>NW_023596746.1:15907046-15922752 GCF_011947565.3 Pollicipes pollicipes
CAGTGTTCGTAACCTTTCCTGGGTTCTTCGAGGCCAAGGTCACACCAGGTCGATTTTAAAATGCATGGGTTACCGAACATGTCATGAACCGATTGATTGCGCGGTGCCAGATGCAGTTCGAGGTCACACCGCGTCGAACCATATTTTCAAAACCACCCAAATAGGTGTGTAGATTCTTAGTGCGCTAGTAACATCATTATCGCACGTAACCGGGCCACGCTAGGCTAAGGCCATAGCTTTGGAGGCCTTCAAGGTTTTATAATGACTTCAGTGATCTGGCACTATTGGAAGGAAATGATGCATGCTCGACTTCTCAGACTCTCCTGTGCTCAAATACACCCTGGCTCGATATGACAAAAGCAGGGTTTTACGCTGTTGACCAGACCTGACAGGCCAACGGTACGAGATGCCACATAGTTGCTGGCGTGCGTTAACTCGCTGAAAATGATTCGCCTTAATTGGGATGTTGTCGTATCCTGAAATAGCTACCATAGAGTATGAAGGCCAGGGTAGCAAGCCAACCAAGCAACATATATAATCGAGCACGTCTCCTCGTGGCTGTTATGGCTGCAGCATGCTGTCTCGCGGGGGCGCGCTGGTCCGACTGTGCTGCGGTGATCTCCTCACTGTGTGTGCTGAGGTTACTTCCCGTGGGAGGTTTTGAAGCACTGGAACTTTCCACAGCATCGCCTCTGCCTCTGATCGTTTGGGTATACCATCCCTGGTGTAGTTCCTGCGCAACAGGGTTTCCGACGGCTTCCACTTTCCCGGTGTCCTGTTGGACACGGAAGAAAGGTTGAAATGGGCTGCATGAAGTGGAGCACCACCTCCCCGCAGAAAGACACTTAAAAGCTCGGTCGCCGCTTCCTCCGCAATTTCGCGGACACCATAACGGAAAATGTGCGTGAGTTTCGCGATGCCGATGCACTGTTCTCGCATCTATGAATACTCCAGCGTCCCCTTGTGATCTTTCGGCAGGTGTTCCCGTACGGCGATCACTCGTCATTTCCCGAGCTGTGTGAGCTGGTGCGCCAGGTGCGTCCGCGCCGTGTGGTGCCCGTGGTGCGGCGGTGGGCTCTCCGGCTGGTTTGCGCATCGGGACCTGTCGAGCCGCAGCGACATGACCGTCTTCCGTACCTACCTGACCACCGAGCCGCCGGCGCTGGCCCCCCGCTGCCGGAGACGGACCCACCGACCAGCCGGCCGCTTCCGCTGCGCGCCGGCTTCAGGCGGGGCCGCCGACGGCGCCCGCTGGTCAGGCGGAGGGGGCCGGCGAACAGCAGTGCCGAGCACGGGCGACGCCGACCGCACCTGAGGCGCGCCGAGACTCGCCAGAGCGGGTGGCTGTCCATCCGGACGGACCCGAGTGCCCCGGGCTACCCGATGGAGCCGGGGCCGGCGGAGGAGCCGGCCGGCGACCAGCCACTGCCGAAGCGACCCTCGCCGCTGGCCCTACACGATCCTAGACGGCCGGCTGGTGCGCTGCGACAGTGCTGTTCACCCCAGCCGAGGTGGAGGCCTGGCTAGGGGGCCGCTGTGCCGAAGTGTCTTCCTCCTGCGACTGAGGCCGCCCCAGGGGGCTGCGGTCCGTCACTGAACTGACCCCAGGACCGGCCGTAGGGGACCGCCATCCGTCACTGGGCTGACCCCAGGACCGGCCGTAGGGGACCGCCATCCGTCACTGGGCTGACCCCAGGACCGGCCGTAGGGGACCGCCATCCGTCACTGGGCTGACCCCAGGACCGGCCGTAGGGGACCGCCATCCGTCACTGCTTGACCCCAGGACCGGCCGTAGGGGACCGCCATCCGTCACTGGGCTGACCCCAGGACCGGCCGTAGGGGACCGCCATCCGTCACTGGGCTGACCCCAGGACCGGCCGGAGGGGACCGCCATCCGTCACTGGGCTGACCCCAGGACCGGCCGTAGGGGACCGCCATCCGTCACTGGGCTGACCCCAGGACCGGCCGTAGGGGACCGCCATCCGTCACTGGGCTGACCCCAGGACCGGCCGTAGGGGACCGCCATCCGTCACTGGGCTGACCCCAGGACCGGCCGTAGGGGACCGCCATCCGTCACTGGGCTGACCCCAGGACCGGCCGTAGGGGACCGCCATCCGTCACTGAACTGACCCAGGACCGGCCGGAGGGGACCGCCATCCGTCACTGGGCTGACCCCAGGACCGGCCGGAGGGGACCGCCATCCGTCACTGGGCTGACCCCAGGACCGGCCGTAGGGGACCGCCATCCGTCACTGGGCTGACCCCAGGACCGGCCGGAGGGGACCGCCATCCTCACTCACTGGGCTGACCCCAGGACCGGCCGGAGGGGACCGCCATCCGTCACTGAACTGACCCCAGGACCGGCCGTAGGGGACCGCCATCCGTCACTGAACTGACCCCAGGACCGGCCGGAGGGGACCGCCATCCGTCACTGGGCTGACCCCAGGACCGGCCGGAGGGGGACCGCCATCCGTCACTGGGCTGACCCCAGGACCGGCCGTAGGGACCGCCATCCGTCACTGGGCTGACCCCAGGACCGGCCGGAGGGGACCGCCATCCGTCACTGGGCTGACCCCAGGACCGGCCGGAGGGGACCGCCATCCGTCACTGGGCTGACCCCAGGACCGGCCGGAGGGGACCGCCATCCGTCACTGAATGACCCAGGACCGGCCGTAGGGGACCGCCATCCGTCACTGAACTGACCCCAGGACCGGCCGGAGGGGACCGCCATCCGTCACTGGGCTGACCCAGGACCGGCCGTAGGGGACCGCCATCCGTCACTGGGCTGACCCCAGGACCGGCCGTAGGGGACCGCCATCCGTCACTGGGCTGACCCCAGGACCGGCCGTAGGGGACCGCCATCCGTCACTGGGCTGACCCCAGGACCGGCCGTAGGGGACCGCCATCCGTCACTGAACTGACCCGGAGACCGTCTCCAGGGGCTGCCATCCGTCACTGGTGACCCCAGGACCGGCCCTAAGGGACCGCCATCCGTCACTGAACTGACCCGAAGACCGTCACCAGGAGGCTGCCATCCGTCACTGGGCTGACCCCAGGACCGGCCGTAGGGGACCGCCATCCGTCACTGAACTGACCCGAAGACCGTCTCCAGGGGGCTGGCATCCGTCACTGGGCTGACCCCAGGACCGGCCGTAGGGGACCGCCATCGTCACTGAACTGACCCGAAGACCGTCTCCAGGGGGCTGGCATCCGTCACTGAACTGACCCGGAGACCGTCTCCAGGGGGCTGCGGTCCGTCACTGAGCGGGCCTCAGCAACAACTGTTTGGTCTCCAGTTATGAAGCCTGACGGAACGGAGTCTTGCGGATCGACTGGGCGCTGACGTCTTTCATGCGTTTGTGCAAATTATAGACGCGGGGAGCGTTCAATGTCGCTAATCGTGTCATTTTTGTAACAGCCACCAATACTTGTATGTGTATTTAATGGACCGCCTCGTACCAACGTTGTTTTTTGGCAGTTTGGCTTTTTTCTCTCCGTTCACTGAATCTAGCCGTAGGTTGGATGATCATGCACTTGACTAGTATTGCCACCCGAAGACCTCGCCGCACTGGGTTTTCTTAACGCGCTCTGGTGGGGGTCCATTTGACCACTCGAAGGTTTTTCAAAAATGGTTTTCCAACGGCGTGGCGCATTTGCGCAAAACTTTGCATAGCTGTAGAGAACTGAATGGTTATCTTTCGATGTGAAAATTATATTTACCTTGCAAGGTCACCGACCTATAGAAGGTCGAGGTCAGGCCGTGGCCGTCAACAAAGGGCATTTCTAAGAAATCGTTGATGCCAAGCGGCAACGGAGTGTTAGACAAAGCCATTCATATCTGAGATACCTTGGGCAGAAAGCCCTGAGCCGACAATTACAACAAATGTCATTAACATAGGTCAGGATGAAGGCCAGGAGAGGTCAAAACCAGTATGCGTTTTTTGCTCGCGAGCTTGGCTTATGGGTTAGTTAGTGGTGCTCATTTTGAATTTATTAACGACAGAGACCGCAACAGTTATGTTTCATGGACTGTTTTAAAGTCTGAGTAGGTCACTGACCTTAAATGACCTAGGTCAACATTTTCCTTCAGGAACACACCGCCTAGCGTATTGCCTGACGCTTGATAGGAGCAATAGGATAGCATGGCAATTGATTATATAATAAGATGATATAACAATGATACAACAATAATGAATAATAGCAATAGTTGACAATAGCGATGGTGGATAATAGTAAATAAGATAATACAACATTAATATATAATGACAATAGGCAAAATAACAATCTCGCATGTATTTGGTTAACTTGACCTTATAAAGGTCAAACAAGGTCATTGATCCTAATTGAACGCCACTGAACTTTTACTTAGAACAGGTAGCTAGTTTTACGGCGGTTGCATGAAGGGGTCTGGGGACACATGAGACACCAATCTCGAGTTTGACTTTTTACCAGATTTGACTATCAGATCATAATCTAGGAACCTCAAGTTTTGACTCAGTGTTCACATGCAGTTCAACCCACCGTGAATTCGGTGTCTCTAGCAGTCTCAGTTTTCGAGATTCTAGGGGGTCAAATTGACCCTCCCCCGACTGAAGGGTATCCAACCATCCACCCGGGCGCGCGTTTAAGTTGTCTGCTCGGTACCCCTTTGGTCCGTGGCTGTTCAGCCGGTCTGTTCGGCGACCACTGCCGGTCCGTGGATGCTCAGCCGGTCCGCTCGGAAACCACTACCGGTCTGTGGCTGCTTAGCTGGGTCTTCTCGGCGACCAGCTGCCGGTCCGTGGCTGTTCAGCTGTTCTGTTTGGCGACCACTGCCGGTCCGTGGTTGGTTCAGCTGGTCCGCTCGGCGACCGCTGCTGGTGGGTGGCGTTGGGTCCCGCTATAACGTCCCGTTCCTTCAGTTTGTCAACGTGCTCACGCAACGCTACTGACGTGCAACGAGTCTGGCTTCAAGCAGCGCTACTGACGTGCACGAGTCCTGGCCTTACACAACGCTACCTGACGTGCACGAGTCTGACAAGGATCAAGCGATATGGGCAGCTTGGTGACCTTGGGTTCGCGCTTAGCGATGTATGTGAACATACCCAGCACCGGCGTATCAGCTGCTAAGCGTTTTATTCACTTCGTGAAGGTCAGCCTCGATAATACCAGCGACCTGGGCGGGACTCACCGCGGCGCTGGGTGTGTCGAGCATCTCGTCTGATATCGCTGAAGCACCGCCCGGGAGTTCGCCTCATGACCTCAGAGACTTTGACAGTCTTTATTTGCGGCTTCAGGTCTGGGAGCGCCGTGTCCAGCTCAATGAGTTCGGAAAAATCCGTGTCCCAGCTGACGATGTGTAGGGGATGCTGCTGCTGGCCTGCTCGCGGCAAGTGACTGTTTCTGCGGACTGCGGCGCGGACGGTTTGCAATGCGACGTGAACAAAACCCTACACTATGAATATAGGTTCGAAACAAAAAAACTATATGCCATTGTACTCATAATCGAACAAGGGACACGCCTCGTTATGTTTCATGTCGCCACGCTGCATGGTTTGTATATATGAACATGCGAAGCCGATGTAGTTTGGTTTGCAGGAAAATTTGACGTTGGAGTTGGTCTAGTGGGGGTCAATTAACAACAGCAGACTTCTTTCCAACCGTGCTATCTATTTAAAGACAGTTACAGACGCGTTTTTTGCGCGGCCTTTAACTTTCTAAGTTTGCAAACGTCGGGGAATCGCCCCCCCCCCCCCCCCCCCTCCTACCAGTTCGCGTCATTAGACCGGCGCATCAAAATAAGGATTAATATTGTGGGCTGTCATCCTTTGTCTTTATTTAATATTATTAAATTTATTCCACGTATGGTGGTGTAAAAATCTGGACTTCAGATCATGAAAACATCAACCGTTACAGAATGACACATTTTGTTACCAGCACCCAATTAATGGTAGCAGTTAAATCAGCAACCTAACATTGCCTCTTGCATACAAGTAGCACGCGAATACAAGGCTTTCTGTGATGTTTGACTTTCCTCCAGGCAGGCGGTCTTCTTCCACCCTCGGCACTTCTGATGACCTCACGTTTAACACGCGCTCGGGTGGAGGGGTCAAATTGACTCCCCTCCCCCGAAGGTTTCTCCGGAGTGGTTTCCGAATGGTGCGGTGTAATCGCGCTAATTTTGCATATCTGTGGGCAATTGAACAGCGGACCGTCTGACTTAAAAATTTGGATTTACCTCGTAGGTCAGTCAGGCCATGTCTTCAGCGAAACCATTTTGGAGGGAATCGTTCAGGCTGATCCAACAACGGAGTGGCAGACGAAATCAAACAGCGAAATGAAATGATCGGCCGACCGGACGGGCGACAGGAAATATGTTGATTTGTCGCAAGCTTGTCACGGAAGTGAGCGACCAACTAAAAATGGTAGGATATGTTTGTCGCTGGTTTGGGATGAAGTCTAAGAAGGATACTATTTTGCTGTAGGGTAGGATAAAGGGTCTTCACGGAAAGGCCTGCTGGTGTTATGGACGAAATGTATTACCATTAAAGCCCCATGTAAAGTTGTGGAATGCGTACTGTAACATTTTTGTTGTGGCCGTCGCCAAAAAATCGGTCAAAAGTATTTTTGGCACCAAGGGGCGCTTGAAATTATGCATTTTTGTCGCCGACCCTATCTACCTAGTAGGCAAGTTTAGCACCCCTAACGTCAGTTTCCCTCACCCATTGACATGGCCAGCTAATGCACCCGGATAAGCGTGTTAGCTTATCCGGGTGCATTGGGTGCCCAATCACTGGGCGGCGGGGTGGTGACTCACATGATAGGGAAGCATTCGGGTGCCAAAGGGAGTACGTGTCCTGTGCATCAGTGAGTGCTGAGTGAGGTGAGTTCAGTGGCACATGCGAGCAGGAGGTAGGGTACTTCTCAGAGCTGTCCCTTACGCGTCGAGTGTTATTCTATACATGCGAGTAAATACATGATAATAGTGCTGAAGCAGGGATAGGTTGATTTTGGATTGAAATTTTGGACTGTATAAGGAGTGTGTCAGGCGTGATTTAGGAGTTTTGCGAGGCTACAGCACTATGAACAATGCTGAACTGAGAGCTTGCCAAGCTTATTGAGCAAAAGCTAGGTGTCACGAAGGTTACATCTGGCAGATATATAACGCCGTTAAACACGAACAAAGGAATCACAGTGATTCGACCATGAACTGAGACGATGACCAAGTAAATAGTTCAGACAAGTGTGCAGAGGGGTAGGAGGAGAATTCCGGACATTTTGCCTAGCCCGTAACGTATGATAGCGGTCTGGTCCCTAGTCTGGTCTAGTCTAGTCTAGTCTCTATATATAGCGTGTGACGTGACGTGAAACTGAAATGGCGTGATGTGACGCATCGGCACATAGCTATACGCCATTTATATGTGTGCTTACAGCTAAGAGGTTCCATCAAAATACAACTTATTTGTTACATTGCAGACGCAGGACATGCTTGGCATGCATTAAAACAGGTATCTACATCATAAGGTCTACAACGTGGTGTGAGTTACCAAGCTATAACAACTGATGATCAATCAATCAGTCAGTTCATTGCAAACCATCGACATGGCGGCCATTGCGGCCTCAGGGCATACAAGTGCAGTATGAAAAGACGAACACAAAATGTATACAAAAGTAATATGAACAATGGTCAAAGCGCTAAGACAGACCTACCAACGTACTATGGGCCGAATAAGATCAATTGTCAGTTGAATAAAACCGCATCGCGTAAAGCGGTCTTAAACGCGCTCAGCGTCGTGGCGTGCCAGACGCACGGTAGCAGGCGGTTCCAGGCCGCGGCTGGATACAAAAACTTATGGTGGTCAGTCGGTGTCTGCACAGGTGTAGACTGCCTCTGTCCGAGGCACGCGTTTCACGACTCGAAACAGCGGCGCGAGGGGCAAAAAGTGCGCGGCCCGCGTGAGGCGTACCTATCTCCTTCGGCGTCTTAAATACTTTTGTCACGTCGCTGTGCGCCACCATGAACTCGATCCTCGTCCATCCAAGGGAAATTTAGAAACGGAGCTATATGATGGTGCTTTTGGTGCCGGTATTTACCCTTGCAGCAAAGATGATTGTTCTTTTTCTATTTGTTTGTTTGACTCTTGTTTGCCCCACCCCACACCCGTAGCCAGTTCGCCATGTGAGGGAATACGTATATCATATATATATATATATATATATATATATATATATATATATATATATGTATGTATGTATATATACGAATACGCAACGTACGCCTGGATGATGATTTTGAGAAGATCTGGAGTAAAGTAAGGACGGAATTTGTACAGAGTAAAGGGGATGTCATTGCATTGTTCACAACGTTCGAGGCATGGCCATTTCATGACACACCGGAGTCAGCTGTAACGCCTAGAACTGTATGATACTTGAGGCATGCACGGTCGAACCGTTTACTTTAAAGTGGAAGCCAGCTGACTTTTTACATTATGTTTCGACCCAACGACCATAAGAGCAGTTTTTGGATTCGTTCATTTGAAGAAAATTTACACTGACCAAGTTCTAGAGCTCACGCATGGTAAGCTCCAGGAAGAGACCAGAAGTGTTTTTGTTTGCACTGTATGTGCATGAAAGTGCAGAGATGATCTTTAGATTCTTGATGAACGACAGGTAATGGCTATTGTCGCAAAAGATGACCATTATCGTAAAAAATACGTGTTGGCGGAAAACATTAGTTTGTCTGCCATGACGCAACGACTTCAAAACCAACAGAGAACATTGACCACTATCGACATCTGATGACCTTGGCTGATTTTTTTTTTAGGTGTGCCGTGTCTGAGCGCTTATCCTAAATTTTAAGTTATTTAATAGCTTTTTCCCCGGCCAGCAATTTCAGTCCAATCCCAACAGAGCTATTCCGACCGAAAGTGGGACAGGTTAGCTGAGTTTACCAACCTGTTCCGGGCCTGTTTTTCAATATTTCCCCAAGTGGGGTGTTCGGAGCGTTCCCCATGCCGTTTACGGCGATTGCGCACTAAAAAACTTCCTCTCGCCATTGGGATTTGCCAGCCTAGCAGCTGATCATAGAATCCAGGGCACTGCATGAGCTGCTAGTTTTGCATGTGTTTCACATTGAATACGCACCGAAAAATGACAGAATGACCTTCCGGACCAAATCTTAAATTTGGTGGTCGGTATGGCTCCAGAAAATTCCGACTTTCCCAGGTGATGATAGGTAAACTTAAAGTTTTTCAAGCTTTTCCGTATCCTTCCACAAGTTTTCCCCAAGCAAGCAGCTGGCTGGGTTACTGCTACTAGCACACTAAGATATATTTTATTTAAAAATGTTCATGCAACTCAGATTCGCTATCGAATTCGGCTAACGTAGCCTGACCAATTTACCAAAAGTGGCGTTGGGTGTGACCGTTGGGCTGTTTTATGTAACCTGCGATTTCCGTCCAATGTCTTTACCTACTTCAGGTTTTAAATAAGTTTTAGCTGGTGGCCCAGGCTCAATTACTGGCAAGGCACCAGGGAACGGTGTAATCATACTCAGCTTGTTTTCGTACATTATGTTTTTCCTAGACTTACGTTAAACTTACAAGCCGAAAAAGGCCACATGATCGGACTTACCACATCAAATAACACCTGAAAACATCAAGCTTTCTCACTTGACCGTCCCGTTTAGTTATTTGTGGCCTTGAAAGCGATCATATTGCACTCTTCGGCAAGTTCTAGGCCCAATGAGGGCACCAGTTCGCTTAGCACGTGCTCGGTCGAAGGTTACTTTGACTCCGAAGGCTTGTCCGGAATGATTTTCCGAACGACGCAGCGTGGTCGCGCCAAATTTTGCATGGCTGTAAAAATTGAATAGCTGGTCGCTTGGTATGACAGGTCAGATGTACCTTGTGAGGTCCACTGGCCTATGGGTCACTACCACTCTGGCCAGGTCAAAGTCAGGCCATGAATTCAGCGAAGACAATTGCTAGGTAATCGTTCAATTCGATGCAACAACAGAGTATTAGATGATGCCACACATTTCTGAGATAGGTTCTTAGGCAACACATCAAATGAATTCACGAATTTCATTGACCTGGCGTGAAGTACAAAGATCAGAGGAAGGCCAAAACCAGCCTGCTAGGGCAAACCAATCAACAAAGCAAGCAACCAAAACCAAGGTCAAAACAGCCAACCAATTACTCTAGAGGCTGCTATATGGTGTGGTTTTGTGCTCCATTGTAAATTTGTTGATAACGGGAACCGCATGATACATCTTCCATGGCCTTCTTAAAGACCAAAATATACCACTAATCTAAAATGGCCGGCCAACATTTCATTTTTAGGAACATACTGCCTAGCGAAATCCGTGACGCTTATTCAGATACAGAAGTCAAAGCAGTCTTTTATGGTTTTGATTTCTATTACGTTGGAAATTCAAACAACGTCAATGGCCTTAAATGAGCTCCAGTGACATTTCGCCTAGAACAGGTATTTGTGTTCACGGCGTGATTGCATTAGAAGGTTTGGGGCACTTTGAGCACCAACATGAAGTCTGATCTTGCTTGAATTATCTGACCTGAAGGTTATGACTTAGGATCATTAAATTGAGACACAAGTGAGTTCACGGACAGGTCAATACACCCTGTGAATTTGGTCCTTGTGCCTTTCTTAGTTTCTGAGATCTCAGGGGGGGGGGGCAAAATGAGCCCGCCCACCGGAGCGAAGCGTATTCAATTGGCCACCCCGGCGCGTGTTAACAAGCGCACAGGTTGGGGGCCAAATTGACCCCCCCGCCGAAGGTTTTTCCGAAATGGTTTCCGGACGGCGCGGCGTAGCCGCGCCAAATTTCGCATGAGATCTCAGGAGGGTCGAACTGAGCCCCCACCCGAGCGAATGGTATCGAACCGGCCACCCGAGCGCGTGTTAAACCTAAGACGTCGCCTGCACGGGAACAGGCGAGAACTTGCATGGCCAGCGGCTGTATAACGGCCATAAATGACACGTAACGAACACCATGAACTATTTCACGATATGCTAATGCAATATCAGTGTTGGAGAAAAACTTTGGCAGAGTCAAATCCATCCCAAAAAATCACTCACCACAGCTTTCCTACGAGACTGGACGCTTCTTCTTGATGTGAAAGCACTGCATCATCTGGATTGGGAACTGCTCTGCGTTGTTTTGTATGACCTGTGAACTTTGTCTAAGGCTATGGGCTGTGTCTAAAGTTACGTGTCTAAAATTATATCTTGCAGTTTTCATGCTTTTCAAAATACAGATTTTCAACCCTTACATTCCGCACCTGAGAAGTGGTTACTCTCTAATCCAGAACCACCAACGGTAAATGCAACACTTGATTACCTATTTAATGGTCTCGAATACATGGCTGGTGGGGAATGTCCGCGTAACGAGCCGCGCCTGGCGAGGTAGGTCCATTATTTCGGATTTCTGGCGATGCAACTATTATTCCATTTGGCGATTCTGTTTAGTATTGAGGAACAGTGCTGGTATCTCATGAAGCAAATATGCGACTTTTCAAGTAGCATTTGGGTATCCAACATACCATAACCGCCCATAGGATTATTGACCTGCAACCATTTCTACTGACTATGGAGGGTTAATATCCTCACGACAAAATGGACGCCTTTTAACATGCGTTCGGTTGGAGAGCCAGTGTGACTCCTCAAATTTGTTTTTCCAAAACATTGCATAGCTGTAGCCAATCAAATAGCCGATCCCGTAGTATACAAAACGAGATGTTCTTAGTAAGTCGCTGACCTATGGCGGCTCAAAAATCAGGCCCTTGTTGTCAGCGGGGCAATTCCAAGGGAAATCGTTCAATCTGGTGCGAAAAAATTGTGTTAGACGGAAGCCATACATATAACAACACGGCCTCTTTGTAACTTAGTTATTTAGCATTACGTTTAATTTCCGTTGCACATGGGTCAGGTATGAAGGTACATCCCGGTCTTGGTCAAAGCCAAAATGCTGTTCGAAGACCATTGCCCTTGTGGAGCGTTTCTTATCACTAGTCCAGTTTTCTGGATCACATGGTGTTCAATAAAGGTATGATTTGGACTGAGTAAAGGTCAGCAGAGATCGCTGATTTAAAATGACCTCCAACCGTTTTAGGATCATACTACCGAGCGTACTTCTTGACGTCTATTGAGTTTTAGAAATCAAAGCAAACACTCAGATTTTTGGCCACCGTGACCTTCTGAAGGTCAAATAAGGTTACTGTCCAGAAACGACCAACAGGGACCTTTCTCTTAGTGGACGTGTCTAAGTTAAAGGTGGTTGAATACAAGGCATGACGACTTCGGACACTAATCTGTGGTTTAATATGGTTTAACCTTATTTGTCCCCAAGGTCATGCTCTAAGAACCTCAAAATTTGACGGAAGTGAGTTGACAGGCAGGCTTATCTTTCCTATGAATTTTGGGCCTTAAACTCTATTGTTTTTGAAGTCACAGGGGTTCAGCTGGGATGGTCAAGATGACCAAATCGTCTAATCTGAACTATCAAACTGACCCCTACACCCGAGCAAAGGACATTCAACCGGCCAACTGGGCGCGTGTTAAGACAGATATCCTCAGCCCATGATGTATATGCCGCTGACCAACACCGCCCCAGTCAGGCCGTGTGTGAGTGCACGCACTCCTGTCCGGCCATGTATGAGCGTGCGCGCCCGAGTCCGGCTATGTGTGAGTGCACGCGCCCCGGTCCGGCCGTGTATAAGCGTGCGCGCCCCAGCCCGTCCATGTATGCGCACTCGCCCAAGTCCGGCCGTGTGTGAGCGCACTCGCCCCAGTCCGGCCGTGTATGCACGCACTCGCCCCAGTCCGGCCGTGTATGAACGTACTAGCCCAAGTCCGGCCGTGTGTGAGCGCACTCGCCCCAGTCCGGCCGTGTATGAACGCACTCGCCCCAGTCCGGCCGTGTATGAACGCACTCGCCCAAGTCCGGCCGTGTGTGAGCGCACTTGCCCCAGTCCGGCCGTGTGTGAGCGCACTTGCCCCTGTCCGGCCGTGTGTGAGCGCACTTGCCCCAGTCCGGCTGTGTGTGAGCGCAATCGCCCCAGTCCGGTCGCATGCGATCGGAATGGCTTGCCCCGTCCCCAGCGAGCTCCGCTATCCCGTTGGACAGTGGCCATCGCGTCGGGCCCGGGATAGGCCGGCGAACCAGCCGGGGGATGACCAGCGCTGAGACACCGGGGCTTGGGGCCCAAGAGGCGCCGTCCAATGTTTCCCATCATGAGTCTCACTCGGACGATCGAATGATGAAGGATCGTATTGTAAACGAATCATTACCGTGGTCTCCCCCCCATGAGACTTTGTTTATTGTATGTACATTTGGCTCCGGTAAAAAGAACGCGAGTTTTTTTTTTCTCTAAATTGCTGAATCATGGATTCGACATCTAATTTTAGTCATATTGTACTCTAATGCGGGAATTGTGAATGCCTGCTGAAATAAACAGCAGTTTTTTAGGGCGCCCAACATTCTGTTCACTTCGGCTTTAATATCAACGGAGAACACGTGTGCGTTTGCTTCGTTATTATTTTGGGTCTTACGCACACGTTTCCAGCGCGCAGTTTTTGCGCCACATGGCCTGACGGAATGACGTGCTATTTTGGGGCTCAAATAGTGACACCGACGCACGCCACGATAGTGCGAGCACGGATACCACACAGCTAACCGATAGCTGAGCTTGCCAACAAACATGCCCTACTTTATATTAGCATCTAAATTTAGGTGGCCCTCACGATGTGTTAGTGGTATTCGCCTGCGGCGTCTCGGTCAAGCAGCGGTGCTCGCAAAAAGGTTGCAGGTCTTTCCTTACCCGGGACGGTACAGGACGTTCAGTACCATGACTGACTTGATGAGACATTTGTGGCTAGGCACCTATGCCCAGCGGCGAGAAAAGTGCCTTTTCTGTCATCGAAAAATTTGTACCCGTCGAAACCGCCGCCTGGAGCCAAACCTTTCAGAAACCGTTGCAATGTAACTAAGTGCAATGAACCACAAAACAAAGACAACTTGAATGCAATGCGACATAGCCATCAAACATTCTCGTTGCGAGAGTTCATTTCCACTAAGTATCATTTACTGGCCATCAAACGCTGAATAATGGTTGAAACTGAACTAATAAGCTTATCAGATAAAGGCATAATCAAAATATCCAGCCTAAAGACGTGTAGTTTCCTGTTCCGCTAGGAAGGTGGGGCGATACCTCCTAACTTTGGGTGTGGTTTTCTATTTGTGTTTATCGCTGTTTAAGCAATATTTTTCACTAATAACAATTTCCAAGGTTCAGCACTCTAAAGCTGTTCCGAGAAAGTACACCTCTGCTCCCAACTGTAAGAAGAAGGTGCGCCGAATCTGTGGAAAAGCTGTTTTAAGTGCATTCCGGATGAAGGCTCAGTAATTTTTTCTTGCCCCTCATTCCTCAACCTTGCGTAATTTGCAAAACTGCATCCCTGTAGCTCTACACTTACCGATAACATGGTTCTACAAGCACCGGACAACAAAATCGCTTCTGGTTTTGTGACGGCATCACACAATCAGCTGGAAGCGGAGGCGACCTTCGCAATCTTCTCATGATCACTACCGGTGCAGAACTCGCACCTCGTGACATGATCTGATCATATGGAGCAAAATCCATACAATATTGGTATCAATAAATGCAAACGACATTTCTGAATAAGACTTTTGCACTTTTATTTAGCTTTATATGCAATATGAGGACAATAAACAGCGCTCTATCTCGCGCCTGTCCACCTATCAGTACTATGAGGTGCAACGGGCCATGTGAGAGAACCCAATGATGCTCAGTTTTTTACCTCAAAGCCGCTGTTTCTCTCAGCGGCAGAAAGCCCGGATGAATGTTTGACATGTGTTGTTCCAACGTCCTCCGCTAACCTCTGGAGCTACCGCGCAGGCGTCCGCAAAGAACAGTCCTAGATCGGCAGGCTTTTTAACGCTATTACATAAAAAAGCTGACGATTAGCTACGTTGTTCTAGCCAGCCATTTTCTCATGACATTAACGCAACCAACAGCAGCCCACAGCCTAGCACCGAACCCAAGCCTGGCCGCGTGGCAACCGTTCGAGGCCATGTCTTAAAATGGCACGACACTTTGAAACGCTGCGTAGCAGGCTGATCGCGCTCGTCGCAAAATGCTATGGCCAGCCACGAGCCTTGCAACTAGTAACAAGCCCAGTTATTTGGTATTTTATATGTTAAGTGAATGAAGTGAATCTTGGCTGAAAGGATCTGTGAAAAGCACCGGCCTGAGGGGCATTGGAAGCGCACTGTGTCACCACTGAACTGTGACGGCAGCACTGATATAGTATAGTTTGTTCGACATGTAGTTCGACATGTGTTCTACACATGCTCACGCGAAAAGTGTTAATGAGTACGGACCAATACTAAGCTTTAACTTTCGTCTGGCTGCGATGGTATGTTTCAATATGGTCTGTCCTGTTGAAATTTGTTTGCATTTTTGCATTTTCGCCACTAATTGGCCCGCAAAAAGTGTCAGTTTTTGTCACCGATCATGTCCGATAAATCAAAAGCTTTCTCCACCCCTGCCTATGCTTGCTGGGCTCGCCGCGCCCCGACCGCGCGCCGCAACCTGACGCAGTCGGCCGATGTGCGCGATGACCCGAGCGGTCCGGAGGTCTCGCGCCACGCGCGCGGTCGGTTGGTCGGATGACGCGTGAGGACT
>NW_023596746.1:15923752-16168752 GCF_011947565.3 Pollicipes pollicipes
GTTTGCACCTGCCAGAAATATGAATTTGGGGGATTATGGAAATCCATGACATGCCATTTTGGACACTGCAGTTATAGACATAGGCCTTAGCCGTGATAATGAAACTACATGGCAAGTCTCAGCTTAAGGTAGCGCAGTTCATAACATCGAAAAGAGCATTCAGCTAAAGCAAAGCGATGAATAATAACTTTTTATGGATGAATGAAACCCTGTAAAAGTTTTTTTTCTCCAACAGTGATATTGCTCCAGTATGTTGTGACATATGTATGTACACGGTTTGTTACGTGTCATTTATGGGCGTGATACGGCCGCCGATAAAACATATTTTTTTTCCTTTCTGCGCACATACGACGTCTTAGATTTGAAGCGAGCCGATGTGCCCATCAGTCTTAAGCCCGCTAAGCCGGTCAGTCACGCACTAAGATGTACGCCCCACTCATTTATTGTCGGTCAAAGTGGTTTGCCCCACGCTGCGCTGTTGCACACAAAGCTTGCAAGCCATCAAATGCAAAGTGCAAACAAGCTGAAACAGAGCCTATCGTTATCAACAAAAATGGAATGCAAGAAAACTCCCATTCACCTCTGAAAGTCATGCGTGGCAGGAAAGCGAACAAAGGCTTAACCATACTCTCACGTCGTGCCAACCCGCGTGCGAGAAGAAGGCTTCATGACTCTACCAGACGCATGCAGTCTCAGAGCAAAGCTGCCAAGTGCGTGACAAGACAAGTGCGTCTGTGCGTGTGCGTGTGCGTGTGCATGCGCGTGTGTGTGCGTGCACGTGTGCGTGTGCGTGTGCGGTGCTGGTAAGCCGGCAGGGGGAGGGGGTGCCCCGGCCAGGCCGCGCTGGCCGCCGCTCTGGCGCCGTCCCTCGGTCAGCACCAGCGCTGACGTATGGCGTCCCGGCCGCCCGCCTTATTCAGCCGCGCCGCGCACCACAGACGACCGCCGCTGTATAATTCATCTCATAAATGTGTCATTATGTGCGGAGGGGGTGGGGTGCGCCGGCAAGGGATGACCAGCTCCAGCTCAAGGCCATCAGCACCGCTCTTTCCGGCTCGTCTGTTCTCCACGTGTTCAAGTTAATGCGATGCAGCTGAGATAGGATGCCGGCGTCACCCGACATCCTCATCAGAGCGGCCGGAAGGTGATGACCGATGTCACAGGAAATATTATTAAAAATGCGGGTGCGATGACGAACGCTTGGTTACCTAGAACCAGTGTCACTGGCAGTAAACGTACTGAGAGTGTGCTGCATCTCGATGTTTGACTTTTTGTAGAGGTCCATGCGGACCTTTTGCTATGTGGATGAAAATGCATTGAAATTAATTCGCCGTAGGAATCCCAACGCTAACTTACATTTCATTCCTAATTACAGTCGAAGTCACCGTAGTTGAATCAAAAGCTACAGCCTGTATTAAATTCGCCTAAAATATTGAGCCTAGGGCACCATGGAACACCAAGAAACACATCACAGGTATCAGACTTGTCAGGACCGAAACCCCAGTCCTGACAAGTTCCCCGGTCCTAACAAGACAGTGCTTATCAACGCACACGCATACATGCACACACACACACACAAACACACACACACACACACACACACACACACACACACACACACACACACACACACACACACACACACACACACACACACACCACACACACACACACACACACATACACATATATATGTATGTATATATATATTATATATATATATATATATATATAATATATATATATATGCATATGTATGTGATATATATATATACACATACATATGCGTATATATATATATATATATATAATATATATATATATATATATATATGCATATATATATATCATGTGTGCGTGTATGTATATATACATACATATGTTTGCATACGCTTATATACATTTTGTCGCTTATGTTGCCCCTTCACTGCGCGAGTCGCTCGTTGCTTTCCGCAAGCGGTCTCGCATCACACAAACTCACATACATATAAGTGCTAAGGCAGCAGCAGCCAGCTGAAAATCACGTGAGTATTTGTATAATACTAAACGTTAGGTATCCACACACTTGCATTGAGTGAGGCGCGTAGTCCGTAGGCATGTGGTAAAACGGTCAATGAAGGTCCGCATCGCTAGCGTCGCCTGTCTACAAAGGGCAATGTTAAGGTCTAATCATCGATTTCACGACAGCATACCCTAATCTAAACCTGGGAGATATCCTGCGCCACACAACTGAAGGAGACCTGCGAACAATTCTGCAGTTGGGAAAATCACCATTCCCGCCATCTTTTGGGGTAAAGTCGAACTGTTAGTAAATGTATTCGCCTGCGTGGTTATTTACACTTTCGAAGGGGCGTGACGGCAGTTGCACCGCGCGCAACGAAATACATTTGACCTGTCGCGTGTTTGGTGTAAGAATCCATCACCAACTGTTGCCATTTTCGGGTTACAGCGCGACCAGGGCCGCGGGCGGTAAATGGTCGGCGCGCGCTTAGAGGTCGGAGGCGGCGCGCAACGCCTCACGGAGTCCTCCCGCGCATGCAGATAACGACAAGGTTCACCCCACAGACAAGTGGTAGGACATGATCATCGTCCCATCCGTTGGATACTGAGAAGACAGCTATTTTTTTGTAGACTGATTCTCCATCACACGCCTAGGTGATATATTCTGCTAGTCAGAAAACGACCAGTCCATTCTCACAAAGTCTCCCAGATCGGAATCCTGCATTGTAGAGCCAAAACTTGGTTCAGCCCCTTTATGGAGGCTGGCGTGGGCCAAGGCAGAACGTTCGCTACCCAATACACAGCAAAATACGTGCGAAGTAACCCAAAGGAGGTGTAAGTAGAAAGGCCGCTGCCATCGACGCATCGCGAGTGAAGAAAACAAGATTAGACATTCATAGCTCGCCAGGAGATCAGCATGTCATATTACTGTATTCGGCATGCAGTGTGTTTTGGCAGTTCACTCAAGAGCAGCAGCCGCAAAAGAAGCTGAGCAACTAGAAACCTGATTATCTTCCGTCGAAATAGCTGAACATTCCAGCTTCTTGACATCGTGATGTTTCTAGTTGGCATAGCTTTCTGGGCATTGTAGAGCATGATAAATATATGACAATGTCACATAATGGTAACTACAGCATCAACCTTGGCAAATCATGATATAAGACTATGGTCAAGCGAAACGGTTCAAACATGCACTGGCCATAGCAGGTCCCCAGGATGCGTTATAAGTATTCTTTTCAGTATACTCGCTTCATGTTTATCGGAGGATCTACTAAACCCATTTAGGGCCGGGCCCTGCCGCCGTTTCTTCTCGGTTGTGGATTTGTTTGCCATGCTGTACATTCGTCACCTTACAAGTACTTATGTCATTGCTTTTCATCAAAAGTCTTCACACAAAACTTGTTCTTGTACATAAGAATCGCAGAAGTAGTATGAATGGAGCAAGCGATGGGAGTTCGCACATGTGGTTGTCAGGATCACGCACCCTCCATCTTAAAGAGGTGTTAACAGTTGCGTTGTAGCGTTCACATGAAAGATCATGATGCGAAAGTTTAGAAAAGTTTTGACACGTTTGAGTGTTTTTTTCTAATGACAACTTTTATAGTGTTAGTCGGCTTAAATGATTCGCAGAGTTATAAAACAACATCTTTAAGACGTACGCTTTATAAAATTGTGATTGGCCTTTTACAATCAAGGTAATGCTTTAATGAGCAGTATGATGCCAGATCTCTTCCCACCGAAGCGTTTCAAAACTTCTGGAAAGCATTCAGTGGCATGTTTGACACAGAGGCGACTCGAAAAACTCCAATATTCTTGTCACGCCTCTGTTCAAAGACGCGGAGTACTTACAGAGATTACATGCCTAAGCACGATCCACGATGAATTTTCCTTGAATTAAATGATCCTGAGTGTCCGCCTTGCTCCACACGGTACCAATGCAAACAATAATGGCGCAAGCTGCATACAATACATCCGCCTGATCCACACGTCTGATTACCACGCCTATTATGAGCTAGAATTTGGATAAACTAAAGGCATGCGCTGAAGAGAAAATGTCTATAAAGGGTGCGATTTCATATCGTAGGTATATTCTTAGTTAGGTACACGCAGCTCGGCGATTGAATGTTCGCGCAATCGCACGCATACAATCATTTTATTGTCGAAGGCTTTAGGATATAAAAACTTCATCCAAACACTTAAAAAAACACTTAATGTTTTCAGTGCATTAATCCATTCCAAAAATGGTTTCGATTTATCTCTCGAATGCTTCGTGAATATTTCACCTATACCGTGGTTATAGCTAAAACAAAATCCAATTCGGTGCCGAACCAATCACACTACCCCATTCGTGTGGTACCCCTTGATCTACCTAGCCAGTGAAACCGTCCACTGATCATACTACGCCGTTAGGGGGCGGCAGTGCCGCCGCGGCCCCCGCCCCCCCCCCCCCCCCCGGCCGACGGCCGAGGCAGGGGACCGGTGCCGGCTGCACTTACCCGTGTGTGCGTCGGGTCTGTGGGCGCCACACAGCATCTGACCGTCAGCGCCGGGGCCACGCGCCTGACACCGCCCGCCTCCCAGCCGTCTGCAGTGGACCCTGTCCGGAGCATCAGGGCGCCAGCCCTGGGCAGTCGGGCTGGCACGGGCGCCGGCACCCAATTTGCTGGGCGGGACCGACGGCCGTCCCACCGGAGGTGATGGTCGCCAGGCGGGCGCTTCGCCAGACGCAGCGGAGTGCACGCAAGCGCTGGCGGAGCGTAGGCAGGCGCCGACTGAGCGCCGGCCAACGCCAGCACTTTGTGCGAAACCAAGCCAGTGATGTTGCGACAATGCCTGCAGTGCACAAAGTCTGACAGTGCTTTTGGCCCTCGCCGCGTTGTTGCCCTTATTGCTTTAAGGGGAGGGGATTTTTCACATGTGCATAAAAGAGCATCCGGTACTCGGACATCCATTCCGGTCGGCCACTTCAGAGCAGCCGAGGCTTCTCGGCACAAGCACATTCACGGACGTCTGACAGCCTAGCCTGCAGCCTGCGTTAGCCAGCAGACTGCGGCGACTGGCCAACGAACGGCAGGGTGCCACGTGAAGTACAGGACCGTCATGTCGTCCAGTGTGGAAGAAGCTACGTGTCTGTCTCCTGCAGCGAGAACAGGAGCTAAAGAAGTCGACGGTCGTGACTGATTCTGTCTGAGAACGCAGCACCGTGGGGAACGAAGGGCTTTGGAACTTTGCTCGGGCAAACCCACAGGTTGCGATTTCTGACAGTCTGCGGTCTGACAGTTTTTATCTGAGTGAGGTTTACGAGTTTGGGCTGAACAGTTGCTGTCATGTGGACTACGTGACTTGCTGGCGACAGGAGCGGGACTGCAGGCAGCGGTCGCTTCCCAGCATCACCGTCATGCTTGTATAGCAGAGGGCAAAGGTCTGATGGAGGCGGACATAAACGCAGCTCAGCATCACACTCGGCGCGAACGCCAGACGGTGAAAGCTGCCGGAGAGACACGCTAGGAAAAAACGCTGGGTGAGCCGAGCAATACAGCAGCGAGATGCAGAGCAGTGACATCTTCAGAGGGCCGCGTGGTCGGAGAAGGAGTGGTATGGAGGGCAGCATGTCAGCACTGAACGGCCGCGTCTCCAGCGAACCGCGCAGGAGTGGGAAGAGGGAGAGGCGGAGCTGCAGGCCAAGGCCGAGCGACTGCGTCTACAACGAGTCGCGCAGGAGCGGGAAGAACAGGAGGCCGAGCGGCAGGCCAACGCCGAGCGACTGCATTTCCAGCGAACCGCGCAGGAGCGGGAAGACCAGGAGGCCCAGCGGAGGCCCAACGCTGAGAGACTGCGTCTCCAGCGAGCCACACAGGACCAGGAACGGCAGGAAGCCCTAAGGCAAGTGGACGCTCGGCTTCAGCAGCAGCAACGCCGTCGCCTGCGGCAGGCGCCATGGCTCGCGACCCGTCCGCGAGACATACTGGGCGCATGTCGGGTGGTAAACGATGACCATGCCGGCTTTATGGACCGATAGTGTACATTCTGTGACGCCTTCCGAACGGACAGGAAGCCGGGAGAGCCTGTGATGTGCCGCGGGCAGGGTGCTGCTGGGTCCCCGGTCAGTCCCCCGCGCGTGTGCCAGCCCTGGGTTGAGGACATGGTGGATTAATTTGCGTTCCACCAGTTTAACTAGCACCTGGACATCACGCTGGCGCTGTATTCTTCGGTGGCACATGAAGTGCCGCCACCCGCAGGCCCCGCCGGCCATGCCCCATGCGGGGCTCTCCAGGGATGCTTACACCAATGACCGATGCCCGCGCAGGCACACTCCGGCCAGGCCCCGACAGTCGCACGCATCTGACAGCAGCCAGCAGTCTAGTGGCCTGGACGCCGAAGCAGGCATCCGGTTCGGTCCCGCGCAGCTTCCAGAGGCGACGCCCGCTGCCGCGCGGCGCCGGCTGCTCGAACCGCTCCGGACGCTACAGCGTCAGCACACATTAAAATTATCTTGAAAGCCGCCCAGCGAAGCGGGCGCGCCGCTCTCCTGCCAAGTTATAAAAGAGTGTTGCTTGTAACCCTGCTGCTGTGGTGAATTTTTGTGGAAAGCGGATGATAGTGGATGTCGTGTGCCGAGATGTCAACGTGACATTAATTGATAGACAGCACAGCTGCAGTGTACATCGTATGGTGACACGTTCCTAACCGCAACGACTAAGCAATGCAGCATTGCGTGTCATCATGCGAGACCGTCTCGCTCAAACAGCTTTGGCGCTTTGCAAAACGCCCGCGTCTCAGAGCAGAGGAGGGCGACTAAGCTGGGCAACGCGGTGGCAGCGCGACGGCGCGGCGAGCTGTTGACGAAGCAGACGCCCCCTGGCGGCCGGCGTCGACCCCTGCCAAGGTCGCTGGCCGCCCGCCATTGATTGGGGCTGCGTGGTCGGCGGCCCGCCGGCCGGGGACGGAGCGTCGGAGCCGAGTCGACACCGGTCGATGTGACCTGTGTCATGGGCGGCGCCGGCAGCCAGCCGGCGTCCGGTCACCGCGCCACCCACACGGCCGCCGTCACTGCCCGGAGACAGCGGCAGGCACCGCCAGGGGAAAGGGGCGGTCACTGCCAGGAGAAAGAGACCGTCATTTTCCAGAGGCATCTGCGGTTCTGCCCGGTGACGGTGACCGCCACTGTCCGGAGAAGGCGGCCGGCATTTTCCAAAGACATCTGCGATTCTGCCCGGTAACAGTGAACGTCACTGCCTGGAGAAAGCGGCTGTCATTTTCCAGAGGTATATGTGGCACTGCCCGGAGGCAGCGTCCGTCACAGTCCAGAGACAGCTGCGCTCACTGCCCGGACGCAGCAGTGGTCACTGCCCGGACGCAGCAGCGTGCACTACTTGGAGACAGCGGTGGTCTCTGTCCAGATAATGTGTCTAGAATGCGGATTCGTTTGTCACGACAGAGCGGCCTCCACTGCCCGAGGACAGCGGCATTTTCTGTTAGAGAGAAAGAGAGCGAGTGAGAGAGAAAGAGAGAGAGAGAGAGAGAGAGAGAGAGAGAGAGAGAGAGAGAGAGAGAGAGAGAGAGAGAGAGAGAGAGAGAGAGAGAGAGAGAGAGAGAGAGAGAGAGAGAGAGAGAGAGAGAGAGAGAGAGAGAGAGAGAGAGAGAGAGAGAGAGAGAGAGAGAGAGAGAGAGAGAGAGAGAGAGAGAGAGAGAGAGAGAGAGAGAGAGAGAGAGAGAGAGAGAGAGAGAGAGAGAGAGAGAGAGAGAGAGAGAGAGAGAGAGAGAGAGAGAGAGAGAGAGAGCGACTGTCTCTGCCCGGAGGCAGCGGAAATCGTCAACCCTATGCATCACCAATCTTTGTCCGGGGACAGCCAAGGTCACAATCTGTACTTTGAAGCGACAGCAGGGTCAAGTGACTGAATATTGTTGTTGTCGCTGTTCGGAAGCAAACGGGAAAGGATGACCGCGCTGTCCCCAACAGGAAAGATTCAAGATCAAAATTATGTCACGGGTCAAGTTTCCTGAAAATCGAACGCTTTCAGTTGCTACGCTTTTTTGTACGAGACTTTCCCTGTATGTAAGATACTTCCTTCGAAAGTATGTACTTTAGTGATACAAAATCTAAGGCATTCACTGGTGCTCAATTAAGAACAGTGACCTTGTGTGACCTTCCAAAGGTCATGGTGGCCAAACTAATTCAACTGCTTTGATTTTAACATTTGAATAACCGTCAAAAATTACGTTAGGCAGCACGTTCGTAAACAAATTGACCGCGGCCATTCTAGGTCAGTGACCTATTCTGGACGTAAAAAGTCCATGAACGATGCATAACGTGGTTCTTAATATCAACAAATTCAAAACAAGCACCGGAACCTACCCGATACAGCGAGCTCTTGAGTAATAAAACGGGTCGGTTTTAACCTCGGTCTGACCTTAATACATGACCTATGGTCAATGCCATTTTCCTAAATCAGCTGTTGTGTTACCTACGAAAGCTATCGCAGGGGTGCACAGATTGCTCAAACACTCCGCTGTTGCAATCAGATTGAGCGATTTCCTAGAAGATGCCTTCGCTGAATCCATGGCTTGACATCGACCTGCCTGTGAATGTCAGTGACCTTACCAGGTATGTCTAACTTATCGATACCAAATGATCCGTTATTTCATTGTCTACAGCTATGCAAAATTTGGTGCAGCTACGCTGCGCCGTTCGGAAGTCATTTTGGAAAAAATATTTCAGGGGCTCCAATCGACCCCCACCAGAGAGCTTGTTAATTGTGGTTACAATGATATGTAGCGCTGTGTGTTGAGCAAAAGTTTATCATGCAAGGCTCCCTCAATGTAACAGCGTCGCCCCACCGCCTTTGCCATCCGTTGGTCGCTGTGCAGTGTTGCCAAAAAAAGGAATGCTACGAACAAGTTTTGGGTGTCAGAATACAAACCATAGATGCCCCAAGGCCCGCCGAAAATTTTGGGCGCAATTGCACAATATGCCGGAAGGGGATCCTCAGATAGCCTTGGGGGGGGATTCCTCTCCTATGATAGCGGGGGTTAATCTGGTTATTTTACATGGCAATTACTACTCTACTTTATGCTATGCTACGTGATAGATGAATAAATCTTGACCCTTCAGTAGGCTTCATGGACTTGATCCAGTGCCGAATTGAAACAAATGAGAAAAAAGAAAAACGGATCTGGCCGGGAGGTGCGTCTGGAGCCCCCGCTGACCTGACTGTGGATCTGCGATGAAGCGGGTATGGTAGACAAGCGTAAGGTTCGAGGCTGGTTGTCTGTGCACAACCTAGCGCTTCGAAACAACGATCGGCTTGGCATGCTCCCCCCTCCCCCTCCAAAAGGGTTCGGAAATAACCCCTCCGACGTGTCGTGCAATCACAACTTTCTGTATCCTCTGGGGTATTCATTACGCGAGTTTTGACATAAAAAAGTGTGTCCCAGCAGAGAGGCCGCTTACTTTTAAGAACACTGCGCGGCGATCGACGGCTGGCGCGGGCGGCAGATGGGAACCGACCATCCGCGTAACACTGTTACATCAACGAATATCCTACATCATAAGCATGTGTGGAGCCACGGCTACCTAAATTGCGTGTCACTGCGGGGCATGATCTCATAGGGGAGTGTTAGTCCAACACGGTGGATTTCTAGAGAAATTTTGTCTTTAACCTGGCTGAAGAGCCAATTAATGGCAAGCATCATACAACTTTTTGCTTATCGCGAGGTGTTGTTGAGCCCCACTCGCTTTTCTTTCCAAGTGACCCTATCTGTTTTCGTTTGGAAACGGCAGGAGGGCTCACATCGATCTTCCCACCCCTTGATCAGTTCCCGTTGTGAAAACGGCGAATTACGTCCCGGCTTAAGCGCTGCGCAGCCCGGTGTCAGTGCTTCCCAAGACCTGCGTCAGACGCGCGGCCTCCTGTGCCAGACACGCGGCCGCTTCAGTGCCGAGTGTGCGGCCTCCCATGTGCGGCACACGGTCAATCCAGTGATGGACACGCGGCCTTTTCTGTGCCCGACGACCGCCACTGCCTCCGACATGAGGCCCCTTCCGTGCCGGACGTCCGCCTCTCTTGTACCGGACATTCGACAGTCCCAGGAAGCGAAAAGGCGCCGGTGAGCGACTAAACGCCCCTGCAGTGAGGTACTGGTGCCGCAAGCTCTGTTACAATGCAGGACATTAAAATCGCACAATGCGGCTCAATGCGACATCTGTTTCACGCCAGCCTATTTCTATTTCTTATGAGTTCGCAACACGGGGTCGTTAGGTCCGAGGCCCATGGCTGGAACGTATGCTGTGTTGTACGTGAATATGCCCATGGTAGGTTAGCAGAGAAATGCTGCGGGCGGTTATGACATATACGCTGCCTAAGTGCTGGTGGGGAGCGGTCGGGAGTTTGAAATCAATCGTTGATCTGAGCGAATCTGAAATCAGAATCGTTGCTAAACGCGAAACAAGGTTGTCATGGAACGAAATGGTCGCAGCACGCCAATTTCAAAATAATCAACCAATCTCGATGAGCGTGAATCGTTACACTGACATTGACCCGTCACCCAGGCAAACCAGGCCATGAAATAAGTTATCCAGTGCTGGATTTCTGATTGGTGGTTCTGGAATTGGGGGTGCAAATTTGCCACGCGCGGACAGCAAAATATGAGTTTGGGCATTACAGAAAACTATGAAATTTCATTGAAGACAATGCATTTATAGATAATTTTACAGCTGCGATATGAAACCACATAGCAGTCGAGCTTTAAGTGACTCATTTTCTAACCTCAAAAAGGGCGTAGAACTGATAGCAGAATGGTGGCGCATGTTGCTATGGATGGACTGAACCCTGCAAGAGCTCTTTGTCCAGCACTGGTACTGCTTCAGTATGTTGTGAGATAGTGCGTGGGCTTTGTTACGTGCCATTTATGGTTGTGATACGACCGCCAATCAAACATACATATTTTTGCCTTTCTCCACACATGCGATGTGTTAGGTTTGAGCGAACCGATGTGCTCATCAGTCTTAAGTGGAGTGTTCCCGCATTTATATGGGGTTTTGAACTGTAAAAACATCTTGAAGACCTTTTGGAGCTGTTCGCAACCCTGTTTTTTTAAGACCTAAGCCCCTCTAGGCTCTAAGCTACACGCCCGCGAAAATTGGGGAAGGAATGTCGGGGAGAGCATTTCAAAGGCACCTCGACATTCATGACGTCATAATGACGTCATTTAAATGCTGCCATTTCGTACGCCATGCGGCGATCGAGATCAAGAAAAATATAATTGCCGAGGCGTTTATATCTATCATTCGTGATCACGACTTTCAGCTATAGCGGCCGTCACTTGGCTCTCAATCGATGTTGTGCAAGGTACCGTAACGAAATCAAACCATGCACCATTGAGAACCTTGTTTACTAAGCAGAGAACTTTGCTATCTAGAGCGGTCTTTTACTGTTAAGAAGTTCACCAATGGTCATAAGAAGGCTTATTTCATCATATCTGGTGAAATATTTTGCTTGCTTCAAAATTTTTAAATGTGAAACATTCTGTTAAAGCCCGCTACGCCGTTCACTCATGCTCTGAGATGTACGCCCTAGCCACTAGAGCTTCTGGCATGGCCAGCAACTGATACTTTAGTGCAAATGTGCCTTCCGAAACATATTCATGATATGTATGACTCATTACAGTTCATTTATTTTTGTCTTGTGTGGATAAACAGATTTATGGCTATGTTGTGCTGATTTTTAATAGATGTAGCACCAGGTGGCATTAGGCTGTTTCAAATTTCGTCGGTGACCGAAAATATACTTTTCAATCTTATCTTTATACGCCAGCCACGAGTGGGCCGAGAGGCCCCGTGGAGGGGGCTCCGACCGGGCGCCCGGCGCAAAAGCCGCAGAGGCTAAGGCTCGGCGGTTTGCCCCCAAACGCATGGAGTCCTGCCCCACCGTTACCAAATTCCTTTATCCTTTACCACTGAAATGATCATCACTGGTCGAAAGGGCTTTACCCACATAACCAGCCGGCCGCCGGATCGACTAGAGTTCAGAGCAGGACGCATGTGTGTTTGCTTTAGTCACCAGACAGCTGCATTCTCATACGAGAATATCTATTTGCGTGAATTTTCACGAATGGCTGAAGTGTTTGCCTTCGTCAAGCCCCGGTATCACGCGCCCCCAGTTTGCAATGGCAGCGGTTGGTTCCGATCAAGGCTCGGTATCATGCACCCCCAGTTCGTGATGGCAGCGGCGGCTGGTTCTGATCAAGCCCCGGTACCATGCACCACCATTTCGTGATGGGAGTGGCGGCTGGTTCTGATCAAGCCGCGGAACCATGCACCCCCAGTTCGTGACGGCAGCGGCGGCTGGTTTTCATCTCGGAACCATTTTGGCGTAAGTGCGAGCACGAGTATTTTGTAGCAATTCAAATACCCTTTGCGCAATTTCTATGGCGCATTAACGACCAGTGATAGCGGACAAGCTTTGTGCCACTACCCAACACAGCGCTCCAGCTCTTAAACGTATTTTATACTAGCTTAACAGAGCAAGGGATATGTGGCTAGAGTCTGGGGATGCCAAGAATGCACTGGTGCGTGCACTTGGGGAGGCTTACAAAGTGCACTTGGGGAGGCTAACAAAAGGACAATTAGTGCCTGAGCTGAATCCTTAGATAGGGCAAGTGATGCTCAGTGAATTGGAGAGGGATGATGCTAGATGAGGTTTATCTTTTAAGAAATAAAATTGCAGATGTTGCCTTCTTCTTCCTCGATCTTCCATGAAAATGAAAATACAACTGCCATGACATTGGTTTTGCATGATGCTGCGGCACTGTCTGACCGGCCTAAATTGAGCCTTGTTGGCCAGTTGCCAGCTGCTCTCCCCAAATCTCTAAAAACAAATAATGCAGCTTTTGGGACACATACTCATTTGCGCTGGATAACCAGTCTAACGCTGGGGTCTTTCCTCCAAGCCGCCCAGTGACAGATGAAACCCTAATTACACTGTTGTGTTTCGGTATGTTTTCTGCACCAGATCATGCGGTTGTCAGCTGTTAACGACATGCAGACTAGAGATGACGTCACACAGTGGTGCAGCCGAGACGGGGGGGGGGGGGGGGTAAGTGAGGGGTTATGAAGCATTAGCCCACCCACATCCTCCCGTCAGGTTTGAGTGCAATTTTTTACCACGACACCTCTGTTTTTTTTGTTCTGGAATCTGGTGATCTGGAAAACTATTCTGGTTTTAAAGCTCATAGACACCACTAAGGACAGTGGCATGTTGAGCACAACAGCCGTAAATTCTTGCAGCGCCTCTGACGTCACAGTTTACAGAACGACGCCATCGTTCCTGTCTGCCATATCCCACCACAAGACAATGAACTTGCTTTTTATTGATTCCTTTAATGTAGCACGGCAGCTTCGCAGTTTGCATAGTATTTTGACCAGTAATTGGCGCCTCCCACGCGCACTGGCTCCGCCCCACCGGTCCCGCGGGCGGAAAGAAAACAGCACCTAGGCGCGTGCCCGGCAATGTCGTAAAGACATCAAACCCTCGGATGACATTGTGTTTTTATAACAAACTAGACATATGTGGGAACTTGAAAGGTGAGGGTGCGCTTGTTAGAATTCAGCCAGACTGTACTAAATACTGCTGTTATATCTAAGTGCATGTGATAGTCGATTAACTACGTCCACTATGTGAAGCCCGACAGGCCTCAACGAAAGTCAAGTGCAGGGGTATGGGAAAGGGGGGAGGGGACTGAACCTGAAGGCCCGACGATCTACCCTCTCCATTTTTCTCACCGGATTTAGTCCACTTAACTTTGATTAAAGGCAATGCATGTTTTTAATCTTTGTATAATTCATAAAAGTCAAGCAGTATAGAGCTCATGCTGGGTTGGATCCAGGGAGCAGGCACTGGACGCACGCGTCTCTTCTGATCAGCACGTGAAGGCGCCCCTTCAGAGGCCACCGTTGGGCGCCGATGGCGCTCTTCTATGACGGTCATGAGAGGCGGCACGCATTTTGGTTATGTGGGACGGGGACGGGGTTAGATATAGGACTTAGGCCATCCCCATATTCCAGAGCTTTTCACGCTAACCTTACAAACCAATGCGTGTCTTATGGTGCTAGGTATGTGAAGTTTATTGCATCGTTTATCCGCTCAGCTGTTACGATTTTTATCTCGTGGTGAGAGCAGACATGACTTTTTATTATGGGAGTGGTACGAGACGCCACTACGCAGAAAGATTAAAGAAGAAAGTCTTTGTGTTATGAATCATCTTTTACCCACGTTTTTTGTGTGTGCAGTATTTCAGCCTAAAACATTGGGAAGCAAGTCACATGGGGGGGGGGGGGCGGCTCAACATTTGGGGGGGGGCAAGGCTCTCACAAAAGAAAAGGATACAAATCGACACCCGTGGCCAAGTGAGCGACAATATCTGAGTATTGAGGATACGCCTCTAGCTGATGCTCAAATTTTTTATCCCTCGCTCAATATGAAACATGACGGCATGAAGCAACTCGTGAAAACGCAGCGAAAAGAAGCTCGAAAAGAACGGATTATGTGCAGAAAACACAATCCGAATTTTCTTGAGTCAACTTTAGCCAGTCCGCAGGTGATGTATCTCCTGATACACGGCAGCTTCAGCGCATATCTTTGTTGAGGTCGACGTGAAATGAAATGATATGCTGCCATCGGATGTCATATTTTACTCAAGGTGCATTTGCTCAATTTACATCTGATCTTTTTTCGAAGAACCTTGGAGCTGTGTCTAATGGACAAGGATAGCTACTTCAATCAGGACAGCAGCGCAATGGAGCACAGTTACCAGAGCTTTCTGGAATGACAGAAATGCTATGTGAACTGCACCGGCCAGATGCTTTCCTTAAGATCACACCAAACAGTCAAGACCTGTAAAGTCCACCTAGCTCGCTTAACAAGGACGTCGAAGACATGTTCGTCTGAACCACTTAAGTTGGAGTTTTTCTATTCGTGTGCTGCAGAATTTAAACGCATACTAAATACGGCCGTCTGGGTCGGGTGCACGCTTCCATTGGCACTCAGCATAAAGTGACGTCACACAATTTGGTCTCGCATACTTGACTGCGTATGCTTCAAGTTCTAGCTTTCGGCAACAGGCTTATGTTTGATCTGCAAAATCTGCTGCAGAAAATGGACTGAAAAGCGACAGAGTTAACAAATTTTTGTTGGCATGTAAGAAAGGGACTTGCGCCTCAGATACAAGTAATGTCCTTAACTATGTCCAACATATTTGCAGTGTTAAGAACGTTATTACAGCTCCTTGTCCCCAAGACACTGTCACTGAAGAGAGAAATTCCAGATGCACAGAAGTGATTACACTGGACCCATTCTGACGACAAAAAAACTGCCCACGTCCCTCATCACTGCAGCTGGCGCCGTTTATCCATTATCGGATGCTGCAAACAGCTTACGAGGTTAAGATCCTCAGAGGATTACGATGTACCACGGCCTCAATCTATCCAGAGGCACTCGTGCTGGTACAGGACCACCGAAACAGGCCATGCAGTGCTGTTTCTCCCAATCGTTCGTTGTCTATGAAAACTATTATAGACCACGGCCAATGCAACTGATATTGTTTTTGATTTTGTTCGCTTTTCGACGGCCAAATTTGTTTTTGTTATGAAACCGCATAATGCCAAGCCACGTTATGCCAGAAAGGAGCCCAGCTTCAAACGCTATGTCTAGAGGAAAGCCGGGTAATACGACGCAGGTTCTACAATCTACTGCTACAATTTCCTAACACCAAGACCCCAGCCCTCTTTTGCAGTTGTGGTGCCATTTTAGGAGTTCCTCTGCGGTACGCCTTTCAGTTCCTCTTCAGTACGGTGATCAAAAGCAGTTTTCGCTCATTCGTCGTGGCTATGCACACAGAATAAAACGACGGACAGACTCTGCACACTGGATAGGGACTTTTCTTTTTGGCTCCTCAGCCGGAGCAATGACGATTGCTTTGAATAGGGCAGTGCTGTCAATTTTTACAACCGATTGGGGGGGGGGGGCGGGCCAAGGGCCCGAGGGCCTTTGTCCCTTGGTGTTGGTCCCGGACTGGAAAATGGTGTTGGGCCTTTGGCCCAACACCATTTTAATTTCAGCGGATTTAGTCCATTTCGTTTTAATGTAAGACAATTTGTGTTTTAAATTTGTGCATTAATTATTAAATAGTCCTTCACTTCATTGTAGCACAGCAGTCACGCAGGGTGGATCCAATGGGAGGATGATAGTGAGTGCACGTGCCACTTCTAAGTGGAAAGTAAAGACAGCACTCTGGAGGTCGCCCTTTTCTATGGCGGTATTTCTAAAGGTGTGCCAATTCAGGTTGGAATCAGGCAGAGTGTATAATGATCATGAAGATTTGAAGATGCCCCAAAAACCTTGGCGGCAGGAGAGGAGGCGCCCGAGGACTTAAGGGGCACCATGAGGTCCGTAGACATGTCGCCAAGCCCAGAGGGACGCAATGAAAAAGCATAAGAACGTCTGAAATCCCTGGGCTAAGCCTCTCTCGCCACTCCCCGTCGATGGTTCATAAGGCTCCCACGTCGTCTGTGCTGAGTAGAAGAACGTTCATCCTAAAACAAAGGCACCCAACAGTTGGAACCGTCCCCGATGGTTTAAATGTCACCGCTGATCTTCAAAGATATGCCCTGAGGACAACAAGTATCGTAACGAGCTAAACAATAAAAGGGTGGCTCAAATCCCGCGGGTCCGGCGCCGAGGGCTCAGAGACCGCCGCCGACGTCCAATAGATGCTCCAGGACCAGGTCTTAGTTGCCTCAAATCAGGTTTCGTCCCAAAGGTTGATGAGACGTGCCTGGGGGCTAAAACGAGTAACGCGTACTTCTAAAATATGTCCTGAAATCTGGAAAAAACTTAGGCATAAAAAATGCGTTTGGAGCAATAAAGAGCCACTCGTGAGGACTTCAGAGATGTTCTTAAGGTCTGAAAATATGTTTTGAGAACTAGGAGAACAACCTAAACAGCATGAATATCATAAAAACCTGGAGGGACGTCTCCGATCGCACATAGGAACTCATGTCGTACAAAGGTATGTACCGATAGCGAAAAGAACGCTTTGCAGGGAATGTTCGACATTTGTATGGGGCTTTAAACAGAAATACCTACCTTGAAGATCATTCTGGGGCATTTCCCAACCCTGTCCTTCTTAAGACCAAAGACTGTCTAGTTTCTGAGGTACGCGCCCGCAAAAGAGTGCAAACCATTTCGTGCACACTATTTTAAGGTCACCCAGGCATCCATGACGCTATAGTATTACTGAAATCCTACCATTCCATTGGTCATACGGTGATTCAAGCCCAATAAAAGCATAATGATCGAGTCATTCATATCGGGCGTTTGTGAGCACAGTTTTCGGATGTAACGGCCATCAATAGGTCCTCAGTCACTGCTGTGCAAGGAACGATGACGCAATCAAACCATGGCGCATTGAGGAACATAACTACAAAGCAGAGAACTTTTGCTGTCTGAGACAGTCTTTTCCACTTGGAAGTATGTCAATAGTTAAAAGTGAGCTTATTTCATCGTATCTGGTGCTTGCTTCAATATCTTAAAGCGTGCAACATTCCATTAAAAAAAGCGGGGAGGCATCCAAATGTCGGAGGCATGGGTGTAGGGACAGACACGGCGGGAAGGGGCTAAGGTCCCTCCCCATACGTTCAAGGTTGGTCGGCCAGCATTTTTAAATTCCCCTCCGAAACACACTTTTAAGGATTTATCTATGGTTAACTTACAGTTGTGCTACCTAAAACGTGCATACCGACTTTCCCAGTGTACCAGCCATATCCCTGAATACGCACTGAGCTTACGTACTTTATCGAGTCAATTTTAAGAGGCAAACTTTGTCAACGCCCACTTTCGTTTTCATAAAGGCATGCAGCCAAAATATTTACGAATCTATCTTTCTATTCTCCTGGTCGTTCTACGAGGAATACAGCTTTTAATACTGCGTGATCCATATGAATACGCACCTGGACAACATTGCTTGGTAAGATAAGGGGCAGCATCATTTGCTATAATGCACCGCAGATGAATGAACGCATTTTGCAAGAAAAAAGCTCCACTTCCCTTTAGGAATTGAAATTACCATCTGTCTGTAAAAAAGCTCCACTACCTTCTAGAAACCGAAATTACCATCTCGCCTCAGTTTTTTTTTTTTTGTCTGCCCTATTTACGTTTCTCCCTAGCACAGTTTGATGTTCAAGATGAGTACGTCCGTGTGCCTTTGGCGTAGCCCGGCCTTTTGGAAACAGGGCCATGAATATCGGATCATGCCGGTGCTTCATCCAACTCACGTGAAGTTATCCACTGTGACACTTCCTTGCTGAAAACTTTAGGCGTTACTTGTAATGCCCTCAAAGTCGCGGGCGCTCTCCGTGTGCACCATGATTGAGCTATTTGCCTAAGGGGTATAATGTCATCTAGCAGTGAATATGTCGAAGGCGTTTGACAAAGCGCAGCAATGTGAGGCAAATGCTTAGGCTTTTTAAATAACGTCTCTGTTTGCGTGTCATGAATGTACATCTTATATTTATGCATTTTATGACAGCCCACAAGAACCTTGGGCATTTCAAACCAAGCCTGACAAAACCAAGCATATATTATGCGTTAGGCCGCGTTACGCTTGATGTTCGATGGAATAATCAATACCTACCGTTCATTGCGCTTTCGCCTTACAGGAAAGAATTAGCTACCTTAGCACCTTGTGAGTTGCTCATGTGATGCCAACCGCATTAAGCAAACGATTTAGTCATGAGTTCAAGGGAGAGTTCCACATTTGTAGAAGGGGGGGGGGGGGGGTTTGAACTGAAAAAGCCATCTTGAAAATCATTTGGTGCAATTCACAGCCATGCCCTCCTCAAAATCTAGACCCGTCCAGTATCTGAGCTACACGTCCGCCAAGATGCGCACACTATTTCGGGACGACTTCTCAAGGTCACACAGGTATCCATGACGCCAAAATGACATCATTCAAATCTTCCGATTCCGTTGGTCATGCGGCGATCAAGGCCAAGAAAAACACGATTGCCGAGTCGTTCATATCTGGTGTTCCCGAGCACGGTTTCCAAATATAACGCCCGGCTTTCAATCAATGATGTGAAAGGAACGACGATGCAATCAAACAATGACGTATTAAGGAGCATATTTACTAAACAGAGAAATTGCGTTGACTGGAGTAGTCTGTTCCACTTGAAAGTATGCCTAAAGTAATAAGTGAGATTGTTTCATCATATCTGGTGCTTGCTTCAATATCGTCAGATGTGCAGCACTCCCTTTAATCGTGCGCTTAACTGATTAGAGGGGAGAGGTGAGGCGGATGTGGCCATCCCAAGGTTTTTTGAGAATACTTCTTCGGCGTAATGTTGAATCGTGTCCAAATTTTCAGAAGTCCGTAGGGCATTCATAGCGAGTGCAGGTAGCTTTTTCGGGGTTCGAAGCAGCAGCGGTCTTTTTAGTAACACTGCACGTTGATGATCTACGGCCGGCGCGGGCGTCGGGCCACTTTTTTCGCCGACACTCTCTATTTCCAACATCCCCGTTCCGGATCGGGGAGGTTCCCAGCAGTGTGTGGGACGACCAGAAGCCAGCCGTAGTCAGGGGCTCACCCTTCGAGCAAAAAGCAGCATGTGAGCGGCCGATCTCTGTGTGGGTGGACTTGGTGACCGAAGCTGGTCGAGCGCGATCCGGGGCGACGGTTCGTCCATTCGCCTACGCCGAGGCTCTCTGGATTTAGCCGTTGGAGGCGGCCATAGGGATCGATGTCAGCTTGCGTTGGTCCTCGCCGGTCCTGCGTCGCGGCCGGGTGCGGCGTGCGGGCCGCGTCCGCATACTCATGGAAGTTTGTCTTTGGCCAAAACATTAAGTCTATTTGTCAGCTCATCTGTTTGCCTGTTCCTTGTTTCCATGCTTTTTCCGACGACCAGGAGCAGTACAACTCTCAACTAAACCCCGTGCGGCGTGTGTGCGTGGATTTTCCTTGCGATTGCGCTTCCTTTCCCTCTCTTTTCTTTGTTGCTTGATCCAGCTCGCAAAGCTCCAACCAGGCTGACACATATCTGTTGTCGATTCTCATCCGGCTGCCCCTTTTCCGAGGGACGAGCGGCGCAGAAACGGTAATGACCACGAAAAATGATAACTGCGCAACGTGCCCGAGCATGACCATGGCTGGGCTATGGTGGTGATCGAGGAGCCAAACGAGCAGTCCTGCTCTTACGCAGATAAATGTGCGATGGGTAGCGCGACTCGAAGGCGCGGACTCGTACTTTTTTGGACTAGGAGACGGTTGACTCGTTTGTTGGTCCCTCGTTCGACCTCAGGCGTGACGGCATGAAGAGGCGAAGGCCATGGTATGATCAGGAACCGGTTCAGACCGCCGGCAACGCAGGGCGATCAGCGATAATTGGGCCTATCCATCGGTGTTGAGTAGTGGTGCACTCCTGTACGCCATGTGGCATGAAATGACATCACCGTCCCAGGCGCCGCTCTCGTCCATAGGGGCGAAGTATCATACCCTTGCGTACACAGGTGAAACGATTGTATGGACATTATGAGCTGTAGACAACTTGTGTGCCATCCGCGTATTGGACAACATGGACGCCTACTGCCACATGGCGCATGATGCCATTTGAAAATATATTGTAAACAATGGGCTGAGGGCGTTGCCTGGTACGTCCCGGTTGGGTTTGCAGGCTGTTGTGATTTTAAAGGTCCAAGGTCCTCACAGGTCTATTCTACTTTTTGCCTACGGTTGCCAAGATGCTCTTGACTTCAGTGGGGCTCAACACCGTGAAGAAGTGTCTTTTCAAGGACGATGATAATAATAGAGAATGTCATATGGGGAGCCTGAGAGCAAGCGTTTTGTCAGGACAGTTCCACAAGGGCGCCAAAAACTGAAACCTCTGCCGTACACAGTGTGCGTGGGACTGTGTATACTGAGGCTGAGCTGCGTGTATGAACCTGTGCCCATCTCACAAGAAAAACACCGGTGGGCCTTCACAAACAAATTTGCAGAATTGCAAGTATTACCAAGCCGCATTTCATTCGTCTTCCATCCCTGGTCAGTCTTGGACAAAGCCTGAGGAATCAGCACAATTTAATCTCCAGTTTGATGCATCTCACAGGGCTAATCAAGAGATATTGCAGCATATAGATAAGACAGTAGCAATAGGATGATGTAGAAAAAAGAGCAGAATGGAGAGATAGACGCGTTTTGATATTCCGGCAACATGTCTTTATCAAAACGAATAGAAGTAGTAAATTCAAGATTGCTTGTCGATCCTACTCAATCTTTATGTTTTGTTTTTTTAACAGCGAGCCACAGTTTTCACAAGTCACCAACATTCGGGAGATTAAACAAGAAGCGGTTGCTAGCCATTACTACGATACAATGCATATCTGAGAATTACAATACGTGAAAAATACGTGTGCGCCCAACCGAATTCATGCAAACAGATATCACGCATCACGCGCTAGGCATCACTCATATATGCACACGATTTTGAGCTAACACGCATCACACATCAGGGCACTTATCAAACTCGCCTAATCGGCCATCATGAGCGCCGTAATCTGCCATGACCTGCACGTTAAGGTCATGACGTTAAGGTCATCGCTCATCGGCCATCATGAGCCCCATAATCTGCTATGACCTGTATGTTAAGGTCATGACCAATCATGAAAACATGATAAGTTCCTTGATGTATGACGCACGATAGCTTAAAATTATTTACATGCATGAGTGATGTCTGATACGTGTGTGCGATGCCGGTCTTACAGAAATCGTTTGCATGCATATTTGATGAGTGATGTATGATGAACGTTTAATTGAAATAATTTGCATGTTTGAATAAAGCATGATGCGTGATTCCTGTTTACCTGAATTTGTTTGCATGCGCACGTATTTTTCACGTACTATAATTCCTTGAAATGCACTGTACCGTAGTAATGGCCAGCAATGGCTCATTGCTTGATTCCCTGCATGTTGGTGCTCTTTAAAAACTGTGGCTCCGTGTTTCCAAAAAAACCCTGGAAAGTTGTGCATAATCGGCAGCCAATTTGGAATTTACTGCTGTTATTCGTTTCGGTACAGGCATGTTATTGAAATATCAAAGCATCTATCTCCCCATTCCCCTGATTTTTCCGCGGGAAATAAGTCTATTAGTATTGTCTTATATATATATATATATATATATATATATATATATATATATATATCTGTGCACAATGTCCCCGCAAATGCACTGAACAACTTCCTTTAGGTCATAACAACTTCCTTTAGGTCCTGCCATTCCATGAGCCATGCGGCGATCAACGTCGAAAAAAATGTAATGATCGAGTCGTCCATACCTAGCGTCCTTGACCACGATTTCCAGATATAGCGGCCGTCAAGTAACCCTCAATCAAGTGTTGTGCAAGGTACGATGAAGCAATCAAACAATGACGTATTGGGGACCATGTTTGCTAAACGGAGGAATTGTGTTGCATAGAGCAGTCTGTTCCACTTCAAAGTATTCCAATGGTTGTACGTGAGCTTGCTTCATCATATCTAATGCTTCAAAGTCTTCAAATGTGAAACATTCCCTTTAAGGTTAAATTCTCTGCGAGTCATCAATCTCCAGAGCTGGACCGGTACCAAGCGACTGTCTAGTAGGCCCAGCAACGACGGCACTGCGTGTCTAAGTCCGGCAAGTCCTGGACAGCAACTGAACATTTCCCGTCAAACGTCCAGTCTCTAGTAGTCGGTCGGCATATTATGACGGAGCTACGTGTAGAAGTGAAACTTGTTAGAAACCCAGATGCTTTTTTCGACGCATTCTTTCATTGAAATTTCATATAACTCATGCTACTTTTCCGATATTTCGGAAACATAGCTGTATCCTCAGCCAACAGTGCGGTAGCTCCACTGGCCACGTGCAGTGAAGATTGGACTCGTGGCTCTGGTCCGGTCATGACCCGTCCGGCGCCCGGTCCCGTCTCGTCCGGGCCATGGGCCCGACCTCTACACCACGTGACGTAGTCATGCTCCGCAGCCCGCCTGTGAGGGGCCGTACGCGTGATGGGAAGCGTTCATTTGCTATTCTGGACTTGCTGGGCTTAGGTGTCCACCCCAGCTGCAGCTGGGTCTGGGGCCAATTATTCGGTGTTGATCTGGATCTGGAGAACCATGGCTCATAAGAAGTATGTACTAAACCATTTCTTCCGTGCCTCTCAGGTAGCTTTATGACCAGAAATATATCGGTCATTGTGCTCGTTATTCTAACCAGATTAATGGGAATGAGAATGTGAAAATATTGAAACAAGCATCAGATAGTGACGCAATTAACTCAATTATAACTACCGACCTACTTGTAGGAATAACAACTGCTCTGGACCACAAATCTCAATACGTCATTGCTTGGTTGGGTCATGAAGCGTTTGTATGACGAAACTCTTTTGTAGTTTTTCAATTTCGTGAGGTCGTCCTCGGTGGTGCTGGAATGTGTGCTGAACCAAATAGCATTAGTTCCTCGCGTTTTGGCCCTTTCTCGTGGTGCTTCTTGGATATTTGTCCGTGAGCTTAAGCTGTTTGCTTGTAGTCACATACTTGACTATAGCGCCATTCTTCAGATATTGCGTTTCAAGTCATATTTCCGTAACAACTAGAAAGAATGCATAACTGCTTGTATTATGTAGCAAACAACGGTATTCGCATTCGTATCTTGCACAGTTTGCACAACATTGATTGAGAGCCAATTGACGGTCGTGGTATCTGGATATCGTGTTCATGAACGTCATAAATGAACGATCCGACAATGATATTTACATTCACTTTAAAGCCGTGCGGCCAGTGTGTTGGTGAGAACGGTGCTATGCCGCCATGGATGCATGGGTATCCTTGAAACAGTCTGCACAAAATAGGCCCCACATTTTCGAAGACGTTTGGCTTACGAACTAGAGGGTTTTAGGTCTGAAGAAGGGCAGGGCGGCAGACTGTACGGAATGATCTTAAAGATGGTGATTTTACGTCATAGCCCCCATAGAAATGTGGAGCACTCCGCTTAAATGTAGAACTAAGTACAGCTATTTCATTCAGGGAACTATTGCGGCGATGGAAAAGATCAATCACTCAATCCCTCCCAAGCCAACATTTGGTTTTCCTATGGCGTTACCTTACGCACAGTTTGAAGTATTTGCAATCTTCGCCGTCTTCGCATAATTGGCTGACAGCCGCATCGCATATTCGTGTATCGGCTTGATGCAAACCTGGTGGATGACAGGTGTGCAAGAAACGCTGTTTGTTGCTAATTTATGGCACTTGGAGGCAGATACAATTGCGAAAGATACTGATAAATGTCGGAACACATTAAAGAGGCGCAAATATTGTAAATGTCACGCTGTTTTGTGAAACCAATGCTGAGCCAATTGATACAATTCTTTCATGCGATGAGTGTGATGAAATTCTGCGTGCATTTCATCATGATAACGTAAGGTCTTGTACCTTTCTGCTTTTTCCACATACCGCTGACCCTCATGATACAAAGATAAATGTCAAATTCCTAAAAAAAGAACAAAAGTTGATGATATCAAATAACATATGTGGGAAGGAGATTGGCTGTCCGTAGCTAGAGATCCTGTGGGGCGGGATCGGAAACCCTGTGCATTGGAAGACCTAAACTGTAGGAGGTCCGATGGATCCAAAGCGATATATGTAAGGTGACCGTGTCTGAGACGCCTCATCGTTGGGTCTTACCAGCTTGCGCATCATGAAGATAATGTTCGTACTGGATCAAATAGCTCAAAATGGTCTCTGCCAAAATAGAAGTTCTAACACGACCAGATATTCAGGCGGCTCATGAACACGATATAGCCATCCTGGGACTCTTCTGGCTGTTTGGTGTGCCCGTCCTTTCTACCAGAGGTACTATGTTCGCTTTGAAAACCTTATAGCTGCTTGGGGCCTTTTCTAGCTTTTCAAAGCACCTGCTGGACGTTAAAGGGGCCTCAGAAAAATAAAGACCTCTTCGGTTTTCAAGGGTCGCGTACACCGCTCAGGACCATGTGCTTGTTCAGGACCCCTCCGCCCGCTCACAGGCCGGTTCGGCAACTCAGGGTTCTCATGGTCACTGCGGGGCCTCTGGCCATTCACCAACCCGCCTCCTGCTAACTGCTCAGGGAACCCTGGCCAGCCATGGTCCTTCCAGGCACCAATTGGAATCATTGATGACGTGAGGGGAAGGGGGCTTTTAGCCACCCAAACATCCATCTGGCTATTGAGGGCTCACCGACCACTCAGAGGCCAGTTTGGTCACCAGAGCTGCTTAACTATCTCCAAGACCCTCTGGACACTTGAAGTCTTCTGGAGTGCTCATGGTCCTCAGCCTTTCAGATGCCCTTCCGCCGTACAAGACCCCTCTGGTTGCTCGGGGATACTTTGGATGCTCAAGGGCCGTTTGGAAGTCCAGGGCTCATTGGTCGCCCAGGGTCTTGGGGACGCCGCGGGCTCTTAGTAATCACCAAGGCTCTTTTGTGCGCTGTGTGACACTTTGGTCACTCAGGGATCTTTCAAGGGCTTGTCTGGCTTCTTCGGGATCGTTTGGCCATTGGAGAGCCCCTCTTACCACTGTGGAGCCCCTTGGCCAATGAGGAGCCCCTTGGCCACTGAGGAGCTCTCTGGTTACTAGGATGCCCCTGGGTTTGTAAGGGGCTCACAGTCTGTTCACGGCATTTTTAGATGCTGTGAACCCTTTAAATCCGCATCACTCTCTGGAAACCCGTGGTCCATTTATTATACATTACCTGTTTCGCCGCTCAAGCAACATCTCGTTATCAAAGAGCGCCTCGCCTGCTTTAAAAAGTGGTTCAATCTTTTACGTGACTGCGCTGACATATAAAAAGAAGGCCCGTATTAGAATGTTAAGGAGTTCGAGACCACGATTCTCACCATCCTTTAAAAAGACGAATGCATGCATGACTGTATGTGACAATTTAGAGCACACCGAATACATAGAATGACCTCCAATAGCATGACGCAGCCATCTGATACACGCATCAAATGTCATTTGGCGTAACCTGGGAGTGTTCTGAGCATGAGCAATATATGCATATATATATATATATATATATATATATATATATATATATATATATATATATATATGTTGCTGTGATGGTGTCCAGCCGGGTAAACCGCGGCACAAGAAACATACAAATGCTACGCTGCATTAGCTGATATCAAATCATGTATCTGTATCGCAGATGTAGTTATTATCAAAAGGGTGCCAAACGCCATTCCAAAAAAATCAACATTCCCCATAATTCCCCACGATAAGGTGCCCGCCAATTCTCCTGTGAATTCAGCGGAACCCTGCACTATGGCTTTGATTTCTCTCCTACGATGTTTACCACAGTGGTTTTTTCAAGGTGCACTTCAGCTTTGGAATGGGAGCACCACAGGATCCATGTGGCGCGCTGTTTATTCGCACCGGTGGATGTGCGCACGGTGGAGGTCATAATGTTAAAGGGCCTTGGCTGTCATGACGACGGTGATGGCGACTGCTGGAAACGAACGTACTGTCGTTACAAAGCGTGGACAGAAAAACTTGCACTAAAAAATTGTAATCGATTTTCTTATTATATCCAGACGATGCTGCAGTGATACTTCCCAGTGCTAATATTAAACGTAACTAGTCCTAAGGTTTCAAGAGTGTATGTTAGTTTTTTTTTAAGATGTACCCCTGAGGCGGGACACTCACTTTAAGCAGGCAAGCACGGATATTGGTAAGTGGGACATGTGAATCATTTCAGACCTGTCGTGCGGTATTTATTCCGCGTTGTTCCATAGCTGATCCATTTTAAAACAGCAAATACTATGAAGTAATCTAATTTTTTTCTAGAATCCGGGTTATAACCTTGTGGCATTGTGACGCGTTCAGTGGCCGGGAAATCGTAATGAAAACCTCCAATGCTAGCGGCTTTGTCATATTTCCCTAGTAAATCATAGGCTAGTACACTATTTGCGGTCGCGTGCAGCGGATTGAGCTGTGGAGACTTCTCACAATTTCAAATGCTCAGCAATTTCTTTCCTCATTGGCAGTACAGAGTAATTAGTTGTTTCAGGGAGTTTTAGATGATCTAGCCTTTGGCTTACTGAGGTGACGTACAAGGGTAACATTTCTGGTGCACTTTGCTGAGGGGCCCAGTCTTATCTCTTTAGCCACATTTGCTGTTAAACAAACTGGCGCCGTAGTGCTTGAAATATAATTAGAAACCATAAAAGTGCATTGTCTATGTGCTTTTATCGTGTTCCTTGGTGCTTCAGGTACTGCCTCAGCCCCGCTACCGGCATTAGACAAACAAGGTGTTGCATTAGGTGACACTGATAGCACATTGTATGCATGTTTCATGCATAGGTCCGAAAATTTGGATTTTTAACCCGCACCAGGCCGGGGGAGTTGACTTTCCCCTGCGGTTTCTTGAGCACAAGTCAAAAAGAAACCTACGCAGATGCATAATTTTTAAGCGCCTGTTCATCTGTCAATTCAGCATCGTTTGCGGAAATTTCAAGTTTTTGTCTACTAAGATCAGTAACCAAGGTCAGCTCAAAGAGGCCAGCCTTTAAAAAATGTTGACCACACAAGCCTTTGCTGTGGATCGTTTGCCATTGATCAAACTTGTTATGGGTATTAGAAAATGATGGTATCTACAGCTTGCATTTATTCGATTTTTGGGAACGGGTGAGTTCAGTCACGTAAAGTTTTGTCAGCTTTTGCTCTCTTGGTAAAAATGCAAATTTGCACATATTTTCAAGTAGTTCTTGTTTGTATATAAAGAAAGGAGTACTAACTTACATTCACAACCATCAGATGGCCAAAAGGGCACATGACTTAGGCCCAGATCATGGCCTAGGTCTATGACCGCCTTCCGTAAAATACCTGCTGAGCTTAAATATGCAGTGTTAGTGGTGATTTTGGACGCAGAAATTGAATACCTCACTGATAACATGTTGTCTATGTTGGCAGTACCGGAGAGGCTAGATGATCGAGTGCGACGCGTGCAGCCACCTCCTTACTGTGTCTGCGAAGCTGACGACGTATAATTTGATGTACCAACATACCTATTCTCGATTTGTTACAACTACACTACCAAGCGTCAAAGGGGCTTTGCGTAATGCATGCAACAACTATGGGATCTTGAGTACCCATGGATGTTCAATACACTATTCCTGACCATATAAAAGTGTTGCGCTGGTGACAAAACCTTGTTTACACTTCAATTTTTGTAAGTTTGAATGGTTTATGAGCTTGACTTAAGTTTATCTCAGATGATCTCTGGGGCAGCCTAAAGTGATATTTTTGTGTCTGAAATACTTTTGTCGCTAAGCAGCAGCTAGTCAAATAAACTTCGCCAGAAGCACATTGTGACAAGCATCGCTCTTGTATGATTCCTGCCAATTTTGAACGGTGGCCTGATCGGACTTGACCCATGTGGGGGACAGAAATGGTCGGAGTGGGCTTCCACATGCCTTAACGCTTTTTTCTGTAGTGGGGACCTTCACTGGCAAGCGGGTGCGCCTAAACCTTTTTCATGGCTCTGGATTTAAGAACAACTTTAAAAGGAGCGTTTCACGTATAAAAATAACGAAGCAAGCACAACATATAATGAAACAAGCCAACTTATAACCATTGGTATACTTTTGAGTAGAAAAACTGCTCTAGACACTGCAATTTCTCTGTTTAACAAATGTGCTTCTCGGTACGTCATTGTTTAATAACGTTATCGTATCTTGCACAACACTGATTGGCAGCCAATCGAGGTCGTCATATCTGCGAATCGTGCTTACGAACGCTGTAAAGGAATGACTTGACCATCGGATTTTTCAGCCTTGATTGTCGCATGGTTTATGCAATGGCAGGATTTGAATAACGTTATTTTGAACGTGACGTTATTATGACGTCATAAATTCCAGGATAACTTTGAACTAATCTCGCCGAAATCGCTGCCCTATCTTCCCGGGGCGTCTAGCTCAAAAACCAAAAGACGTTATGTGTTAAGAAAAGCAGGCCTGTGAATAAACTGAATGGTTTTCAAGACGGTTATTTTATTCCAAGCCACATAGAAATGTGGGACACTGCCCTTTGAGGGGATTGTTCCTCATTCGCCATGTTCCATGGTTTGATTAGTCCTGGATTCATGTCCAAATTATTTGGGACACAATTTGGTCATCCAGGTCGTAAACTATCTCACTCAACACTGATACACGTGAAATAGATAGAAGTTATAAGTAGCATCCAGTGAAGCAGCCGCTTTGGTGTTGCATGCTGTATTTTATCCTGCTTTCAGCCGCAAACATTGATATGAACAACATAAAGTGACGAAGCTGTAAAGATGAGTCGCAAACATTGCTTTGGCCGCTGGTGCATAACCACTTCAGATCATGATCCATGGACCACTCAATATATGTAGGTAGTAATGAGCTCCATCATTTAACTGCTTACTACCAGCAGCGACATTTATGAGCTACCCACTTAACGACCATTGACTGGAATGAAATTAGGTTGTGCTCCTTGTTTTGCAGGTTGTTTTCACCTGCTTAAGAACAGGACACCAATACCATATACTCCAATCTTTTTAGAAGTGCGCAGTGCCTTAAAGTCCAGAAATTCGACCAAAACTCTGACCTACAGTTCAACGGTTCCACTGTCTTCGTTACCATCCATTCATATTTTCACTAATGGATGAAATAACGACCCGAGTGCCAGTCAATTCAACGCTGCATTCCGGTACGGGACGCAGCAAGAACATCACAGTGCTGGATTCCGATCCATTCCGGTTGTGGGTCATAGTTCCAGTCAGCGGGGTGTCGATGGCACGTATGACACCGGCAGCACCGAGGTGCTCGATGTGCTGAACGATGATTATCCACCGGAGCTATTCTTCTCGGTCGCAAGTGCAGTTTTCTACGTCGCCATGTTCGTCGTCCGAAAGGCGCTGGACAGAGCAGGGAGCACCACCCACCAAGAAGCACTGGTGAGCCTCAAGTATCCGACGAACCCACACCGTTATGTCACCGTCTGTGGCTGAAAATCGCGATGCGCTGACAAATCCCTCCGCAGAGTAGTCGAGAGGTGACCCTGAGTGATGGAAGGGAGCTCCGTCCATTACATGGTGCAACCACAAGCGGCTTGCCATCAATTGCTTCGGCCAATGCTGGAGAGTGCGGTGGTGTGCTGCATCGGTACCGATGGCGTGAGATCCCGGCTACCACCCGCTGGAAACTCGGTACATTTTGGAAATCTACTACATTGAGCTGATCAGGATGCTGGTGGCCACCTACCGACGGGCTTGTTTTCATTACCAGGACAAAGTTGTACAACGCACGCCCGCAGGTCAACAGCATTTGCGAAAACAACAACAAAACACTATGGCGGTGCTGTTTAGAGGACATTAGGCAGGCTGCGGGTGCCAATATTATATTACTTGTCCTGTGGCGTAACCAGCAGATACCCATCTCTATAACTATCACATCTCTCCAATTCGGGTCTATCCGGCCTTTTCCCTGCCTTCTGTTAAGACCTCTGTTGTACGTGATCTGGGTTTTCGTACGAAGAGATGGCTGTTCTTATGCGCGTTGTGGAAGTATACATAGCTGCGTGCGACGATTAATCTTGGTTATATATCAGTTAGCTTTAAAATTGTTCATCAGTTAGTACAATTTTACTGTCAATTCGCAGAAAAAGCGCTTGTGAATTATAGACATTATTCTTAGAGGACAATTTTGCTGCCTGGTGACGGCTCGGTTCGGTCTGGTCAGGTCAATCGGATATATTATTCCTGTCATTGTTGTGGTAATGATTGCTGCGTAAGTAGCTAGCTGGTCCTTTGTGCTCATAAGTAGCATTTCATTTATCAGAAACTGACTAACCAGTCCTTGGCATGGCCGGTTGTCTGCTCGTGCGCCCAATATATCTAAGCGCGGCAAGTTCTTGTGCTCCCGATCCCTCTGTGAAGGCGTGCAACTACGAAGGCAACGGAAGGCAACATTACGCCACGCACAATTCAGATTCGGCAGCGACTCGTACGTCGGCGCCACATATGCGGCTGCCTACCCGTAGACACCGGCAACATCGCCGCGGCGCCAGGTGTGCCGAAGTCCACCCAACGGCAGTATTAGATATTGCGCCCCTGGACGCCCACCCTGGGATCCGGCATAACGGCGGGTGAACCCTACGGCACATGTCCCATGACGGCCAGCTAGAGCGGCAGTCCCACCGATGTTTGACGTGAGCTAGAACCACCCGGAACCACCCGGAACTAGCGGAACCACCCGGAGCCCCCCGGGCTAGCGGCGGTCGTCATCAGGAGTGGGCCCACGCTCCACAGGCTTGCGAAGTGGATGTCGCCAGTACACGTCGGATACGATCGCAGCCTACTGCCGCGGGGTTCTGGAGCGCCAGGTAGGCAGGGAGATAGCGGCCCCGCCATCGCTCGGTGGGAGCACGGCGGGCTGTCCGCGCAGGCAGATGTCGTAGAGGTCGGCGGTGGGATTTCTCCATACGGATAACTCATTAAATAGTAAAACACAAGGAATAAATGTTTCATTAGGATTGCTGGCATATGGCCTTATCTTATCTTGTAAAGTCCGTTTAAAGTCGGCCCTAGCTTTACTTTTTGCTTCCGCGGTCTTTCAGAGGCCTCGCCCCATGCGTTGCAATGACACTGTCAAAGCGAGTCTGTGTATCTTGCTTGACCAATATGGCAGCCGGCTTTACGCACCAGCAAGCGTACCACTTCATTCACTTATCTAGTCCTATATGTCTGTCGTCAGATAGATATAAACTATGACGTAACTGTTACAGTCATCTTTGTGAATCGGAGGATGATTGAACTTGCTCCATGGACAGGAATTTTGAAAAAGCTATGTCTGAATATGTGCTGTGAATGCTCAGTTTGGTTTTTCAATTGGCGTTGGTCAATATCACTGGCTGTGACAATGATTTTAAAGCGACAAGACCTCTGTTGCCAGTTGTGTAAACACTGGTGGGGATGGAGATGAGACCTTCAATTTTCATTCTAATTTTGTGTGCTCCAAGTTATCCATGGATGCACGTTAGATATTTTCCCCTTTTAAAATATGATTTTCAGATCAGCTTGTCCCCTCCACAACTTGGTTGCCACCCAAACTTTACTTATTCCCAAATTTCAGAGGCATCGTAATACCGTAGCCTGTCTGTGATACAGATGGATATGTTTTTTTCTTGCGAATACTACAAAACCTAACTGGAATACTCCATTCCAGGCGTAGAACTGTCCAAGCTGAAATCTGGTCCATTCGAAGACCAACTGAGACCAACAGAAAACGGGCAGCATGTCGAGTGTTGGCTATTATATTATCATGTACGCTGATTGTCAAAAGTTGTTGAAGCTCTCATGCGTCCACATCAAACATGATATCAGTGTTCGCTTAGTGTTTTAGTGAAGCACGGCGATGGTGCTTAATGTACTTATTTTTCTCAATAACCGCACGTTTCTGCCCCGTCCTCTGCATCAAAGCGTAGAGCTCCAAATGGTCTGACGCTCCAATGAGGCCTCGATACATTACTCATCAATGTTTGACCATTGTAACGAACGTGTACTGTTACAGAAAATGTTACACATTTGAAGATATTTAAGCAAGCATCAGACAGGATCAATTAAGGTCACTTAAAGCTATTGATAACCTGTTACGTGAAAAACTGCTTTCAGCCAGCACAACGTTCCTGTTATGTGAGGATACTTCTCAATCCGTCTTACATTGATTACGTCATCGTACCTGCACAAAATGCATTGAGAGCCAATGGACGGCTGTGTATCTGAAAATCGTGCCCACGAACACCGGATTGAATGACTTAACAATTATTTATTTCTTGGCCTGATTGCCGCAAGGCAATTACAATGGTATAATTTAAATGACATTATGGCGTCATAGATGCCTGGGTGACCTTGAAATAGGCACTCCTAAAAAGTCTGCACATCTTTGTGGGTGGGTAGCTCAGAAGCTAGAGTGAAACTAGGTCTTAAAAAGGGCAGTGCTGTGAACTGCATCGAATGATCTTAAAAATGGCTTTCAGTTAAAAAACCCATACAAATGTTTGCGAAGGAAAACCCCATGCAAATGTTCGAGAACCCTTTCCACTCCCTTTAAGTGATAATGATTATATGGTCATCTTAATTAGTCTGGCTCCGGCAGTTTTAAGCAATGATTATTTTATGCACCTTCAGATGTGCATTAATCTTAGAAACTGTTGTGTGGAAGCAGTGTCAGTGCCAAGAAACCAGAGTGGTGTTAAGCGTGCGATGTCAAAAACGATGTAACTAACATCATGATCGGTGGCAGCTTTAGTGATAATTGAAATATGACATTTAAATTTAAAAATTAAGCGATATTCCTCATAAGCAATCAGATGTTCATTAACCTGCGCCCGGCCGGGTGTCTGAGGCAACCGCGCCAGGTCGTTGGAAAGTTGACTTCTCCCCTGGGATCACTAACTTCCAGACGCCGTATGAGAAAAACAAAGATGCTGTTTTGAGTACGTCGCCAAGTAATGAAAAACACACCCCAACTTTTTATCTTAGGTCGAACACGAGGTCACCAGAGACCATGCAGGTCAAAATGCGCTGTTCCGATGGACGCGGTTGAAACCTATGTTTGCACGTCAAAACGGTTATTGAGAGCACGAAAGTAAGCGTAAGGACTTTAGAAAGCTCGTTTTGATCATTTCTGTTTCCCACATTGGTCAGGTCAAATTAGGTCACCATTCAAAATTGGTCCTCTAGTAGCCCACAGGAACGATACTTTTCTATGCAATGTGCTTCTGACTAAATTAATTTCATCAGATGTGGCTGTGGAACAAAAGTATTCCGAACACAAAAATGCTATTTGGTGGTACTTTAGAAGTCATCTGAGGTCAACTTGGGCAAATTGACAAACCATTCAACCGAAACAGTACAATACTTTTTGTGATCGGAAATAGTGTATTAGACATCTACAGGTCCTCAAGATCGCATAGGTGTTGTTTACATTGTGCACAGTTCCTTTGACGCTTAGCAACGTATTTGTAACAAAGTAAGAACAGGTACGTGTGTACATGAAATAAGACGTCATCAGCTTTACAAACATCTTAAGGAGGCGCTTACACGCGGCGCACTTGTACATCTAGCCTCCCCACTACTGGCAGCATAGGTCATTGACATTGGATGACCTCATATGAGCTTGTATGATCTATTGCGACCTAAAAAAGTTATCATTTTATCTCAACACGTTTCCACAGGAGTATTTTAGTTCTGTGGCCAGAATTGCCTGAGAATTGCCCATTTATACTCAGCATGTGTTTTGCGGATGGTACACATAGAGAAAGGTCATCACCTGGGCCAAGGTCATGTGCTCTGTGCTCATATGATGGTTGCACATGTAAGTTAGCACTTTTTCCCACATATGCAACACGAAAACTACATAAAAATGCGTACGAGCTGGCATTATTCACAAAATTATCAACAATCAACGTGGCTGCAATTAATTTACGTGGCGCAATTTAGTGGTCAATTTCCTTCATGTAAAAGAAAGACGTGGAGTAAAATTATCTAGCAGGCTTTGCTCATGTTTGTAGCAGGCTTTGCTTTGCTGGTGTCGTGTTTGCGTGGTGCGACCCCCAAAAATTGGAGATGCGTGAAAACTTTGCGTTTGGCACACAGCTGCAGTGGTGTATTTTGTAAACGAGCCAAACGTGATGCCTGCAAGCGCCTAGAGTTGCTGGAGCTCTTGGGCTTGAAGGTGCCTGGTGCCCTTGCTCTTTGCTCTACCTGGTGCCATTGCTCAGACATAGGCATGATTCAGATGTAAGTGAGGCAGGATATAGTCATAGGTGTTCAGATTCTGTGAAGCCTTGTTTATGCTCGTTGGTTTCAAGTGAGCTCGGTTTTAAATAGCATCTTAGAACCCATGAAAAATAAATATAAGTTTGGTGTGTGTGGTTAGACAATATGAGGTAGGAGTGAAAAAGTTCAATAAAATGTGGGAAAAGGGGTGACAAATTTCTGCTCGTAGCGTGTTGTTTTGCATCCAAAGTAGGCAAATCTAGGACACTGTTAATGCAGGACAGGTGGATTGGTCACAAGTTGTATGCAGTTTCCATTTTCCAATTTGCAGTCTTATCTAGCGGACCATTTAGGAAGGACTATCTTCAATTGAAAAAGTTGTTTCTGTGCTAAGCGTATTCATTAAAATCAAAGCTAATTCGGAAATTAATTGACGAAGACTGTTACTAAAAATCGCTTAGTCATGTGGTATGTTTCAAACTCTCAGAAATGCTCGACTTGCTGTGAGTACTTGGCCGTTAAACAGGCTTAACCAAAGGTAGGAATTAGGCAGTCAGCAGCAAAGCCTGGGTCTCGTTTTTTTACTTTCCATGCCTGTATCGCAGAGTCCTCAACATAAACAAACTTCAGGATGTCAAAAACTAAGAGCAACAAAATTATAGCTTTTGATAGGGGCTTGGCTTCCATGTCTGGCCGAGCCACCTGAGATCAAAACAAAATGTGAACAGCATTCACTCGCGCGTCTGCCTCATTCACTCCTAACACAATATCTGGAGCCTGCACACCACCAATGAAACTTCCATTTCATTGTTGAACACCCCCGCTCGCTCTAGACGTGACGTGAAGCTTTGAGGGTATTTTAAATGAAGAGTAGCATGACTACGTACAAGCAATTTCAAGTCCATGACCAACCATCGTCCACCGTGATACTCACCTCCCTGCGTTCATCGGCACTCCATGTTACGAATATAGATAAATCAATGACACAGCTATGGATATTGTAGTACGAAACAATGCATAATTTTATCCATGTTGTCAATTGGATAAAAAAGTGGTACCCTTTCCAATGTATTTGGAAAATGCTCCAAATGTCCTTGAGTGGCGAGCCAGTGTGAAGAGGCGCACCCAGGGCGGGCCAGACTGCCTCATTTCTTGGCGACGGCGGACGCTGGAGCGCCAGCTCGGGGTCTGGCGCCTGCCCTAATGGTGTTCCGGACACACGAGCCGGCTCGGGCCGGCCAGCGTGCCGCACACGCAGAGACCGGCGCCTCACCACCGGCCTCTGCATGTACCTGGGCTCTACAGATGCCTTCCCTGGTGCCAGTGGTGGTGTTGCATCACTAACGGCCAGGCCCTGTCCCAGTTTTTCTTATTGCATGATGCAACTTACTTGGTACTAGATTTTGCGCATGGTTTCATGCACAGAAATAAATGGAGCGTTCAGTGGTGATGTTTATTTTTCGTTCTTGTACTGTTATAAATAACTTGAAATACCTTGCCGGCACTAACCATTCGCACGATGTTTGGAAATGTTTTCAGCTATCTGTAGCTTGCGCAACCCCAGAAATCATGCCATGTTTCATGAACGCAAAAATGAAATTGGCGCGTCATGGGTCACCTGGCTGATAGAGTTTATGTAAGTCACGGAATGAGGCTCAAATTGATATTTCTAATCTATACATCGCACGATTTGTTCATCGAATGGAAAACCAGCATTTTTAACAGAAAAAGCCCCATTAGAGAACTGGAGGGGAATAAACAGACCACAAACGCCCTAGCAGATTTGAACCCGTCGAACTTGTTTGTCTATGTGGATCATCAAGCTGAGAGAAATCCTGCGCATCTTTACGTGAAATATAGACATTTGGCTTCGAGCGGAAAGTGCGTGTAGTTGCGCACCTCGCAATCACCTGTTTCTTCTGTATCCAGTGGTTCCCTTCGTATTGCATGTGATTGACAAAATTACTCATTATTGCTGTTTCCGGGCTAACGTTAAAATCAATGCACAATGCAAGGTAAATATGAAAACAAATACCTACTAACGAACTGTAAGCCAAGTAAATTGTTTGCCATCTGGCTGTCAGTAAACGGCAAGACCAGCCTGATAGCATAAATTGTATGTGACTTCACCTCGGCTCTTTGGCGCTCGAATGCACATACGCTTTTGCAATTTCACCTAAAAGCTGGCCTGCATACACCGGATCCTATTCATCAGCGCACTCCGAACGTGCAGCCACCTTTGTTTATGCATAGCCATTTGGTTTTTATCCGAAATAACTTAATCTACAGCAAAGTGTGATAGTGCACGACTTATGGTGCCCAAAAAGGAGTTGTCCTTATTTTAAAAAAATGCTATGAGGTGCTGGTAAGCTATCGATAAGATTTATTTCGAGCGGTTCGAAGCCTTACATGCTGTCATAGCTACAAATGATCTTTCAAAAACTGGATGTGGTGTCATTTTCTGCCGTATATAATATGTGAAGTCAATTCAAACTATTTGGGCTCCTCTGGCGACCCACCTGTGGCAAATCCTGCCGTTCCCTGTTCCGTCCTGTTGCAAATGTCATTAGCTGAATTGCGCTGGGCTTTGGGCTTTTACCAGTGAAAATGCCTCTGGGCTGCTAGCGATTTCAAACTGTGTATTCTGGCCTTTTCCTGCCAATGACACATTACTTGGAAATAACAAAAGCGACGTTGAGTGCCTGCCTCGATCTATTTCACATTTGCGTAGCATGACAGATTTGGAGCATCGTCCTTGTGACCTTACTGTTTGCCGATTAACACATGCGGGCCACCGCCGCCATGCCGTGCATGTGGGTCACATCGCCAGCATTTTTCAAATAACATCAGTGGCTCGAGTTGTCACACAGTACGCTGTCTCTGAATGTCTTCTTGAACTGGCGGAGCGGATCAGCGGATCAGCGGATCAGCATGTAGCCACTGGCCGATCCACAGCTGAGTCAAGGGGGTGAGGCATGGCGATGGGTCAAGGGTGCCATGGTCCCCAAAATGGTGGAAGAAGCCCGCATTGTCATTGTTTTTTTACTTTCGTGCAGTTTGCAATACACTGAGAGCGTGGCACCCCAAAATCCTATGCTCTATCCGCTCCTGTATAGAAACAAAAAATTGTATGGACACTCGATCTTTCAGAGAGGTGTTTTCGGATAGCTCAAAGACGAATTCAAACTGACATGAATCTACAATAGATCATAGCATGTCGGAACGTCACAATCATTATAAGTGTAAACCACCGTTGACAAAATGTATGTTGCGTGATGTGAGACTCTGTAACTGACAGTAAACAGCCTGTTGAGACTCTATAACAGCAACGTAGTACAACGGATCATCATTAACGTCATCGGGGGCATGATGACCATGATCTGGATCTCTCTGTGACCGCCACCAGTGCCATCTGCAGGCTGTAGTTTCTGGTCTGGGTTCATCATTCTTATGTAGCATAGGACGGCCCGTCCTGTGCGGGCCCAGCCCGAATCGGTGGTGAAAGGCTTCCATCTAGCCCGACCGCTGGCCAGCAGGGTACATGTGAGCCCTCATCCCCCGTCAGCCCTGCGCCCCTGTGGCACTGGGGCTGCGGCGGCTCTGGCCGCGCCAGTGCCGGCCTCGGGGTGGCCTCTGGCCCACCCCCTTCTCCGTCTCTCCGGCCGTCGGCACCAGGAACGCACGTCGTGCCCGGATGTCTTGCCGCGGAATCATCTTCCCACGTGTTCTATTTCGGGCCGCAGTCGCCTGTTTGAAAGAGCCGGCGCGGTCGGCGGGCGGCGGCGGCATTGATCGGCGGTCGGCCGGCCGGGCAGGGGGCGCCCGCATCGGCGCCGCTGCCCGACGCTCCCGCCCCCTGCTACCGCCCATTCATGAGCCGGCCGCCAGGCTTGCGTTGAGTGGCGCGCGGCCGTAGCCGCACCGCCTTGTGTCGGCGACGCCTTGCATCGGCGCAGAGCTGAGAGCGCGAGTTGGCCCAAATAAAAATCCTCCGATTTTCAGCTCGACAAATGAGAGGCAGAGCGCTTTGGGTTTGATACGGATAGAACGCAGTTGCTGCAATGTGGATAATTACATACTTCGCTTTCATGCTTATCCTCTGGGGTTCGTGATTAGGTGTTAGAATGATAGTCTTCCACAAAATATTCAGCACCTTTCAATTAAAGATTCAAGACGGTGCTGAGATAGGACTTGTGTGTAGAATTTTGGTGGCGTCTTTCATCTACCAAATAGCTCACGAGCATCTGTAAACCATTGAGCTAGAATCACTTTTGAGCTTGAGTGGTCAGCAGAAAGGCTCCCAGTAAAAAGACCAGACAGGAGTGAAAAGTAATTTCATAAAAGCTAAAAATTATGGATCATTGAGAGATGTCCGTCTAACAAAGACATGCATTTTAATTTGATATCAAGTAAAAACGGCATGCATAAATATGCCCAAAAATGTTTTTGTTTTCTCACATCTCAGGCCACTGGTACACAATACATTAAAGATCAGTAACCTCGTAATATTTTAATGACGTACTTTGTAACGCTAATGTTTTGATGCAACGCTTTGCCCTTCCTTTCCACATGATTTTTAACACAAAGCATGCTCCTGAATTGTGTCATGTTCCTTTCCTTTTCGGGGTCAAAAATCCATCTAAGGCCCCTCCTGTGGACCCGTTCAGTTCCCAGCAGAAGACAGCCCTCTCCATTCATTCATTGTCGCTGAAAATCCCGACATTTCGGGTGCAGATCGAACTAACCCAGTGGAGTGCTCCTGATAGCTGCATCCAGCTACAAGTTCAGAGTCTTGCGATCATATGTGACCGGCTATCGAATCAATATTGTTGTTGAGCGCAAACAGGCCACCCGTGCAATGGTTCCGCATCATACAGGATCAGTGGAGCCGAGCACTCTTGATGTGCCAGGGTCACCGTGTATGTACGTCCGCCAAAAGCATCTTTCAGTGACCTGTACCGAACTTATAATGCATTCCATAAGCAAACAGGGCAGCGTGGCATCGAGTACAGACGTGCGATATTATCTGGTAAAAACGCGATATGTATTGAAGCATTCAATGCTGGTGTTTCGTGCATTCCACTAAAGCACACGCTTAATTTACTTCAGTCAGCATGTAGACCAGTTGGAGGCGATTGCCGCTCCGTATGGTCGCATGGTATATCCTCCGTTATAAAAAGATGCGTGCAGGGACGGGCGGCAGACGCGTTGTGAAAATGTATGCACGCAAAGTCTGTCATGTTTTAATATTACGGTTGCTTGCTGATAAAGCATTAACAAGCAAGCAAGCAAACAGTGCGTCGACGTATGCATTCAGTGACGTATTTGGTGAATGCGAACGGAATGGTCTGCTTGCTCGCACTCAACGAGCTGTAATGCGCTGCATTGTGCAGAGAAAAACACAAAAACTTGAGCATTCTTCTATTTCTCAAACAACTCAGCTTCATATCTCTTTCTCCCCTATTCTCCTTCTCACTCGCAGCATGGACAAAACAACGCACCTGCCAATCTGTGCTTTGTCATTGCATATGCTACAAGATCATGCTACGACTAACGTCGTATTCATCGATATAGTGTGCTACGCTGTGTTCTGTAGACCAGTGTTACAGCGTCTTCTGTAAGTGCTCCGGTCTAGCGGCAAAAATTGACGAGTAAGCGGTGATGAATATTTGTAGATGGCAACACTCGCTGCTGCAACAAGCGGGATGAGCCTGTGGAGGGCGCGGAACAAGTGCCCTCCACTAAGCGGTGAAGACAATCAATCCATATTCATGAAAAAGTTGTTCTGACTCCATCATGTCTTGCACATACCCCTAAATCCACAGCTGGCTGGTGCGCCTGCTAGTAGTTCATTTGAGTGCCCTCCTGATTCCTGTCAATGCAAACATGCATGGCAGTTCATACTTTGATTTTGAATCGACAAACGCGTGATGAAATGTAACAGGTGTAAAACATTCAAACAAAACCAATCCCAAACCCCTGCACATAATCATATCAGCGAATCAAACAACAGACCTTCCTCGTCTCAACCTGTCTAACTTTTTTATATGTAGCAGCAGTTGTGAGTCACTGATTTTTACAAAATTTTACTCTTACTAACCATGCAAGTGACCGACTTAACTAAACTTGAGTAACTCATCTGTTGGACACCATCTCAACCGCCCTACCAACTGCTTGACAGCAGCATTTGTGATAAAACTTACTAAGCTGACTTTTGGCTGGCTTCAATATGTGGTTTGGTTTAGTTGATTTGTGTGCGATTAAAAGTGACACCACACAAATAAAAACCCAGGAGGCAATTTAGGTGACGGAACTACCCATGAATTATGTACCTCACTTAGAACAATGTATTCTAATTGCCATGTTTGCCTTCTGTCAAAAGGCCATAATGCGTATGCTCGACAAAACCCACTCTCTCCTCCAAACAAAACACAATTTATGGATGGCCATAAAACTGGTTTAGTGCTTGCCTTTTGAACAGGAGTAAAGACATCCATTTGAACCGGGTTCATCACATTCTATGGTTTAAAGTTTGCAATGTTCGCTACCATTGAAAATGGAACGGTCCGACTATTAGCTGATCACATCTGCCTACTCACATTGCCAGTGTCACGCGGTATAGAGCGTTGCTGTGTGTTAAGACAGTGGCATCCACAATGCAGTTATTTGCCAGTCAGCACACCGGGACAGCTATGAACAGAATCCTGTTGGAGCAGACATGGGAGACCACTTCAACGAATCTGCGGCAGATGGTTGTGGATATGGGACCAAATGCTTTAATTAAATATCTTGGACATCATAATTTGCCTGATAAAGAAAGTTCGCAAGATATGGAACATAACATGACCAACATGATTATGAATCATGTTTTCAAAGCATGTAAGATTTGCAATAAGGTGCCTCAAGGTAAACAATTAATACCTTTTGGCAGGCTTCTTTCTACCCCTACCCCCTAAAAAGTCAACATCTCTCGCGTAGTTTGCTGGATGGCAGGATCACCCAACCTACCCACGAAATATAAATATCATTCATACCCGCTAACCTAAAAGATAACGATGTTACAGAAGTAAGAGGAGCCCAGCCCTCTGCTGCCTGAGGAGTCTGTTGTCAGCCGGAGGAGCTCTGATATGAGAGAACAACTTCGAAGTGCAGAGTTTCAAAAGCAAACACCTTTATATCAGCTGCGTCAGTTCTGTCCCAAAGCTATGTCCAGCAGCCTTATTGACCTTGGTGAGGTGGTGAAGCTGGAATGGCCTAGACTTATCATTATTGAGCCACGCTATGAACCAAGAATAAAACCAAAAATAGGAGTTAAACAAGCCAAAATTGGCGGTAAACTAGCTTGCCTCCTTCAAGCTGGCTTGAAGGCTTTGGGGCTTGAAGGCCCAGGCTTTGCGTGGCGTTTTCGTGGTGTGACTGAAAAAATAGGGTGAAAAAGCTTACATTTAGCACACAGCTGTAGATTTCGATGCATTTTGTAAACAAACCAAGGTTGATGAATGCAGGCGGCTGGAACCGCTGGGGCTTTCGAGATCGAATGTACCCTGTGCATACATGGGCATGATTCAGATGTGGGTGACGTAGGATGTAGCCGTAGGCGACCAGGTTCTGTGGTGCCTTGTTTACGCTTGGTGGTTTCAAGTGAGCTAGGACCTGATGACATCTTAGGAACATCTGAAAGGGATATTGGGTTAAGTATGTGTGACTAGACAATGTCAGGTAGGGGTAAAAAATTTACATAAAAGATGGAAAACAGGAGTGAAAAATCCTCCTCATAGCGTGCTACTTTACACCCAAAGTCGGTAATCTAAGACATAGTTGCAGACTATTTTCTCTCCACCACCCTTGAGTGGCTGTTGCTGCCGTCTCAATTCGCGGCGACGCTCTGCGCCAATGATGTCAGACTCGAGAAATTCCAAAATATTGTCCGAAACGGTACCGATTCACATCTGGCTCCGCGACCACGAACTGACCGATTTAACCAAGAGTCAAAACATTGCCATGTTTTAGAACGCAGAAAAGCGCATCGCTGCATTTTCGTTTCCAGCAGCGTATACCGAACGAGCGGCCTGAAGACGAAGGCTGGTTAGATTCCATCCACAATATATCGACCGTTTCCTGTCTGGTTGGCAAATACTTAGGATCAGCTACGAAATTGAGACACTGGTCACGATTTCCAGCCTGCTCTGAACCGTCAGTCAATATTTCACCAAGCACCGTGTCGGGAGCGTTTGCCAGCCGCCTATGGCGATTGCGTATTGCATAATGTTCGATTGCAATTTGGGTTTGTCAGCCATTCCCCAAACTCCCTGTCAAGGAGTCCCGAGTATTCGCCTAACTACCTGTGGCGAAGACGTACAGAAGATGACTTCCCAAACAATTCTCAAATATAATGACCATGAAGGGTCGGGAAAATCTCAAGTTTACCCAAGCAATAGCCAATAGAAGGGCCCGATCGGGACAGCTCGAGACACACCAAGCATTTCTCAAGTTTCTTAGAGAAACTTGGGGTTTCCGCAACTTTCCTCAATCTCTTCCTACCATTCCCCAAGCGGGTTGTTGGATGGGTTATAGCTAAACGAGGCTATGAAATTTTCTGATCAACAGTAGAGCGATAACAGTGTAACAGAGTTAAAGGCATAGCCCTAAAGTGGCATCTTACGTTAAGTTGTGGTAGCAACATGTTGAGTTTGAACACCATTTGCTTAGTCTGTACCACATCTGCTTTTGCCTGTCTCCAGATCTCGCTGTAACTCCCAAAACATTACTCTGTGAATTGTGATCTAAATGAGGTTTTTAAAGTTCTCGAATTCGCACCATGTATTTTCCCTTTGCACCATCACGCTATCATCATCACGCACCATCACGCATCATGCATCCCTTTGCACCATCACGGCACAAGAACAGCAGAAAACAATAAGTAGATAGCTTTCACAACACACAACGCGAGCACAACTGGAATGGACCGTGAACTGAATGAACATACAGACGATTCCCCTACAGGGCATACCCCATCGAATTAAGTCGAATTCATGAGCATCAGCTCCCACTGCTTCCAACAGCTTATTCTGGAATTATCCACGGCTGCAGCCCCTCTCCAAGCTTTACAGTCTTGCGTAAGTTTATAAATAAAGCGTTAAATGCTTATCTCGCCTCACTTCTGGCTCATACACTCACCTGCACTCATCACACGAGCCCATATTTGGCTGCTGCACTGATGTCCCAACAAAATTTGTTTCTGATGTGATTCTCGTGTTTGGTGGTTTAGCTAACCCTTTGCAAGTTTCCAGAATCGGTGCATAGCAGGACAAGCCCAAAACTCGTGGCGAAACCTTTCCTGTGCTGCCCCTCTGCATTTCACAAGCATCTGTGCCATTGACGCCCATTTTAAACAGCAGCTTGTTGAAGATGTGAACGTTGTTACTATATAGAGCAATGTGCTATAGCAAGTCAAGTTGATCGAAGAACTACCTGCTTGGTAAGCTAAAAACCATTAAAATTTGTCAGTATGGCTGCGCCATTTGTTCTCCCGAATGCTTGGTGTGACTTCTAGCAAGCATTAAACGATTATATCTGTGTCTCGTCCCTTTTCTACTTTAAATGGGTACATGATCTAGTCTGAAACGTCTGGGATTTCATCTGTATTCCTGATTGTGGTGTATGTCTTAGATAAAATTACTGATGAGACCAGCGTAGTTCAGAAATGTCCCTTATAGGCTATACGCTTCTTTCGATCCCGCGAATGACATTATGTAATCGGACTATTTTGTAGGCCAGAAACGTACAGCAGTCAACCGTTTTCCCACAGTGCAATAGCAGAGATCTGGTAATTAGTGTAGTCAGATCGGCACAAAAGCATATTTCCCATGCTCAGATCCTCCAAATTAAGCGTGCTATGGAATCGTACCCACCGCCGTACAACCTCCTAATTGAATTGTTAAATTTAGTATTGAGGTGAGAAATGAATACGCCCCTTTGTTCCAGACGCAATTTGCCGGTTAACGAATATTTATGATTTGCGATCAAGATCCACAGTTGGAGGGTTGTTAGCTCGACATATACGCACGACATTTTTCGTGTTGTTACGTAACATTTTGGGTCAACCATATCTGGACGACCCAATGCGTTGGGTATAGTCAAGTCTATGCATTTAATCATCACATCTGTTTGTTGAGAGGATAAGGTTAAGAAATTTATTATTGTGGACAAAACCAGTGATTTAATCACTTTTATCTTTATGTTAGACAATGTGGGCATCAAACCTGTTAGAGCCAAAGGTGTAACGTGAAAGGTATAAAGCCTATTGGAGTCGAGGATCTACTTCGCCACTGCTTTAAAAGTTTGGAGTCAAGCATCTGTTTCGCCATTGCTTTAATAGTTTTCAGCTATCAATCTTTGAGTAATTATTTAGCAGCGTTGTTTCAGTCAACCTGTAACTGAAGGTAATCCTATCAGTTGGACATTTGTAGCTATATTGAACGTTGGGTCCTCTAATATTGGGTTATGCGGATCACCGGCACCGATCCGCGTGGCTGCGGTTTTATCTGTATATTGGTGTGAGCTCCGAGAACTTGGCAAAAATATCAAGTTTCACAAACAACTGGCGCAATGAGCTGGGACCGCCGTCTGGGAGACAGAGCACATCATCAGCGTAGGCCGACAGTGTAACTGTTGTGCTGCCTATAGTTCGATATATTTAATGTCTTTGTACATTCGGATTATATCGAACAAAACTTTCGGTGCGATAATGAACCGATATCCACTAATTGGATCGCACTGAAGGGCTGATCCACTTGATAAAATTGGCTCTAAGGTATGATATACATATCGCAGGATATATTCCAAGCGAATCCGAAATCTGACGTTAAAGGAGGTACGGGGAAATCCCAGGTTTCCCCAGCGATTATCGACGACAGGGACTCATGGGGAAAGGCTCGGGAAACCCGAAGTATTTCCCAGCCGGTTGGGGACACTTAGAGTTTCCAAGCTTTCCGTAACGTTCTCAGACCATTCCCCAAACAAACTGTTGGTTTCGAAAACGCGTTGTTGCATTCCAACCGTCTACTCTGTCCAGTAGATGGCAAAACCTTAAAAAAACAGCCACGCCGGAGGCCAGCCCAGGAATAACAAAAAGAAGTGGACGGGATTGCAGTACACAAAGACGGTGGCCATCAACAGCAGACAGTCAGCTGACGATACGGCAGTAGACCACGCTACAGCCACGTGCCCCTGCTCTTTCGTTTGATAAGTTGGATACGCCTATGGTTCCTCTCCATTACGGTGTCCCAGAAAGTCACTTCGTTTACAAAGTATGATTCCTCAGGGCTTGACTGGCCAATTCAAAAGTTTAAATCAAGATATTTCATGTAATTGTGCACCTTATGGGGTGCGCAACAAACTTAAGGTTTCCTGGGTTTAAACCATTTTCGCTCTAAGCAGCCAAGCAAGGTGTTAGAAAAGTGAGCATTAACATCGGCTTTGAGGCTTTGACCAAAACGCTTCCCTGTCTCTTCCCATGTTGATTTCACGTACCTTGCCGTAGCATCCGAGTGGTGTGGCACTTGACTGGAGGGCAACCAGATTTGTAGGGGGAGGGGCTGCGATAACTAGCAATGACAATATCTCAAACTGCATAGAAATGGGTTAGGCTGATGGGTCACTTGCGAAATCATGAATCCCTCGAATCGCACGAATCCTTGCAATGCAAGAGGTTCGACGGTGTGTGGTCTTTGTGATGTGAAATAATTTGACCTCTCTTCAACCCTATCTGACCTCGCTTCGACCTTTCTGTCGTCTGTCCAGCCTCGAGCGGGCAAAAAGAAGGCATCAAGAGATTTTTAGTACAAATAGGGACACTGGGCAAACCATCACGCCACATTATTGCTCCGTAAGAAAATCGTTGTGAACACATATTCTTTGGTACATTACCAAACAGCGGAGGATATCCAGTGCACGCCGCTTATCAAGACGCCAATCTTTTCCCAATATGTCGTAAGATAGCGTATGATATTTCTTATAGGTACATGGCCGCAGACTAAAACGTGCTTTCGCCTTTCTCCGTACATGCGACGTCTGAAGTTTGAACCGAACTGTCGTGCTCACCGGCCTCAAACCCATTGCGCCAGCATTCATGCACTAAGACCCACGCCCAGACCACCGGGGCCTGTGGCATGGCCAGCAAATGATGTTCAGTAACCCAACAGTGCAAATGAAGCTTCCGAAACAAAAACATTTATGGTGTTTATGACGCAAACACATTTCATGTTTCCTTGTTTTCTGCTGCTTTTCGCATTGATAGTTATATTGCAACAGTTCCTGGACGATTTGGCTCCAAGTGCCAACTTAAGCTGTTCAAAGATTTCAACAGTGACAGATAAGACAGCTTTCATCCCTGTTTGAAGCTTGCGAGCTACTTTCTGCACTGTTTCTGCACACAGTTCCATTTTGTTTCTTGAGAAAACGAAATCCTTTTTAGATGGTACGACGGGCCGTGTCGAACATTTTGGCTCAAGCTTTTTCCACAAGATTTTGCCGCTAAACCTTAAGTCACGATTGGGTGGTGGGTCAGGGCCCATGCAACAAGCCCTGCTTGGTGGACGCACATCCACAAAAATCCATGCAGTCGAAGGGTTTGTTCTAAAATCTCAGAAATTGTGCACGCACGGCACTATTGGGTATTATTTTTTATAGCAAATTATTAATAAAGTTACGACAGAGTCAAAATAAGTGGCGTCTTGTCTCCTGAACAGAAAGCCGAACACTAATAAAATGTCGTTTCTGAGTCGCGTAAGCTTTTTTCAAGATAGGTAGGTTGCATCATTTGAAAGGGATCTATTGAAAATTCATTTACCGCAAAAGGAAAGCGTATTCTCTACAAAATTGTCTCACTGCGCATGTCGCTGCACCTGTCCGCGGATGTGAGAGTCTTGGTCTCATGCTCATTAGTCATGGTATGAGGAAGCTCAGAGTAGAAGATGATGCAGCTTTACATACCATTACGTATCAGTCTTCCTTCGGACCTGTAGTAACGCCTAAACTCTGTAGTACTATTACAGCGCATTGAGTAATACCAGACAAACAATAGAATCAACCAATTTTGGGGTTCTGTGCCCAGACTTTACATATTCACATCAGAATTGATAGTTCTGTAAGGCCTTTTTAATTGCTTTGTTGATTTCCTTTTCATTGCAGGTGCAGCGGAACAAAAACATTTTTGGCCATTTGGTTTTATTCTGTTGTGGAAGGCCTCAACCGTCCATTGAAAAGAGTGCAATTCCAAATGATATTAATGGTAATGAAAACATTTTCACTGTGCCATGTGTCATCGTAAAAGCATTTGAATGTGTTGCAAACTTTGCTCAGTAAGAGAGTTTTTAAGCACATCTGATGAACGTCCAGATATAATGCAAACGGTCGCTGCTATTGAGATTCAGGCATGTGTTGCCAACGCATCGTGGTGTAATCAAGGCTATAGATAATCCATTATGGGTCAATCAAAGCATTATTAAAACCTTGGGGGGGAATTTTTGTATTACATCTAATCCTGCGAGCAGCGACCCGGCTATACCGTGCATGCTATATGGGCCCTTACACCACCACACGAGCGTGAAATTACGGGTGAAAGCCAGCTTTTGGGCGGCGAGACGTTCATCCACAAAAGCTAAGCCCTGAAGCACTCATCACGGTCCGCCCTGTCTCCTGACAGCACCATCACGGTCTGTCCTGCCCTCTGACGTCACCATCACTGTCCGTCCTGCCCTTTGACGTCAGCATCATAGTCTGCCCTTCCCTCTCACGTCACCAGCACCGTCCGTCCTGCCCTCTGACGTTATCACCATGGTCCGTCCTGCCTTCTGACGTCAACATCATAACCCGTCCTTCCCTCTCATGTCACCATCACCGTCCGTCCTGCCCTCTGACGTCACCATCATGGTCCGTCCTGCCCTCTCACGTCCCTATCACGGTCCGTCCTGCCCTCTGACGTCACCACCACGGCCCGTCCTGCCCTTTGACGTCATCATTACGGTCCGTCCTGACTTCTGACGTTACCACCATGGTCCGTCCTGCCCTCTCACGTCACCATATCGGTCCGTTCCGCCCTGACGTCACCATTACGGTCCGTCCAGCCCTTTGGCGTTATTATCACGGTCCATTCCGCCATCTGACGTCACCATCGCGATCCGTTCTGCCCTCTGGCGTAGCCATCACGGTCCGTTCTGCCCTCTGACGTCACCATTGCGATCCGCTCTACCCTCTGACGTAGCCATCACGGTCCGTTCTGCCCTCTGTCGTCCCCAACACTCTCCGTCCTGCCCTCTTGTCACCGAGCTTTAGCGTGACCGCTACCACCGCCACGGGCCATCCCAGTTAAGGGACAAAGAGCGAGGGCCTAAAACGACTCAGACACAGCCTGTTCTGGGTAGTTAAATCGGACGGCAGGCATTTGAGAGAAACAATGGCAGACATTCGACGGCACCCTAACCAACTGAGCTATCGAGACCTACAGACATTACGCATGATGGGCGTTTGAAACTACATGCATCAAATGTTGCGGGTGCCAGCGACATGTCCTACTATCAGCATAATTGAAAAATGGAAATCCATAGTGCAGGACCCTTGCTGCAGCATTTCTCAGCATGCCGTGCCCGTGGCCATTGGCAGCACGCTGTGTGGCGTGATCAGCTCCAGCAGCCGCCTACTGTTCCTGTTGCTCTCCACCGAGCCCGTCTCCGCTCTGCAACCATCTCTGATCGCCATCGGCCCGACAATGAACGGGGCATTGTCTGCCGTCGACACCTGGCTGTCTTCAGCAGACCACGTGCTACTGACACAGCACAACATGAAGTGCCCGTTTTGGGTAAGCCACGCGCATAGCCGAAACTACATGCTGACTGGCGCCGAAGGTCGAGGAGGCTTGCTGTCGGGAACGTACAGTTCCCAACGCAACGCCACAATTCCTTCACGTCAGTGCTGCCCACTGTAGGCTTCGACATTGACTGTCATCGACGCAAAACACCTCCCATCGAACGTGGGCTCTTTCTTCCTAGCAAGCGCGACGGCGCGTGAGGCAGAGCTGGTATTCGCGGTCGTCCGCAAAGACGGTATTCCGTCTGCGCATGCGCGACGGCAAGTCAACACCGATAAGGTTCTGGACCCGCCGACTAACTCATGGGGACATCTGAGCTCGCTCCGACTGACCCCGATACCATTAACCCGCTTCCGGCGACCCCGGCGCCCCCTGCCCTGGGAGGTCCCGGAGTCGCTGCATTACTCGGACCGGCCCCGATCGTCACACGGGTGCCACCGGCAGTCAGCTGACTGTAACGGTCGTGACGCTGCGACAGCAAACTCGCTGCGTCATGCAGTCAGATTTGCACATTCGATTGGGGGCTATCGGCCAGGATCACTATTTAAAACACCTGACTAAAATCACGTCTGCATACCATTATGATGCCGAAAGATTAGGGGCGCAACCAATCAAGCTCTCTTTGGTAGCAGAGTACATAGGCGCGTCCCCTCCTGTTGCGTCATTGCGCCGGCCAACGGCAGACAGTGCCCCCCTCCCCCCCCCCCCCCCCGTATCCAGTGGCGATAAGAACTGGCTGTGGATCGTGCCTGAAACAGTTTATTATGGCCGTCGAGATGGCGGCTTCTGCGCCGGTCCGACTAGACCCGCAACCCCGCAGCACGGACGCGGCGACACCGCACCAGCCAGACCAATGGCGGTCGGCCAGCCTCTGCTCGGCTCTGGCCCTGTTGAGCCGACAGGGCCGCCGAGCCGTTCCAGCGTGGGCAGCCGGCGCCGCCAGCCGAGCGGCAGTAGCCTCGATCGACCGGTGCGGCCGTGCCTGTGGCGCGATGACGCGGGCTCAGGCCGGCGCTCCTCTCGCATCCGGCCCGGCCGGCACGCCCGCACCGCCCACTCACCTGACCACCTCGTTCTCCTGGTCCTCCTCTCGGCGCTGGCGCATCATCACCGTCTCGATGATGCGTCGCTCCTCCTCGGTGAGGTGTGAGAGGTCGGGCGCGGCCGCGGCGGCCATGTTCGCGACGCGCGTGCCGGCCGCCGCAGGCCGCGGAGCGCTTTGTCCGGCTGCGCCCCGCGCGCGCTGCTCGCCCGCCGCAGCGTCACCACATGCCGCCGCACGCTAGCGGCCCGGCACGCTCATGGCGTCAGCGAGGCCCGGCGCGGCCCGCCTGGTGCGACGGCCGGCGCGTCGGACCGCTCTGGCCGGCCGGCCGGGCGCCGCGCAGCCCCATCGATCCGTCCGCATGCACAAGTAGTTCAGGCAACGCGGCGGCGGACAAATCGGCGGCCGGCGGCACGGCGCACACGGCGCCTTATATCGACCGCAACTAATGAGAGGACTCTCACTGCAGGCCCCTTCGCCGTCCCCTGACCCGAGGTCACGGCCTGGGGTCGGCAGGTCGGGCTGGCGGCGGTGACCCGGGGCGCCGAGCGGGCCGGCCTGCGTTCACACCAGATCGTGCGGTGACGGCGGCAGCGAGCATGAAGACGTCATCAGGCGCTGCGGTCGGACGCGCGGCGCCGCACGCGAGCCACCCGTCCTCACGCCTCACCCAGCCGGCGGCCGTCAGTCCTCACGCGTCATCCGACCAACCGACCGCGCGCGTGGCGCGAGACCTCCGGACCGCTCGGGTCATCGCGCACATCGGCCGACTGCGTCAGGTTGCGGCGCGCGGTCGGGGCGCGGCGAGCCCAGCAAGCATAGGCAGGGGTGGAGAAAGTTTTTGATTTATCGGACATGATCGGTGACAAAAACTGACACTTTCTGCGAGCCAATTAGTGGCGAAAATGCAATAATGCAAACAAATTTCAACAGGACAGACCATATTGAAACATACCATCGCAGCCAGACGAAAGTTAAAGCTTAGTATTGGTCCGTACTCATTAACACTTTTCGCGTGAGCATGTGTAGAACACATGTCGAACTACATGTCGAACAAACTATACTATATCAGTGCTGCCGTCACAGTTCAGTGGTGACACAGTGCGCTTCCAATGCCCCTCAGGCCGGTGCTTTTCACAGGTCCTTTCAGCCAAGATTCACTTCATTCACTTAACATATAAAATACCAAATAACTGGGCTTGTTACTAGTTGCAAGGCTCGTGGCTGGCCATAGCATTTTGCGACGAGCGCGATCAGCGTGCTACGCAGCGTTTTATTCAGAAATGTCGTTTGCATTTATTGATACCAATATTGTATGGATTTTGCTCCATATGATCAGATCATGTCACGAGGTGCGAGTTCTGCACCGGTAGTGATCATGAGAAGATTGCGAAGGTCGCCTCCGCTTCCAGCTGATTGTGTGATGCCGTCACAAAACCAGAAGCGATTTTGTTGTCCGGTGCTTGTAGAACCATGTTATCGGTAAGTGTAGAGCTACAGGGATGCAGTTTTGCAAATTACGCAAGGATGAGGAATGAGGGGCAAGAAAAAATTACTGAGCCTTCATCCGGAATGCACTTAAAACAGCTTTTCCACAGATTCGGCGCACCTTCTTCTTACAGTTGGGAGCAGAGGTGTACTTTCTCGGAATAGCTTTGGAGTGCTGAACCTTGGAAATTGTTATTAGTGAAAAATATTGCTTAAACAGCGATAAACACAAATAGAAAACCACACCCAAAGTTAGGAGGTATAGCCCCACTTTCCTAACGGAACAGGAAACTACACGTCTTTAGGTTGGATATTTTGATTATGCCTTTATCTGATAAGCTTATTAGTTCAGTTTCAACCATTATTCAGCGTTTGATGGCCAGTAAATGATACTTAGTGGAAATGAACCCTCGCAACGAGAATGTTTGATGGCTATGTCGCATTGCATTCAAGTTGTCTTTGTTTTGTGGTTCATTGCACTTAGTTACATTGCAACGGTTTCTGAAAGGTTTGGCTCCAGGCGGCGGTTTCGACGGGTACAAATTTTTTCGATGACAGAAAAGGCACTTTTCTCGCCGCTGGGCATAGGTGCCTAGCCACAAATGTCTCATCAAGTCAGTCATGGTACTGAACGTCCTGTACCGTCCCGGGTAAGGAAAGACCTGCAACCTTTTTGCGAGCACCGCTGCTTGACCGAGACGCCGCAGGCGAATACCACTAACACATCGTGAGGGCCACCTAAATTTAGATGCTAATTATAAAGTAGGGCATGTTTGTTGGCAAGCTCAGCTATCGGTTAGCTGTGTGGTATCCGTGCTCGCGCTATCGTGGCGTGCGTCGGTGTTACTATTTGAGCCCCAAAATAGCACGTCATTCCGTCAGGCCATGTGGCGCAAAAACTGCGCGCTGGAAACGTGTGCGTAAGACCCAAAATAATAACGAAGCAAACGCACACGTGTTCTCCGTTGATATTAAAGCCGAAGTGAACAGAATGTTGGGCGCCCTAAAAAACTGCTGATTATTTCAGCAGGCATTCACAATTCCCGCATTAGAGTACAATATGACTAAAATTAGATGTCGAATCCATGATTCAGCAATTTAGAGAAAAAAACTCGCGTTCTTTTTACCGGAGCCAAATGTACATACAATAAACAAAGTCTCATGGGGGGAGACCACGGTAATGATTCGTTTCCAATACGATCCTTCATCATTCGATCGTCCGAGTGAGACTCATGATGGGAAACATTGGACGGCGCCTCTTGGGCCCCAAGCCCCGGTGTCTCAGCGCTGGTCATCCCTCGGCTGGTTCGCCGGCCTATCCCGGGCCCGACGCGATGGCCACTGTCCAACGGGATAGCGGAGCTCGCTGGGGACGGGGCAAGCCATTCCGATCGCATGCGACCGGACTGGGGCGATTGCGCTCACACACAGCCGGACTGGGGCAAGTGCGCTCACACACGGCCGGACAGGGGCAAGTGCGCTCACACACGGCCGGACTGGGGCAAGTGCGCTCACACACGGCCGGACTGGGGCGAGTGCGCTCACACACGGCCGGACTGGGGCGAGTGCGTTCATACACGGCCGGACTGGGGCGAGTGCGCTCACACACGGCCGGACTTGGGCTAGTACGTTCATACACGGCCGGACTGGGGCGAGTGCGTGCATACACGGCCGGACTTGGGCGAGTGCGCATACATGGACGGGCTGGGGCGCGCACGCTTATACACGGCCGGACCGGGGCGCGTGCACTCACACACAGCCGGACTCGGGCGCGCACGCTCATACATGGCCGGACAGGAGTGCGTGCACTCACACACGGCCTGACTGGGGCGGTGTTGGTGAGCGGCATATATATCATGGGCTGAGGATGTCTGTCTTAACACGCGCCCAGTTGGCCGGTTGAATGTCCTTTGCTCGGGTGTAGGGGTCAGTTTGATAGTTCAGATTAGACGATTTGGTCATCTTGACCATCCCAGCTGAACCCCTGTGACTTCAAAAACAATAGAGTTTAAGGCCCAAAATTCATAGGAAAGATAAGCCTGCCTGTCAACTCACTTCCGTCAAATTTTGAGGTTCTTAGAGCATGACCTTGGGGACAAATAAGGTTAAACCATATTAAACCACAGATTAGTGTCCGAAAGTCGTCATGCCTTGTATTCAACCACCTTTAACTTAGACACGTCCACTAAGAGAAAGGTCCCTGTTGGTCGTTTCTGGACAGTAACCTTATTTGACCTTCAGAAGGTCACGGTGGCCAAAAATCTGAGTGTTTGCTTTGATTTCTAAAACTCAATAGACGTCAAGAAGTACGCTCGGTAGTATGATCCTAAAACGGTTGGAGGTCATTTTAAATCAGCGATCTCTGCTGACCTTTACTCAGTCCAAATCATACCTTTATTGAACACCATGTGATCCAGAAAACTGGACTAGTGAAAGAAACTCTCCACAAGGCAAGGTCTTTCGAAACAGCATTTTGGCTTTGACCAAGACCGGACCTTCATACCTGACCCAAGTGCAACGGAATTAAACGTAATGCTAAATAACTAATTATCAAAGAGGCCGTTTTGTATATGTATGGCTCCGTCTAACACAATTTTTTCGCACCAGATTGAACGATTTCCTTGGAATTGCCCCCGCTGACAGCCATGGCCTGATTTTGAGCCGCCATAGGTCAGCGACCTTACTAAGAACATCTCGTTTTGTATACTACGGGATCGGCTATTTGATTGGCTACAGCTATGCAATGTTTTGGAAAAGCAAATTTGAGGAGTCACACTGGCTCTCCAACCGAACGCGTGTTAAAAGGCGTCCATTTTGCTGTGAGGATATTAACCCTCCATAGTCAGTAGAAATGGTTGCAGGTCAATAATCCTATGGGCGGTTATGGTATGTTGGATACCCAAATGCTACTTAAAAAGTCGCACATTTGCTTCATGAGATACCAGCACTGTTCCTCAATACTAAACAGAATCGCCAAATGGAGTAATAGTTGCATCGCCAGAAATCCGAAATAATGGACCTACCTCGCCAGGCGCGGCTCGTTACGCGGACATTCCCCACCAGCCATGTATTCGAGACCATTAAATAGATAATCAAGTGTTGCATTTACCGTTGGTGGTTCTGGATTAGAGAGTAACCACTTCTCAGGTGCGGAATGTAAGGGTTGAAAATCTGTATTTTGAAAAGCATGAAAACTGCAAGATATAATTTTAGACACGTAATTTTAGACACAGCCCATAGCCCTTAGACAAAGGTCACAGGTCATACAAAACAACGCAGCAGTTCCCAATCCAGATGATGCAGTGTTTCACATCAAGAGAGCGTCCAGTCTCGTAGGAAAGCTGTGGTGAGTGATTTTTTGGGATGGATTTGACTCTGCCAAAGTTTTTCTCCAACACTGATATTGCATTAGCATATCGTGAAATAGTTCATGGTGTTCGTTACGTGTCATTTATGGCCGTTATACAGCCGCTGGCCATGCAAGTTCTCGCCTGTTCCCGTGCAGGCGACGTCTTAGGTTTAACACGCGCTCGGGTGGCCGGTTGGATACCATTCGCTCGGGTGGGGGCTCAGTTCGACCCTCCTGAGATCTCATGCGAAATTTGGCGCGGCTATGCCGCGCCGTCCGGAAACCATTTCGGAAAAACCTTCGGCGGGGGGTCAGTTTGGCCCCCAACCTGTGCGCTTGTTAACACGCGCCGGGGTGGCCAATTGAATACGCTTCGCTCCGGTGGGCGGGCTCATTCTGCCCCCCCCCCCCTGAGATTTCAGAAACTGAGAAAGCCACAAGGACCAAATTCACAGGGTGTATTGACCTGTCCGTGAACTCACTTGTGTCCCAATTTGATGATCCTAAGTCGTAACCTTCAGGTCAGATAATTCAAGCAAGATCAGACTCCATGTTGGTGCCCAAAGTGCCCCAAACCTTCTAATGCAATCACGCCGTGAACACAAATACCTGTTCTAAGCGAAATGTCACTGGAGCTCATTTAAGGTCATTGACGTTGTTTGAATTTCCAACGTAATAGAAATCAAAACCATAAAAGACTGCTTTGACTTCTGTATCTGAATAAGCGTCACGAATTTCGCTAGGCAGTATGTTCCTAAAAATGAAATGTTGGCCAGCCATTTTAGATTAGTGGTATATTTTGGTCTTTAAGAAGGCCATGGAAGATGTATCATGCGGTTCCCGTTATCAACAAATTTACAATGGGCGCCAAAACCACACCATATAGCAGCCTTTAGAGTAATTGGTTTGGCTGTTTTGACCTTGGTTTTGGTTGCTTGCTTTTGTTGATTGGTTTGCCCTAGCAGGCTGGTTTTGGCCTTCCTCTGATCTTTGTACTTCACGCCAGGTCAATGAAATTCGTGAATTCATTTGATGTGTTACCTAAGAACCTATCTCAGAAATGTGTGGCATCATCTAATACTCTGTTGTTGCATCGAATTGAACGATTACCTAGCAATTGTCTTCGCTGAATTCATGGCCTGACTTTGACCTGGCCAGTGGGTAGTGACCCATAGGCCAGTGACCTCACAAGGTACATCTGACCTGTCATACCAAGCGATCAGCTATTCAATTTTTTACAGCCATGCAAAATTTGGCGCGACCACGCTGCGTCGTTCGGAAATCATTCCGGACAAGCCTTCGGAGTCAAAGTAACCTTCGACCGAGCGCGTGCTAAGCGAAACTGGTGCCCTCATTGGCCTAGAACTTGCCGAAGAGTGCAATATGATCGCTTTCAAGGCCACAAATAACTCAACGGGACGGTCAAGTGAGAAAGCTTGATGTTTTCAGGTGTTATTTGATGTGGTAAGTCCGATCATGTGGCCTTTTTCGGCTTGTAAGTTTAACGTAAGTCTAGGAAAAGCATAATGTACGAAAACAAGCTGAGTATGATTACACCGTTCCCTGGTGCCTTGCCAGTAATTGAGCCTGGGCCACCAGCTAAAACTTATTTAAAACCTGAAGTAGGTAAAGACATTGGACGGAAATCGCAGGTTACATAAAACAAGCCCAACAGCACACCCAACGCCACTTTTGGTAAATTGGTCAGGCTACGTTAGCCGAATTCGATAGCGAATCTGAGTTGCATGAACATTTTTAAATAAAATATATCTTAGTGTGCTAGTAGCAGTAACCCAGCCAGCTGCTTGCTTGGGGAAAGCTTGTGGAAGGATACGGAAAAGCTTGAAAAACTTTAAGTTTACCTATCATCACCTGGGAAAGTCGGAATTTTCTGGAGCCAAACCGACCACCAAATTTAAGATTTGGTCCGGAAGGTCATTCTGCCATTTTTCGGTGCGTATTCAATGTGAAACACATGCAAAACTAGCAGCTCATGCAATGCCCTGGATTCTATGATCAGCCGTTAGGCTGGCAAATCCCAATGGCGAGAGGAAGTTTTTTAGTGCGTAATCGCCGTAAACGGCATGGGGAACGCTCCGAACACCCCACTTGGGGAAAAACAGGCCCGGAACAGGTTGGTAAACTCAGCTAACCCGTCCCACTTTCGGTCGGAATAGCTCTGTTGGGATTGGACTGAAATTGCTGGCCGGGGAAAAAGCTATTAAATAACTTAAAATTCAGTATAAGCGCTCAGACACGGCACACCTAAAAAAAAATCAGCCAAGGTCATCAGATGTCGATAGTGGTCAATGTTCACTGTTGGTTTTGAAGTCGTTGCGTCATGGCAGACAAACTAATGTTTTCCGCCAACACGTATTTTTTTACGACAATGGTCACCTTTTGCGACAATAGCCATTACCTGTCGTTCATCAAGAATCTAAAGATCATCTCTGCACTTTCATGCACATACAGTGGAAACAAAAACACTTCTGGTCTCTTCCTGGAACTTACCATGCGTGAGCTTTAGAACTTGGTCAGTGTAAATTTTCTTCAAATGAACGAATCCAAAAACTGCTCTTATGGTCGTTGGGTCGAAACATAATGTAAAAAGTCAGCTGACTTCCACTTTAAAGTAAACGGTTCGACCGTGCATGCCTCAAGTATCATACAGTTCTAGGCGTTACAGCTGACTCCGGTGTGTCATGAAATGGCCATGCCTCGAACGTTGTGAACAATGCAATGACATCCCCTTTACTCTGTACAAATTCCGTCCTTACTTTACTCCAGATCTTCTCAAAATCATCATCCAGGCGTACGTTGCGTATTCGTATATATATATATATATATATATATATATATATATATATATATATATATATATATATATATACGTATTACGTATATCACCTATACATTTTACGCATATACGTATATATATATATATATATATATACGTATTACGTATATCACCTATATATATTACGTATATACGTATATATATATATATATATATATATATATATATATATATATATATATACATGTATATGATATACGTATTCCCTCACATGGCGAACTGGTTACGGGTACGGGGTGGGGCAAACAAGAGTCAAACAAACAAAAATAGAAAAAGAACAATCATCTTTGCTGCAAGGGTAAATACCGGCACCAAAAGCACCATCATGTAGCTCCGTTTCTAAACTTCCCTTGGATGGACGAGGATCGAGTTCATGGTGGCGCACAGCGACGTGACAAAAGTATTTAAGACGCCGAAGGAGATAGGTACGCCTCACGCGGGCCGCGCACTTTTTGCCCCTCGCGCCGCTGTTTCGAGTCGTGAAACGCGTGCCTCGGACAGAGGCAGTCTACACCTGTGCAGACACCGACTGACCACCATAAGTTTTTGTATCCAGCCGCGGCCTGGAACCGCCTGCTACCGTGCGTCTGGCACGCCACGACGCTGAGCGCGTTTAAGACCGCTTTACGCGATGCGGTTTTATTCAACTGACAATTGATCTTATTCGGCCCATAGTACGTTGGTAGGTCTGTCTTAGCGCTTTGACCATTGATCATATTACTTTTGTATACATTTTGTGTTCGTCTTTTCATACTGCACTTGTATGCCCTGAGGCCGCAATGGCCGCCATGTCGGTGGTTTGCAATGAACTGACTGATTGATTGATCATCAGTTGTTATAGCTTGGTAACTCACACCACGTTGTAGACCTTATGATGTAGATACCTGTTTTAATGCATGCCAAGCATGTCCTGCGTCTGCAATGTAACAAATAAGTTGTATTTTGATGGCACCTCTTAGCTGCAAGCACACATATAAATGGCATATAGCTATGTGCCGATGCGTCACATCACGCCATTTCAGTTTCACGTCACGTCACATGCTATATATAGAGACTGGACTAAACTAGACCAGACTAGGGACCAGACCGCTATCATACGTTACGGGCTAGGCAAAATGTCCGGAATTCTCCTCCTACCCCTCTGCACACTTGTCTGAACTATTTACTTGGTCATCGTCTCAGTTCATGGTCGAATCACTGTGATTCCTTTGTTCGTGTTTAACGGCGTTATATATCTGCCAGATGTAACCTTCGTGACACCTAGCTTTTGCTCAATAAGCTTGGCAAGCTCTCAGTTCAGCATTGCTCATAGTGCTGTAGCCTCGCAAAACTCCTAAATCACGCCTGACACACTCCTTATACAGTCCAAAATTTCAATTCCAAAATCAACCTATCCCTGCTTCAGCAACTATTATCATGTATTACTCGCATGTATAGAATAACACTCGACGCGTAAGGGACAGCTCTGAGAAGTACCCTACCTCCTGCTCGCACGTGCCACTGAACTCACCTCACTCAGCACTCACTGATGCACAGGACACGTACTCCCTTTGGCACCCGAATGCTTCCCTATCATGTGAGTCACCACCCCGCCGCCCAGTGATTGGGCACCCAATGCACCCGGATAAGCTAACACGCTGCGACGACGCGGGTGCTCAGCTGGCCATGTCAATGGGTGAGGGAAACTGACGTTAGGGGTGCTAAAACTTGCCAACTAGGTAGATAGGGTCGGCGACAAAAATGCATAATTTCAAGCGCCCCTTGGTGCCAAAAATACTTTTGACCGATTTTTTTGGCGACGGCCACAACAAAATGTTACAGTACGCATTCCACAACTTTACATGGGGCTTTAATGGTAATACATTTCGTCCCATAACACCAGCAGGCCTTTCTGTGAAGACCCTTTATCCTACCCTACAGCAAAATAGTATCCTTCTTAGACTTCATCCCAAACCAGCGACAAACATATCCCACCATTTTTAGTTGGTCGCTCATTTCCGTGACAAGCTTGCGACAAATCAGTATATTTCCTGTCGCCCGTCCGGTCGGCCGATCATTTCATTTCGCTGTTTGATTTCGTCTGCCACTCCGTTGTTGGATCAGCCTGAACGATTCCCTCCAAATTGCTTTCGCTGAAGGCATGGCCTGACTGACCTACGAGGTAAATCCAAATTTTTAAGTCACACGGTCCGCTGTTCAATTGCCCACAGATATGCAAAATTAGCGCGATTACACCGCACCATTCGGAAACCACTCCGGAGAAACCTTCGGGGGAGGGGAGTCAATTTGACCCCTCCACCCGAGCGCGTGTTAAACGTGAGGTCATGAGAAGTGCCGAGGGTGGAAGAAGAGCGCCTGCCTGGAGGAAAGTCAAACATCACAGAAAGCCTTGTATTCGCGTGCTACTTGTATGCAAGAGGCAATGTTGGGTTGCTGATTTAACTGCTACCAATAATTGGGTGCTGGTAACAAAATGTGTCATTCTGTAACGGTTGATGTTTTCATGATCTGAAGTCCAGATTTTTACACCACCATACGTGGAATAAATTTAATAATATTAAATAAAGACAAAGGATGACAGCCCACAATATTAATCCTTATTTTGATGCGCCGGTCTGATGACGCGAACTGGTAGGAGGGGGGGGGGCGATTCCCCGACGTTTGCAAACTTAGAAAGTTAAAGCCGCGCAAAAAACGCGTCTGTAACTGTCTTTAAATAGATAGCACGGTTGGAAAGAAGTCTGCTGTTGTTAATTGACCCCACTAGACCAACTCCAACGTCAAATTTTCCTGCAAACCAAACTACATCGGCTTCGCATGCTCATATATACCAAACCATGCAGCGTGGCGACATGAAACATAAAGAGGCGTGTCCCTTGTTCGATTACGAGTACAATGGCATATAGTTTTTTGTTTCGAACCTATATTCATAGCGTAGGGTTTTGTTCACGTCGCATTGCAAACCGTTCGCGCGCAGTCCGCAGAACAGTCACTTGCCGCGAGCAGGCCAGCAGCAGCATCCTACACATCGTCAGCTGGGACACGGATTTTTCCGAACTCATTGAGCTGGACACGGCGCTCCCAGACCTGAAGCCGCAAATAAAGACTGTCAAAGTCTCTGAGGTCATGAGGCGAACTCCCGGGCGGTGCCTCAGCGATACAGACGAGATGCTCGACACACCCAGCGCCGCGGTGAGAACCGCCCAGGTCGCTGGTATTATCGAGGCTGACCTTCACGAAGTGAATGAACGCTTAGCAGCTGATACGCCGGTGCTGGGTATGTTCACATACATCGCTAAGCGCGACCCAAGGTCACCAAGCTGCCCATATCGCTTGATCCTGTCAGACTCGTGCACGTCAGTAGCGTTGTGTAAGGCCAGACTCGTGCACGTCAGTAGCGCTGCTTGAAGCCAGACTCGTGCACGTCAGTAGCGTTGCTTGAGCACGTGACAAACTGAAGGAACGGACGTGTAGCGGGACCCAACGCCACCCACCAGCAGCCGTCGCCGAGCGGACCAGCTGAACAGCCACGGACCGGCAGTGGTCGCCAAACAGAACAGCTGAACAGCCACGGACCGGCAGCGGTCGCCGAGAAGACCAGCTAAGCAGCCACAGACCGGTAGTGGTTTCCGAGCGGACCGGCTGAGCATCCACGGACCGGCAGTGGTCGCCGAACAGACCGGCTGAACAGCCGCGGACCAACAGGGGTTACCGAGCAGACAACTTAAACGCGCGCCCGGGTGGATGGTTGGATACCCTTCAGTCGGGAGGGAGGGTCAATTTGACCCCCTAGAATCTCGAAAACTGAGACTGCTAGAGACACCGAATTCACATGGTGGGTTGAACTGCATGTGGACACACTGAGTCAAAACTTGAGGTTCCTAGATTATGATCTGATAGTCAAATCTGGTAAAAAAGTCAAACTCGAGATTGGTGTCCCATGTGTCCCTAGACCCCTTCATGCAACCGCCGTAAAACTAGCTACCTGTTCTAAGTAAAAGTTCAGTGGCGTTCAATTAGGATCAATGACCTTGTTTGACCTTTATAAGGTCAAGTTAACCAAATACATGCGAGATTGTTATTTTGCCTATTGTCATTATATAGTAATGTTGTATTATCTTATTTACTATTATCCACCATCGCTATTGTCAACTATTGCTATTATTCATTATTGTTGTATCATTGTTATATCATCTTATTATATAATCAATTGCCATGCTATCCTATTGCTCCTATCAAGCGTCAGGCAATACGCTAGGCGGTGTGTTCCTGAAGGAAAATGTTGACCTAGGTCATTTAAGGTCAGTGACCTACTCAGACTTTAAAACAGTCCATGAAACATGACTGTTGCGGTCTCTGTCGTTAATAAATTCAAAATGAGCACCACTAACTAACCCATAAGCCAAGCTCGCGAGCAAAAAACGCATACTGGCTTTGACCTCATCCTGGCCTTCATACCTGACCCTATGTTAATGACATTTGTTGTAATTGTCGGCTCAGTTGGCTTTCTGCCCAAGGTATCTCAGATATGAATGGCTTTGTCTAACACTCCGTTGCCGCTTGGCATCAACGATTTCTTAGAAATGCCCTTTGTTGACGGCCACGGCCTGACCTCGACCTTCTATAGGTCGGTGACCTTGCAAGGTAAATATAATTTTCACATCGAAAGATATACCATTCAGTTCTCTACAGCTATGCAAAGTTTTGCGCAAATGCGCCACGCCGTTGGAAAACCATTTTTGAAAAACCTTCGAGTGGTCAAATGGACCCCCACCAGAGCGCGTTAAGAAAACCCAGTGCGGCGAGGTCTTCGGGTGACAATCTTAGTCAAGTGCATGATCATCCAACCTATCGGCTAGATTCAGTGAACGGACGAGAAAAAAGCCAAACTGCCAACAACAAAAAAACAGCGTTGGTACGAGGCGGTCCATTAAATACACATACAAGTATTGGTGGCTGTTACAAAAATGACACGATTAGCGACGTTGAACGCTCCCCGCGTCTATAATTTGCACAAACGCATGAAAGACGTCAGCGCCCAGTCGATCCGCAAGACTCCGTCAGGATCTTCATCCACAAGACCCAGTCGATCCGCAAGACCCAGTCCCAGTGACGGATGCCAAGATCCGCAAGACCCAGTCGATCCGCAAGATCCGCAAGACTCCGTTCCGTCAGGCTTCATAACTGGAGACCAAACAGTTGTTGCTGAGGCCCGCTCAGTGACGGATGGCGGCCCCCTGGAGACGCCCTCTGGGTCAGTTCAGTGACGGATGGCGGTCCCCTACGGCCGGTCCTGGGGTCAGCCCAGTGACGGATGGCGGCCCCCTGGAGACGCCCTCTGGGTCAGTTCAGTGACGGATGGCGGTCCCCTACGGCCGGTCCTGGGGTCAGTTCAGTGACGGATGGCGGTCCCCTCCGGCCGGTCCTGGGGTCAGCTCAGTGACGGGTGGCAGCCCCCTGGAGACGGTCTTCGGGTCAGTTCAGTGACGGATGGCGGTCCCCTCCGGCCGGTCCTGGGGTCAGCTCAGTGACGGATGCCAGCCCCCTGGAGACGGTCTTCGGGTCAGTTCAGTGACGGATGGCGGTCCCCTCCGGCCGGTCCTGGGGTCAGCCCAGTGACGGATGGCGGTCCCCTCCGGCCGGTCCTGGGGTCAGCCCAGTGACGGATGCCAGCCTCCTGGGGCCGGCGCTCAGTCGCAGGAGGAAGACACTTCGGCACAGCGGCCCCCTAGCCAGGCCTCCACCTCGGCTGGGGTGAACAGCACGTGTCGCAGCCGCACCAGCCGGCCGTCTAGGATCGTGTAGGGCCAGCGGCGGGGGTCGTTCGGCAGTGGCTGGTCGCCGGCCGGCTCCTCCGCCTGCCCCGGCTCCATCGGGTAGCCGGGGCATGCGGGTCCGTCCGGCTGGGACGGCCACCGCTCTGGCGAGTCTCGGCGCGCCTCAGGTGCGGTCGGTGTCGCCCGTGCCTGACACTGCTGTTCACCGGCCCCTTCTGCCTGACCAGCGGGCGCCGCCGGCTGCCCCGCCTGAAGCCGGCGCGCGGCGGCAGCGGCAGCGGCCTGCTGGTCGGCGGGTCCGTCTCCGGCAGCGGCGGGTGCCAGCGCCGGCGGCTCGGTGGTCAGGTAGGTACGAAAGACGGTCATGTCGCTGCGGCTCGACAGGTCTCGATGCGCAAACCAGCCGCGCGACGCCCAGCGCCGGACCACGGGCACCACTCGGCGCGGACGCACCTGGCGCACCAGCTCACACAGCTCGGGAAATGACGAGTGATCGCCATACGGGAACACCTGCCGAAAGATCACAATGGGACGCCGGGTTATTCATAGATGCGAGAACAGTGCATCGGCATCGCAAAACTCACACACATTTTCACGTTATGGTGTCCGCGAAATGCGGAGGAAGCGGCGAGCAAGCTTTTAGGTGTCTTTCTACACGGAGGATGGTGCTCCACTTCATGCAGTCCATTTCAATCTCTCTTCTTTGTCCAACAGGACACCGGGAAAGTGGAAGCCGTCGGGACAACCCCGTTGCGCAGGAACTACACCATGGATGGTATACCCAAACGATCAGAGGCAGAGGTGATGCTGTGGAAAGTTCCAGTGCCTCAAACCTCCCACGAGAAGTAACTCAGCACACACAGTGAGCGGAGATCACCGCAGCACAGTCGGACCAGCGCGCCCCCGCGAGACAGCATGCTGCAGCCATAACAGCCATGGGGAGATGTGCTCGATTATGTATGTTGCCTGGTTGGCTTTGCTACCTTGGCTTTCATACTCTATAGGGTATTATATTAGGGTATTACATACTATATAGGGTATTATATACTATAAGGTGTTCCAGGATAGGCCAATATCCTACGTAAGGCGAATCATTTTCGGCGAGTCCTAATGCACGCCAGCAACTTTGTGGCATCTCGCACCGTTGGCCTGTCAGGTCTGGTCAAGCAGCGTAAAACCCTGCTTTTGTCATATCGGGCCAGGGTGCATATGAGCACACAGGAATCCGAGAAGTCGAAGCATGCATCATCTCCTTCCAAAAGTACCAGATCACCTGAAGTCATTATAAAACCTCGAACGATCTCCGAAGCGATTTGATTGATTGCGATTGCCTATGGCCTTTGCGATTTGATTGCTTGCGAGGTGTCAGATGCAGCTCGAGGTCACGCCACGTGAAGCCATATTTTCAAAACCACCCAAAATAGTATTCGTAGATTTCTCAGTGCGCCAGCATCATCATTATCGCACGTAACCGGACCACACTAGGTTGATACTGGCGCACTGAAAACCCCACAAACACTATTTTGGGTGGTTTTGAAAATATGGCTTGGCGTGGTGTGACCCCGGACTGCATCTGGCACCTCGCAATCAATCGGTTCATGGCATGTTCGGTAACCCATGCACTTTAAAATCGACCAGGCGTGACCTTGGTCTTGGTGAACACAGGGAAGGATACGAACGCTGTCGACGTAATCTGGTACGCAAAATTATATCGCCGTTTTCAATTTGTCATACAGCATTCTGAGAACGAGGCCATAGAGCACTCATATGCCCTGTTGTCAGCTTGAAACGTGCAGGTTAAGCGCAAAGGCGCATCCGCCTTGTCCAAATTTCCATAAAAAGGAGGGAACGTTGTAAAAGCGGACTGACCCCTAAAAAATAAACTGTCATAAGTCGTTTCATCCGGTGCTCATCAGTTTGACGCCTTTCTTCCTGCTGGTTTCTCCCAATGCTGTGGCCATTTCCATTACGCGGCGTTTTTCCCTTACCACGGGCCCAATGAAAGTCGACTGTCACTTTCACGCAGTGATAACTTCACTACGGCACATAGCTTTCCCGCGGTGTTCGCTCGGGCTTCGAAGATAAAAAACATTTGAAGTAAGAAATATTCACCCCTTTCATGCAAGAGTTTGGAAGTCCGCTTGAATAAGGCGGATTCAGCGTAGCTACAGGTAATGGTAACCAGCCTGTCGTGTGCTGGATGGGCGACGAAGTCCTGTCGCTCGGGGATGAGGGGCATGCGTCGGGATGAACACAACCGAGGCGCCTGCTGAATACTGACCTGACCACTGAAGCCATCCTGCTGAGGTGCCTACTGAATATGACCTGACCACTGAATATGTTCAGCTAAGGTACCTGCTGAACACTGACCTGACCACTGAATCTGTTCAGCTGAGGTGCCTGCTGAATATTGACCTGACCACTGAAGCTGTCCAGCTGAGGTGCCTACTGAATATGACCTGACCACTGAATCTGTTCAGCTGAGGTGCCTGCTGAACACTGACCTGACCACCGACTTTGTTCAGCTGAGGTGCCTGCTGAATACTAACCTGACCACTGAATCTGTTCAGCTGAGGCGCCTGCTGAATACTAACCTGACCACTGAATCTGTTCAGCTGAGGTGCCTACTGAATATGACCTGACCACTGAATCTGTTCAGCTGACGTGCCTGCTGAATACTGACCTGACCACTGAATCTGTTCAGCTAAGGCGCCTGCTGAATACTGACTCGACCACTGAATCTGTTCAGCTGAGGCGCCTGCTGAATACTGACCTGACCACTGAATCTGTTCAGCCGAGGCGCCTGCTGAATACTGACCTGACCACTGAATCTGTTCAGCTGAGGCGCCTGCTGAATACTGACCTAACCACTGAATCTGTTCAGCTGAGGTGCCTGCTGAATACTGACCTGACCACTGAATCTGTTCAGCTGAGGTGCCTGCTGAATACTGACCTGACCACTGAATCTGTTCAGCTAAGGCGCCTGCTGAATACTGACCTGACCACTGAATCCCTTCAGCTGAGGTGCCTACTGAATACTGACCTGACCACTGAGGCTATTCAGCTGAGGTGCCTGCTGAATACTGAGATGACCACTGAATCTGTTCAGCTAAGGCGCCTGCTGAATACTGACCTGACCACTGAATCCCTTCAGTTGAGGTGCCTACTGAATACTGACCTGACCACTGAGGCTATTCAGCTGAGGTGCCTGCTGAATACTGACATAACCACTGAATCTGTTCAGCTAAGGCACCTGCTGAACACTGACCTGACCACTGAAGCTGTCCAGCTGAGGTCCTTGATGAATATGGACCCAGTCACTAAAGCTGTTCAGTGATGACTTCAAGAAATTCGAAAACCGTCGGCCGTGTCGCCACTAATCGCGCTCCGTCGCACTGCCTGCAGAGACCACTTCCCACACCCGCAGCCTGACACCGCTGCCGAGGAAGAGCCGTGGTCTTACCTGCACCTTCCCGCCGCTGCAGGGGAGGGGCCGCGCGTCTTACCTGCACCTTCCCGCCGCTGTAAGGCGCTGGGCCGGGCCAGCCCACGAAGAGCGCTGTCAGCAGCAGCGCCACGGTCGGCCGCCCGTCGCTAGCGGGCTCAGCGTACCGCGTGATGTTCCTGAACGGCACGACGTGCAGTCGCGCTTCCGACGGCTGAGTGGTGAACACGTCCGAGTCGGTGAACAGACGCAGCAGCCGGAGCCGCGACGCGCTCACGTGCACCTTCACCTGGCGGCCAAGAGCACGGTTACAGTTGCCATCCCTCCCACAAGGTGGCAGCGGTGTCGTGCGGTAAAGGCAGCCGAGGGCAGATGCAGCAGCGACGCGAATAGCTACAATAGTACGCAAACCACTGCACACCCTGTGTGATGATCATGACCGAACTAAGCCCATATGCCAACAGAAACCCAGTCGGAAACGTCACAGGTGACTGGGGAGTAGCTTACGCACTCGGTCCACGGAGAAGCTACCTAAAGCAATCATTGCAACATCCACTGCCACGCCCCTAGACTTTCTAAAAGCACCAAAGGCGGACTTACATTCAGTGCGTCGGCAATGCTGATAAGGGCATCCTCCTTCCCAAGCTCTCGGATTCCTACATAGATGACGCGATCGTCGAAATGGCTGCAAAATATGACGCAGATATAGCGTGCACAGTATGGTGTCGCAGAATAACCCTTTTTGGAACAGCTTGGTTGCTCAAGGCTACCTGTGGTTCGAGGCGTTTCAGTAATGGCATTTCAATCAAAATGTAGGCATGTGCAGGGGTGCGCACAAATAAAAGTCCGGTACTTTTATGCAACTTCCGCTCATTTCTGGGCGGCTGGTGGCTGGTTAGTGGAAGGTGGCTCAATGGTTCATAATAAATGCGATGTGAGCACATTTGAACCCTCTTTAACCCAATCCGACCTTGCTTCCAACTTGCTATCGTCTGCTTGCCCTCGGCCAGGAGAAAAGAGTTAGGATATGTGGAATAACCTTATAGTTTCTAATCGATCTTCACTGTCCACCGTTACTCCATCAACGCATTGTTGTGAGCGCCAATTGTACGTCGTGACACATCGAAGTGCGTCCGTTGCACGCAAATTAAACACGCTGTTCTTCTACCGGAAGGCTCCCACCTCCCGCAGCCACTGCAGCTGATCCTTGTCGCAGTCTGCAGTGCTTGTGACGATCTTAATCACTGACGTACCCTCCTACGCAACATCATTAAAAACTTGTGCACGTCGCTCAAAATGACTACATAACGGAAAGCTACCACTGGTCGAACACCATTCAGCATCATTCGGTAGCGACTAAACAGCGTCGGAGCCATGGCTGCCTTCTCATTACCGCTGAAAACCAGACCCGAAACCGGGCAGAACAAGTCACGCGGCGACACATGACAGCCAACATATTACAGCTAACACATGACCACGGCCTCGTCAACCGTCCAACAGCCTCATGTCTCTCCTAGGGGCGTCAGCGAACAGTGTATCCGCTTGGCTGTCTACACCGATGTCCGCTGACGCCCCATGGATGACCTGAAACCATACCAGGATCTGCTGCGCTGCCGGACGGTTGACAGCCCCGTGGTCGGGGCGGCGCTGGTCATGATGCATCGCCATTCGAGGGGCGAGACGGTGTGTTCTGTCTGTTTTGGGTGACGTAAGCGGTTATGAAAAACAACATGACGAATGATTTTGAAAACGCTACACCATTCGTCAACTCGGAGTGGGAAGTGATGAATATGGTAGATCAATTCTCTTGGCTGGTTTTCCAGCTTTTTCATATTGATACTAGCAGCTGGCTAAGCAAGCCAACCACTGAATGGGAAACCAACAACGCTATATGTTTAATCGAGCCCTTGAGCGGTGCGCAAATAATACAATGATTTACCAGAGAGCGGTATGTAAGCGCTTGAGATCTTCGCTGGCATTGTAGTTAGTGACAGTTATCAGTTGGGACTTCTGCAACAGGTGGAAGCCCACAGGTAGAATATATGCGCAGTTAATAAGCATGCACCGAATACACTTAGATGTGTAAACAGGCATGCGTGTTTATAACAATCATTTGATGAAGCAGCTTTGCATCATGAAGGTCTGTTTCGCGAAACTAATTGTATTTAACATTACTTAACGCTTTCTGTTCTTTTGGTCGACGTCCAACCTAGGACGGAAAGGTCAGAGGAAGGCCAGGTGGAGTAAAAGAGGAATGCGCTGTGCTTACCTCACATATCTAGGCACAAACCATCCAACCACTTTTGTCGCAACGATGTTTGATGCCCATTTTAACGCAGTTTCCAATCTTTTCCATTTTCAGCACTGCTGGGCTACCTCTCCCTCCTTATTCGTATTCCTTGTCGCTTAAGTGACCCATCAGCTAGACATTGCAGTCGAAAATGTGTGCGAGAGCGCTAAACACTGTTTCAAGCGTTCAAGTCGATGCTCATGACCACTCTTATAACGTCATACTGGCCGGCCCGGGGCATTAAGAACTTACAACTATCGAGCTTTTAAGGGAATGCTCCACATTCAAGGATATTGAAGCAAGCATCGGATATGATAAAATAAGCTCACTTATAAACATTGGTGAGTTTATTTCTAACAGCCTTTTCACTTTAAAGTGGAAAACGCTGCTCTGGACAACACAGTTTATCCATCTACTAAACATACGTCTGAATACACAACTGTTTGAACGTCATCGTGCCTTGCACAACATGACTGAGAGCCAATTGACGCCGTTATATCTGAAAATCGTGCTCATAAACGCCAAAATGATCTACTAGACGACTGTATTTTCCGTGGCCTTGATCGCCGCGTGGCTAATGGAATGGCAGGATTTGAATGACGTTATTATGGTGACATGGATGCCTGGGTGACCCCGAAACAGTCTCCCCGAAAGTCTGCACATCTTTGCAAGCGTTTAGCTCAGGAACCAGAGGTTTAGGTCTTAAGAAGGGCAGGGCTGTAAACTGATGATCTTCAAGGTGGCTATTGCGGTCCAAAACCCCATTCAAATGAAAGCCACTACTCCCTTCAAGCTCTTCTTTGTGCATCCGTTAACAAGTGCAAAATTGAGAAAGCGACCTGACTAAACTCGCCTTGAACCGAAAAACCCGACTAGCCTCGAGCATCCCTGTTTTTCGAAAAAGGGTTACTCCAGGACACGCTAACGCACGGGGCAATCCATCACGCAAGGCATACAGTTCGACGGTTGGGAGGAGAAAGGGGGGGGGGGGGGGGCTAAAGAGAACGCATACTGGTCGCAGCGTAACCCAATCACTTTAAGTGTTTAACATTATTACGGTTGGAATACAAGAAGCTCGAAAAAGAGAGTAAATGCAGCCGGCCACTGTGGACCTCATGGCATGCTACATCACCTGCTCCCTTCTTTCCCTTCCAATCCAAAGTAGTCTTGCCTACCGCAGATACTTGATGACGTCTTGGATGACAGCTTGTCGTGGCGGGAAGACACACTCGGATGAGCAGTACGTGTTGTCCAGGTACAGCTGGTCTATGCCGCCGTTTGTGATGGCATAGCGCAGCGCCGGCTCATCCAGCAGACTCGGCCCGCGCCGGAAATCGCCCGTGTACAGAATGGTGCCGAAGCGACCTGCCGAAGAATGCCCTCGTTTACGACACTTTCAGCGACGCATGCTAAAATACTGAAGTGGTATCGCGAGAACGGCCACTGAGAAGACGAATGGCCATGCTAAAATTACGTTCATAACCCGACGGCCAGCTGGGAACAGGGACCCATTGACAACATAACAGTTAGCACTGTGGGTAAACGAATGTTGTTTTCCCATAATTTTTGTTCGCGTCTCGTGCACATAGGTGACCGGAGTGTCACAACATTACCTGCTGCGTATAAAACCAAGAGGACTAAACTTGATACTAACTACCTGAGTTGCAATCCTGCCAAAGGATGCTGAAAGACAATAAACTAAAACAAATACAAAGCAGCGTTGATGACCGAAGATGGAGCAGGGGTTGAGAATGTGAGCAGGGGCCTGGGTGAGCGGCCAACTGTCCCACTTCGATATCCCTCGAGCACTGGCGCGGCGGGCCCTTCGAAAAGGTCAGGCCGCCGCCACGAGGCATCTGGACAGCAGGCCGGCGTCGTCCGGGCGGGGCCGGCGTCGGTGACGGAGATGTATCGGACAGATCAAGGGAAATACAGCATACACGATTCCGGCAGGCGTGAGAGAAACAGATAGCCAAAGACATAAATACTAGTTAGGAAGCACTAAATAAGGAGAAAGGTCACCCTAAAACGACAGGCGAAACGATACACATATGGTCGAAGTGAGCCGCTGAAATAAAAAGATATGCGATGGGCTGTTATTTCGTCCGTAACACATCAACTATCCCAAGGGACGAGGATCGAGAACGCAATCCACCTCAAAGAAAAGTTACCAACAGCACATAACCGTGTCATTATGCAAATACACGGTGAGAGAGCACAGAGCTGTGGAGCATTAATGCGCAGCGTAAGGGAGGCAACACACTGGCGCTTTGTCATGCGGCGCAGCGTGACACCAATGTCGCACGGCTGTCGTACGGCTGCCGCACGGCCGTCGTACGGCTGTCGTGCGCGCGACTGTGGCGCGACAGCCGCGTGACTCGAAACGGCGACATGCGGCTCTGTCCGGCTCAATGCTGGAAAATGGTAACAGGTAAGAAAACAGTCTGCGCAGCCTCTGAGAGGTGTCTTCGTCACTTAAACTTCCCACATCTTTCTTTCCATTCAAACAAGAACAACTTGGCGCATGCAAATGCAAAAATTTTTCGGTATCCCGTGACAGATGCGGCCACTTTTGGCAAGTCACCAAAAGTGGCTTGAAGTCTGCTTTTCGCGTCGTGCCGCGCGACTCACCGTTTTGATATCAAAACTGATTCCAAGCCACTTTGTAAAAAGCAGTGAGACGGTCCGAAACCGATTTGGAAGGGGGATGATCTCCTTCAGCACCCCCTGGTCTGATTCACGTCAATGGTAAAGACCTTGACGTTAATCTGTTATTGAAGGAAGGGGGGGGGGGGGGCGGTGACTCAACAACGGGAGCAGATGGCATGGACCCTTCATGGAGATCTGATAGGGAAACATGCCTACATATTCGGTCCGTCCTCATCTGGGTTCATGTGGGTGACAGTTGAGTTCATCCTCATGCAAGTGAAAAACGTATCTGAGTAGCTCGCTTTCATCTCTAGCATTCATCTAAAAACGAATATTTTCCCGTGCGCCTGTCCTTGCTCATACAATGGACAAAGCATCGAGGCTTGCGCTCCTTCCTTTGAAGCAGGAACTGCAAGTTTGATGATGATCATTTGGGCCTAAGGACGCGTCCCCTTCCCCGGTCATATGCTGCCAATCAACTGTATGTTTAATACACGCCCGAGTGGCCGGTGGGATACCCTTCGCTCAGGTGGCGTTCAATTTACCCCCCCCCCCCCCCCCGCCAGATCTCAGAAACTAAGAGAGCTAGAGACACCAAACTCAAAGGGTGCATTGGCCTGTACGTGAACTTACTTCGGTCAAACACTGAGGTTCCCAGGTCAAACTGACCCCCACCCGAGCGCTTGTTAAGCGCCTGTGATCATTGAATGTTGAAAGTATTTATAAGTACTTGTAGGATGGAATTAACAATAAAGTGGTCAACAGAGGAAATGTTATTCGCCCTCCCAATCCTGAAAAAACCGAAAGACGAAAAGCGATGTTAGTTACATGGCGTCCATGGCAACCAACCGTATGAGTGACGCCGTTCAGTTATCACACGGCAGCCAGACAACAGTCGCATCGGGCCGCATCGGTCCACGTCGGTCCGCATAAATCACAGCGGTCCGCGTCGGTCTGTGTCCAGCCGCATCGGGACGCGTCGACCGGATGGGTTCGCGTTAAGCCGCATCGGTCCGTCGGTCCGCGTCCAGCCGCATGGAGTCGCATCCCGTCGTGTCGCGCCGCGCCGCGGCGCGTAACAAACGCACAGTGTGGGGCGGCACTAAGGTACTATAAAAGCGCGCTTCCGAGGACTACCATTTCACAGACGGACATTACACGCCGGCCCAGCAGGCACGGCGTAATGCAGTCCGACGGCTTGGCACACCAGTGGCGGTGACGGGGCGGCGGGAGTCACGGCGGTGACCGGCCGTACGGACCGGGTAGTCAGTCACTGACCTTGAAAGAGCAGCACCACGCTGCCAGGGCAGTGGTCGGCGTCCATAGCCGTGACCTGGAAGGCGTCGGCGCCGACCCCCAGGCCAACCGTCTCACCCAGCGGCAGCGTCACCAGCAGGTGTTCCGGCACCTGGACGGCGTGGCACGGACGTCACGGCAACCCGGTGCCTCATGACGGAGCGGCACAAACCACATTATGACAGAGCAGCACAGACCATGTCACGACAGAGTGGCACAGACTATTTCACGATAGAGTGGCACAGACTGCGTCTTAAGAGTGGCACAGATCATGTCACAGCACCAGATGCCTCACATAAGAGCGGTACAAACCACGTCACGACAGAGCAGCGCGGGCTACGTCATGACAGGGCAGCACAGACAATGTCACGACAGAGCGGCACAGAGGCAGCTAGAACTGGGTCTCTCATCCATTGATTGTTTGTACTACAGCATGACTCTAACGCACAGTGATACTTGCCATGGCAGATCATGAACTTCCAGGTAACATTCATGTTATCTCTCTGATGCTTTCTCTCTCCACACAGATCCCCTTATCATCAACCAATAAAAGATGTGCCAGCAATATCAAACAACTGCATCTCATCATGCTTAGGTGTTTCCAATACATACCTTGTTGAAATGCACATCAAACAACAATGATGTACGCATTCATTGGAACAGTAAATGGCAATTCAGAATGGCCTTCAGGTAAAAGGCATTTGACATCAAGCAAACATGAGGATTGCTTGAGAACACTGAAATGCCAAAAACATGACAATGTCAAAAATATAGGTGTGTTGCAGGAGCACACAATGCATTCATACTAGCTAGTTACTCACATGATATAGCATATGAATTATTTGACCATTCAGCTCTGATGTGTAGATTTTCTGTTGCCACCTTTGCAGTCTGGGACTGACATGATCTGAGTGGCAATGTGTCAGGAAGAAGTACTTCTGCAAAATACAAATACACATTATATAGCAGGTAAAAGGCAGGCAGTGAGTGTCTCTGCTCTCTGTGCAGCCATTGTGAAAGGCACATCAAGAAATCCCCAGTACAAGATTGAGTGAAAAACATCATCAATGTAGTTAGTTTTACATATAACAGGAGCAAGGCAATTACATTCTTACATATGCTGGAAAGCCATGAGCATGCAAAAAAGCCCTTATTTATCCATTTCTGAAAAAGGAAAGCATAGGGCAGAAATGTAAACTATTGTCAACTAAGGTATTCCACAAAAATTCAGACAGCAAAGCACTTATATATGATTACTTCTTACAGCAGCATCTTCCTTCCAAAAGTCCACAGCAATTTCACCTGGCACTACAATATGCCCATTCATCTCTCCAGCTTTGTCTGAAAAAGATATCTGTTAATTTCTACACAACACATGCACACAAATCTTTTTAACTTAAGCAGGTAATGTAAAATACAGAAGCTGGTATGGATTACATTCACTGCCTACACACAAAATTGCGCAAAGAGAACGTGCTCCATGCATGCCAAGCTGAATGCTTTAATATCAAATTAATTGAGTGAACCAACATGAAGTACCACTGATGACTCACTGGGAATGTTCCACTTCATGGCCCCAGAACAAAGTAAGCTTATGCATTTGGCAAAATACTGTTCAAGTTTTTTACCAGTTGAACATCTTTATGCTTCATGATGCCAGGCAAGCTCACATCCACAGTATATTGCGGGAGCAGGCCCTGCAAGTTCCTAAATGAGAACCAAACAAATCTAACAAGAAACACTTATTACCAATTGATGCACACAACAATTTTTCAATGCTTCTAGTTCACACATTCAGGTCAACATGCCATATGACAATAAATCACGTTTTACCTCACACGTGTCGTTAGGCATCTCACCGGAATTCACCGGCCGACAGAACCTATTGTTGACAGCCCCGATTCAAAGCCTATGGGACTGAATGGCTTGGAAGATTCTCCATTTGATGCAGCTTTGCAAATATCTACCCTTACCACGGCATGAGTGACCTTGAACACTTCATGGAGCACCAAAAACGTCAACAATCGAGAAACCAGCTTGCATGCAGCCCCACGCTGCGAACCACGGCTGCAAGCCACAAAACATCGCCACAAAACCTTCGCGGGTCGACGCGTCAGTCAGTACACTGCACTTCCCAGAACATGGCAATCTTGGGCGATATCAAAGGCCACCGAAATTGCCCACAATCCACACAAACTGGATGCAGACAACCTGATACAACCGCCCTGACCCCATCCAGTTCCCATCAACTGGCATTTGAAAATTGCGGTGCAGATGCTGGTTGATCGCATGCGCGCTGGAATGCATCTATTGCCCTACCCCACTCGTTCAAACCCCACTCGTTCGTCACTCTACAGCATTTGGAATAGCTCTCAAAGACGACATTAGAAAGAATGCTGACATGAGGAAGACTTGCTTGGTCAACCCTCTGTCCCATGGCCTTGGTTAACCCTTTCTTAATTGCCGCGTGATTTGCCGCGGCCGCGTTCTAGACTTGCTCCGAATCAATTAATTTTTTGTTGTGGGGCATGTGGCGGTGTTCTTGTAACTGGAATTCCATCACACGTTGCCCTGGTAGCATTCATTGTATTTTTTGCTTGTCCCAACTTTGTAATAGGTATCAACGCCCCCATCTCCCATCACGCGCGCCATTCATGATCTGGGATCCGCCTTCTCCCGTCGCCATGAAGTGCTGCCACCTTGTCATCTGCGTGGACTAACAGCAAAAAAAACGCAACAAAACGGGGTGTTTGAACCTCCAGGCGACCAAAAACAGTTATAAGCGAAAGTGAAAGGCCTATGAGAAGTCAAACAAATTATTCAATCATTGGAAAAGTTGTGAATTGAACATGTTAAGCCTCGTTGCACTGTCTGGAGGCCCCGTGTTGTTTCCGGGGGAACTATATGCCCACTTGCGGGATCATTACGATCGTTAAGGAGCATCGCCCGTTGCCCTTCATTTCTTTGCATTTGCTCGGAGGGTCCTGTGCTAATGTTGGGTTCATTCCTGTTAGCGTGCCGGACACTCTTGTCAATCATGGACCCTCCCACGGATTCCTTCCATCCACCAGAAAGGCTCTGTGAGCTGTAGCCGGGGTCCCATATCGTAACTTGCCGGGGTATTCTCGGTTTTTCGGGGGCCCTTTACGTGGGTGTCAGTTAACCTACCCACACACTTGTGATATGCTCATTGGCCTTATATATTGGTCTAGGGCGTTTCCAATTATCTGTCTCTTGCTTAGGGCCCTATGCTTTTGTGGGGCCTATCTGATAACCTACTTGGGCATATTTGATCGTTTGGGGCCCTGGGCCTTGGGTACTTCCTATTTTAATGGAGGGCCCTATGCACTTGTCAGGGGCTCCTTCTGTTCGCATCCTCGGCCGCACTAGATTGCTCGGGGGGGGGGGGAAGGGGCCCTGCATATTGGTTCTTAGTGTTTGAATTTAGGGCCCTCTGCTGCAATCGGAGTCATCTGATAACCTGTTCAGGTACACTCCATCTTTCGGGGGCCCTCCGCACCGGGTTTTGGGTACTTCTTGTTTGAATGCAGGGCATTACGCTCCTGTCGGGCCCCTTCTCATAAAATGCTCGGGCCCATTTGATCGTGGGGTACCTCTACATCTTATTTTTGGGTACTTTCTTTTTGAATGGAGGTCTCTCTGCTTTTTTCGGGGTTCCTATCTGCTAAGCTGTTTTGGCGCACTCGATTATTCGGGGACCTCTACATCGTGTCTTGGGTACTTCCTTTCTGAGTGGAGGGCCATACGCACTTGCCGGGGACCCCATCTTTTCGCCGTTTCGGCCACACTGGATTGGTCGGGGCCCTATATATTGGGTCTTGGTGTTTGAATTTAGGGCTCTGTCCGGGCCACCTGATCTGCTCGGGTATGAATCTGAATCCTGAATTTGAATCTGGAAGCTCAATCTTTTCAGAAGGGACCCCGACGGGAATGTAATGCCCTCGATTCAAACAAGAAGTACCCAAAACCCGGTGCGGAGGGCCCCCGAAAGATGGAGTGTACCCGAACAGGAATCTGCTCTGGTATGCCCCATCATTCGGGGGCCCTCCTCACTGGGTTTTGGCTACTTCCCATTTCAATGGAGGGCCCCGCGCTCTTGTCGGGCCGCTTCTAACAAGCTGCTCGGGCACATTTTATCATTTTACATGGGGTTTTCGGTGATTCCCATTCGAATGGAGGATCCTACGCTCTTGTTAGGAGCCCTATTGTTAACCAGCTCAGAAACATTTCATTATTCGAGGACTCTCTGCATTGGGTCTTGGGTGCTTCCTATTGCAATGGAAGGTCCTACGTTCTTGACGAGGGCCCTATTTGCTAACCTGCTCTGACGCACTGGATCATCCGGGGGGCCCTCTATATTGGGTCTTGGGTACTTCCTATTTGAATGGAGGGCCCCACACTCCTGACGGGGGCCCTATACGTTATCCTGCTTGGACGCGCTCGATCTTTCGGAGCGCTGCACCTTGCGTCGTGAATATTTCTTATTTAAATGGATGACCCTGTGTTCTTGGTGGGCCCATCTGCTCAGCTACTCGGGCCGGTGGCGGATGCAGAGAGGGAGGGGAGTTACAGGACCATGTCCCATGGACCATGCCGAGGGGACCTTAAGGCTCCGAAGGGGCCCATAACCGGCCGGACGGACGCAGTTTTCTTACAACAAAACCACAACAACATTGGATGCCTTTGGGCCTACAGACGACTTAGAGCCATTAAAAGCAAAAGTCAAGAGTTCACAAGTAAACGATGTTTATTCTTCGCTGACTGAGAAAGTGTTGCTTGGGAAAAATTTGCGAGCTCATTACGCCGTCTAGAGGCATTGCGCTGTTGCTTGCCTGTCCCCATATGCCCACTTGCCGGGTCAATCTGATCGCTAAGAAGCTTTCCACGCTGACCTTGATCTCTCTGCATTTTCTGGAAGGGCCCAATGTGCTGCTAGGACGCTATCTGCCTCTATGCCTGAGCACTGTTGATCGATCAGGTTTTCCTCCACGGATGCTTCTTATTCGCCCGAAAGGCTCTTCACATTTTTTCCAGGGTTCCATACGCCAGGGTACATTCAGTTGCTGAGGGGCCCTCCCAATAAGTCTCGGGTTCTTTCTACTTGCTTGGAGGGCCTTGTGCTGTTGTTAGGGCTCTTATAAGGAAAGGCACGGAGACGCTTGGTGCTCAGGGGCTTTCAACTTTGATCTAGGGCTCTCTCCCTTTGGTCTCATTTGCGGAGGGCTCTTCACTCCAATCGAAGCACGTGTTGTTAACCTGCCCGTGCACTCTTGATCGCACAGGTGTGCTCATTCATGGTCTTGGATGTTTCTACTTTGATCGGAAGGTCCTGTGCTACGGCGGGGGATTTTATATGTCAGCCTGCCGAGGCACTACCGATCGTTCAGGGGCCCACCATGTTAGTCTTGGGCTCGTTTTGCTTGCTCTGAGGGCCCTATTCTTGTTGACGGGAGCCACTTTTTGCCCTCCTGCGGCACCCATGATCGCTGAGGTTCCGTCGCTATTGGTCTCGGTGCTTTCGCCTTAGAGCAGCAGTCGAATATGTGCCAATGAATTTTTAAGCACGCCTGCCGAACGTAATTTTACATGCCGCTGTCGTCGTATGTGTCATTTCCATCGGCTATTGAGTGTGTGACACTTATTATGCTAGTGCATCATGTTCTTAACATATTTTGAATGCTTGGATATGTTGTGCTCCTTTAAAACAAAATAAAAATTATGCTTTAGTCATCAGTCATCAGCTGATTACACCACCCAGCCGGCTAGCCGTAAATATATAAGCTAGGAGTCAAGTCCATGCTTGGTTTTGATGTTCGTCAGCGGCTAACTCAAGCTTGTTTTGCCTGTTGTTCCGAAAAACTTGGCCTCAAAATCACAGCACTTAAGATGATCTGTGGAGAATGAGTGAGCCCGATGTGCATGCATGCGTAGCACGTCTATGCTTTAAAGGGCTGTGCACAGTAAGCTGGGTTTCCGCGTTTGTTAAATAAATGAAGAAGTAGAGAAAGAGAGAGAGAGAGAGAGAGAGAGAGAGAGAGAGAGAGAGAGAGAGAGAGAGAGAGAGATATGTGTGTGTGTGTGTATATATATGCATATATATATATATATATATATATATATATATATATATATATATATATATATATGTATGTGTATATATACGCATATATATATGTTTATATATATATATATATATATATATATATATATATATATATACCTACCTATACCTACGACTTGTCTTAAATGTAATGACCGAAATGCAAGGATATTTTTTGGAGGGGCCCCAAACTCCAGGGGCCCCACAATGTTGCGTGCCCCCCTCCCCCCGTCTTTAAGACATCCTTGCTTCGCCCCTATCGAGTCCAACCCATTACGCGCTCCCGCCGTCGCCACCCTGAGGAGTTGTCAGAGGGAAAAAGCGAGGGTATGCCTCCTGCGACGTGGGAATTCCTGAGATTGGAGCTCTCGTTGGTGCGAGGGCCGATGCCGCCGCCTGGCACTGGCCAAGCCAAGCCAAGCCAAGTCAAGCGGCACAGGCGCGGCGGTCTCAAGCTCCGTGCGGGGTCTTGGATGAGGTGCAGCGCGGGTTTTCCGCGTCACACTCCCGCGTGTGGTGGGGATTGACGCAGCGGCCGCAGGTCGAGCGCGTGACCTGGCAGGTCCGATCAGTGTGGCCGAACCGTTGGGACGCACGGCACTGCTGGGGAGGAGGGACCCAGGCCTGTACTGGGACCGTGAGGTATCCGCAGTGGATGGCACGTGGGAGCTTTAGCCCTCTAAATCGCAGGCGGACCAGGGGCTGGGACTCAGGCCGGGACGGCGAGAGAGTAGGCGCATGACCTCGCACACACCCCGGTCGGTCAGCTCCTCCAGCGGCTCCTCGTCCGACAGCTCGGTGAGGTCCGGGCTGTACATGACCGCCTGGATGGTGTTTGGGTGGCCCGATCGGACAATGGTAACCACCCGGCCCAGAAAACTGTTCAATTTGAGCAAGACTTCGACCTGATGTTACGAAAAAGCCCTCACTAGGGAGGCTCCTGGGCGGGGCGGTTTGGCAGCATCCACCTTGCCGACGTGGAGCTCAGGTTCTCGACGGATGGCAAAGGGGTTGATGGTGCGAAAATATTCGCTCTCGACTTGTCAAACGAGCACGAAGCTCCGCCCCGTCGTGGAGGAGGAGGCGAACAAGCTCCTCGCCGAGGGAAGATGTTGATGACATCCCTAGCTTTTAAAAACTTAACCCCATTTGAACCTAACTTAGCTTATGAACTAGCTATTACAACGACTTAAAACTGACCAACACAACTCCGACACACCTCAGGTTTTCGTGAGCGAAAATCCCGACCAGATAGTCAGTCAGTCGTGACAGCAGCTGACAGGTGGCGGCACTTCCTGCTGACGAGGAAAAGGTGGGCGGAACCTAAATTATTGCTGACGTGTGTGCTGGGCGCCGGAGGCGTTGATACTTTTTTGAAGTCAAGGCAAGGAAGAAAAAATACGACAAATGCTGCCAGGGCAATGTGTGATGGAATTCTAATAATAAAACCACCATTGCATTGCCCCAAAGCGACAAAAAAACTAACACGGAATCGGAGCAATGCTAGAACGCGGCCGCGACGAACCATGGCGCTATCCGGAAACGTTTTAGTCTGTCTTCGATGAATGACATCAATGTTGCGCTAGAACTGAGCAATTATCAATCATTTTTCATGTTAACATTCTTTCTAATGTCGTATTTGAAAGCTATTACAAATGCTTTATTGTGACGAACAAATGAGGGTTTAAGCGCCGGTTAATAGATACTGTTTAAGCGCACCTATAATCAACTGGCATCTGCATCGCAACTTTCAAATGGCAGTTGATGCGAACTGGAGAGGGCGTGGGCGGTTGTATCAGGTTGTCTGCATCGAATTTGTGTGGATTGTGGGCAATCTCGGTGCCCTTTGATATCACCCAAGCTTACCATGTTCTGGGAAGTGTAGTATGTTGATTGACTCGTCGACCCGCGAAGGTCTTGTGATGTTTTGTGGCTTGCAGCCGTGGTTTGCAGCGTGGGGCTGCATGCAGACTGGTTTCCCGCTTGTTGACATTTTTGGTGCTCTCGGAAGTGTTCTAAGGCCACTCATGCCGTGGTAAGGATATATATTTGCAAAGCTGCATCAAATGGAGAATCTCCCAAGCCAATCGGTCCCATGGGCTTGGAATCGGGGCTGTCAACGAGAGGTTCTGTCGCCCGGTGGATTCCGGCGAGATGGCCGATGACATGTGTGGGGTAAAATATGATTTATTGTCATATGGCATGTAAATCTGAATGGGTGTACTAGAAGCTTTCAAAGATTGTCATGTGCTTCAAGTGGTAATACTACAGTATGTTTTTCTTGCTAGATTTATTTGGTTCCCATTAGTTGGGAAGTTGCGGGCCTGCTCCCGCAATACTGTGAATACGCACTCGCCTGGCATCATGAGCTTAAAAGATGTTTAGCTGAAAAAAGCCTGGACTGGTCTCTTCTGATCTTGCCTGGCCCTATCTGGGTTCATCGCGCTCCATCCGGCGGCATACGGTCCCGACTGATCCTGTTCCGTCCCGCGCGGTTTCTATCGGCCGCGGTCGATGTCGTCCGCTTTCGTCTGATCCCGGTCTGGTGTTCAGTCCCCGAGCAAGAACAACGCGATCCGCAGTTTACATCGGTGGAGGTACCTAAAGCAGAGAGCGGCTCCTGTGTCGGTCGGGACCTCAAGTGTCTTACACGGGCCTCGTGTCGGGAAGTGACCAGAGTCGGCCAAAGACCGTGTTTGAGGAGGCCCAAATCGGGCTTAAAGAGAGACACCAAAGACCAAGTGTCCAACTGGAAACTAGGGTCCCAAAGGTCTCAAGGCCCTGACTCTATGTCACATTAAGGACCTCCGCCCGGAAGACCCGGACCTCAGATATCAATTAGAGTGTCTCTCAAGCCGATTGGGGACCTCTGGGACAATGTGGGTCTTTATTTCGGCCAGCTAGTGTCAGCCAGGGCCTCCCGGTACCGAACGGAGTGCCCTGCATCCCATCTCAATCAAGGACGCAGAGACCACCTTACTATAGTGTCTGCGGCAAGTATTGGATCACCTGCGACGATAAGGAATGTTGCTGTATCAACGAGGGCTCCAGTGTCGATTTGGGATCACCTGCCGAGGTGCTCTTGCGTCAGGAAAGGGAGCAGCGTGTGATATGTCTCTGTAGGGACCTCCGGATCGGCCAGGGGACTCCTATCGGTGGGCAAACGGTGCTTCGGTCATTGATATTAAACCATACTTAAGCCGGTCATACCACAAAATCCACTTTGGAAATGTTACAAGAATACCGCTTCTTTTTTAAAGCGCTATGCTAGCGATCGATGTGTAACGCTTCGAGCGAATTCATTTCATGTATCCATGGTATGACAAACGCGGAAGCAGAGGAGCTGGAAGGGCCTCCTACAGAACAAGAACTGTGTGCAACTCTGGCTTCCATGGAAAGCTCGACTAGTCCTAGCCCGGATGGTTACACGATGTATTAAAAAAAAACATTGGCAGGAACTGGGCAACATAGTCTGAGGCGCTGTTAGAGCATTGCACGAGTATGCCCACATTTCACAAGACCTGCAGAAGAGCGAACAATTGTCATCCCGAAGAAAGACAAAAATCAGGCGCTGGTGGAATCATTGCGATCATATAGGCCTCCATAATGTGGTCTTTAAAATTTTGACAAACACACTAGCCAGGCGCATTGGGAAAGTGATTCGTGGACTAATCAACGAATACCAGACAGGATTCATAAAAAGGAGATGCATCGGAAAAATATTCGAATTATGCTACAATTACTAGGAGCCATACAGGAAACCAAGATGCCGGAACTGCTTTCGGTTTGTGACTGGCAAAAAGCACATGAATCAGTGGATTGGGATACTCAGAAGCCGTTGTTGAATAATTTGGCATTTGGTTTCCTCTATGAATGGATTGATATAATTTATCAGGAAAATAGCTCCTTGAACTATGCGTAAATACAAATTAATGGTGAGATGTCAAAACCGTATCAAACTATGAGAGGCCTGAGACAGGGATGCCTATCAAGTTGCAGCCGTTTCCTGTTGTGCATAGAGCCTATGCTGCAGCAAATCCGCGGTAACGTTCGGACAAATGGTTTGACCTTCGGAGAAGCAGAAATTAAAGTATCTGCGTACGCGGATGACACATTGACTAATTAATGACCAAACAGAGCCGCTCAGAGTGTTCATTAGTCTGGTAATTCATTTTTACAGTGTGTCTGACCTAAAATCAAATGCGCAAAAAATGGGAGCCACGTGGATTGGAAGCAGTCGGCGTAACCGGTTTGGCCGGTTTGGCATATGTCCAGATATAGGTCTTGCGTGGGAATTCGGTTCAGTACGGAATCTGGGTCTTAAAATTGATCCAAAAAGTGAAAAATTGTCTGAAATAAACTAAGATGTCAAAATAGATTACTTGAGGGATAAACTTAACCCTGGCTCTCCGCGGGCTCACGCCGTACGGAAAGGCCCACGTCTTGAAGTCTGAGGCACTGTCGCAGCTTATCCACGTCATGTCAGCTTTCGAAAAGCATCGCAGCAAATAAAACAAATATAATCGTTGATGTTCCATTTTCTCTGGGCAAGGCAGATAAGGAATCACGATCTGCAGTTAAAAACGCATGGCGGCACGGAGAGCTTAAGCTTCCAGACATGAACGTTCAGGCCGACAGCCTTAAGATAGCGTGGACAAGAAAAGTGCTCGATAGGAGACATAGAAACAAACGGAAGGCTACAGTGCGGACAAACTAATTTCTCGATAACGATGTCGCAATCTTTCACCGCGATGGGGACCTCTATATGATGCGCGAGTTGCGCAAGGACAACTTTTGGTTCGAGGTGGTAGCTGCCAGGTACAAAATAAGCCACGTAGAGAAACCATCGGGTAGAGAAGGCATTGTCCGAACCGCTTTGGTTCAACAAACATATGCGCCTTGAGGGAAACAATGTTTCAAAAACAGACCCTGATCGGACACAGTATTGTTATGGTGGCTGACTCATCGACATTAAACGACGCAGGCTTAAGGTGCGAATTGAGCTACGGCGCTAACATCACTCAGGAAGCCTTCTTCTATGGCATACACTGCTATCAAAGCTGCCTGGAGAGGAAAGCAATGCTCTTACGAGACAGACCGCAAACATCAAAGCTGCCGGTTTGTTTTGAGCAGATTTTGAAGACACCCAGAAGCGCGAAGTGGTCTTACAGTATCTTGCAAAAACAGACTAAGTTGACTTATCCCAGAAAGGCGCAAAGAAAATGGGGAGGTGAGCTAAATCTCCCAGAGAAGTTTAACTGTAGCCAAACGTTTTCATGTGTATACAAAAAACACAAAGGACTTGAAGCTGAGGTGGCTTTATTTTCGCGTTCTGCACCACATACTGCCAACGAACAGACGCCTTGCATTCTACGGAATACGTGGTTCAGACGAATGTGGGAAATATCCAGAATGGTGCGAGACCATTTCGTTCATATTTTGACACTGTCCTGAGGTTAGAAGGCTTTGGGTCGACCTACAGCGCGCCTTGCAAATGCAACTTCCCATAGAGTCCGTGATCCTGGGTCACCACCAGGGTAATCACTTCCTGCGCTCGGGAGCGGTGTTTATGAGCATTATCTTAGGCAAATCATGCACATGGCTTTGTAAGATCACTGGTTCTCGCAGCTGTAGGGTTTTGTTAAGTCCGAACTACACTGCATCAGAATTGAAAATTATGTAACTACCGTCACAAACAAGATGAACATATTTTGCGATGAGTGGACCCGCTTGACTGAGCTGTTGAAGAACAGCGAGAGGCCGCCTTAAACTGTCCAGTGTCTCACAAGGCGCACAGCATGCAACGGACCGGCTGATGCTATCTCACTTATTTTGGCTGTGAATCGCCCCTGAACATCTTGTTGATGTAATTATCTGCCTCCTCTCGGTTCTTGGGGAGGCGGAGCAACTGAACGTCGTGGGGAAAGGGAGGGTAGGATGGTAGGATGGGGGTGAGTGGGAAGGGTTGGTGAGAGGAGAGAAGCTGAGAAGGGGTTGTCATAGTGAGATAACCAGCGTGCGTTAAGACCAGGTTGCCGCAGACCCTAGGGCAATTCGCGTCATTAACCACCTGTGCGATTGTATCGTGTACCTTTAAGAGGTACATCGAAGATGTCTGATATGGTCCCTGTTGTAAATGAATTCGAAATGAGCACTATAAACGATCCCACTCAGCAAGCTCTAAGGAGCAAAAAGGCAAATCGTTTTAGAATTTGGTATCGCCTCCACACTAGTCTCCATGTCAATAGATTGCGTTGCAGTTCTAAACTCTTGTGTGTTATTGCCTTAAAAAGATTTACCTCAGAAATGTATGACTTCATCTACCACTCCGTTTGCCGCAAAAGACTTAACAATTCCCTGGAAACTGCTTTTGCTGACAGCCATGGCCTGACTTTGACCTGCAACACGTCAGCGACCTTATACAATACACCACATTTTGTATACCAAAGGCTTCGCCATTCAATTGTCTACAGCTATGTAAAGTTTTGCACGGCTACACCGCACCGTCCGGATATCATTCCATCACAAACCTTGAGGGGAGTCAAATTGACCCCCCAGGGCGCGTGCCCCCGCCCCCTCCCCCCCCCACGCACCCTGATCAGAGGGAAGGGACAATTTGCATCAGTTGTGATAGCAGAAGTGAAAACACCATCTCACAACAACATTTTATTGCATCAACACAACTGGCACGTGTATCAGACACTCTGAGTATCTCGATCAACACAACAGGCGACACTCATAATATCAGTAATCATCAACAATTTTAACAAACAATTGACATACACACACACTGGGTTACAACGTTCTAGGATTACCATGCTGTGAGCTTGCACAGGCGGACTGGATAAGAGGCACGTTCTAGGATTGAGGAGACCGACATCGGCACGGTAGAGATTATTCAAACTTTAGTGCGTGCCGTACAAGGAAAGCTGAGGGTCCTCGCCGAGAGCATTATCAAAGAAAACTTGAATCTTGGTCTGGGTACGATGTAAGGCTGCTGGAATCAAGGCGCAGCCTCATATCGTTGTTTCTTTTATCTTTGTCGGCGGGGGCTTCGTCAAGAAGGCCATCTATTTCGGAATCAAGAGTGTCTTTCGGGCCGCCAAGAATTTGCATTAGGTTGGCCCGAGCGCTTTGGAACATTTTCTGAACTCTGGGCACGGCTAGTCCTCGTTTCGTGTCCTTTGGATTAGGGTGATGAACGTAGCTGACCTTGCGAACAGATCGCAATGGGTTATGAGGTATGTGTGGTCTCCTCTGAATTACGGACAGTTCTTCAGGTGCAGCTTGATCTGAATATGCCACGCTGGGAAGCGATTCCACGCTTCGCTTGGAGGCCCTTTGCATCCATGACGGAAGCTGAGCAAAATCATAGTCGTATCCATCGTTGGCTAGCTGCTCAGCTGCAACGTCCATAACGGAATCGACGCTTCTTAACGATGTTATTTTGCGACGTTTTTTGGCAGATAGAGGTGCTTGTTCATCTGCGTGTGATGTGACAGAGATTCCCTTCTCATGAGCCGACGTGTTCATTGGTGGCTGGTTGATAAATACCTTAAGGTTAATTCCCAGGGGTTTGTGAAGGGAATTTCCCGAATTTGTGTCATATTTCTTGTCAATGTGCGACATCGAAGAATCGAAATTTTGCGTCGGAAGTGTCAAGTCATGTTCAGAGGCCCTGGAAGTTTGCCCCAGGGTCTCATCGACAGCATGCATGGTCCCAGCCAGCTTTGAAGCAAAGTCGGATTTGGACAAAGGCTCTACGCTTCCAGTTATCCTAACTTCCGGGTAGCTCTGATCAGCCGAGTCCTCCCCCGCATCTAAGGAGCTTTGATCGTGAGAATCTGCATCATCAACTTCCTGCGATATTTGTACGTCACTTACAAGCGACGAACTCTTCTCTGACGCTCCTCGTGACGTGACTATTTTTTGCCTTCCTTCAGAAGCCTTCTGTGCGTGTTTGGACATTGCGTTCCTCCTCAAAGACGACCGATTATCCCCTAATTTTTTACCTTTGGCAGAAGACGGCTGTAGACCGGAGGGATCCCGAATGCCACTTCCCCGTCTGGAAGGTTTTGCGATAAATTTGCTGACAGACTCGGAAGTGATCTGGATTTGTTTCCCAGATTGCGTGACGTTCTCGCCGGCGGCGGAGTCCATTTTACGAAGAGTCCCATCGGGCGGGTCTTTTTCAGACGGCATGTCCTTGCGGAGTGCAGATGGGTCCCGCACGACTTCTGGATGATCGGTGCTTCGCCTAGCAGGATCACATGGAGAACTGTGCACATCATCAGTGCTGCCACTTCCAGTGTGCGAATTGAGGGACGATTGCGCGTGTGCGCATGCGTCTCTAATATTAGGAGAGGATATTGAAGAATTTGGATTATTGCTGCCTGCTTGAGGAGGGTTTGGCTCGGGAGGGAAATGTAATTTTTCTTCCTCTGGAGGGGAGGAGTCACCGTTTTCAACTTTGACATCTTCATCAATCACCACGTCTCCTGCGTTTGGTCCAAGGCTATTTGATGCTGTGTTTGCGGAGACTGACCCTGGGATGCTCCCATTATTGGTTCCTGGCCCCTGTGGAAAATGTAGATCTTCCTCCACTGGGCCAGAAGGACTGCCATCATCGACTTTCACATCTTCATCAATTATTATACCTTCTTTGTTATCTTGTGAGCTATTTGGCGCCAAGCTTCCAAAGTTCGCATTCTGTTTGCTTGCGGGAGTCGGTACAGGCCCGGGGGTGAAATGCGAATCGTCCTGTGTTGTGCCAGAACTATTGCTACTGTCAACTTTCCCATTTTCAGCGGTGATAACATCCCCACCAGCTTCTTGTGAAGTCGCAGGTTCCGGAGGCAAGGAGTCACCGCTTTCAACCTTGATATCCTCATCAATCACCACGCCCCCTGCGTTTGGTCCAAGGCTATTTGATGCCGCATTTGTGGAGACTGACCCTGGAATGCTCTCATTATTGGTCCCAGGCCCCGGTGGAAAATGTACATCTTCCTCCACTGGGCCAGAAGAGCTGCCCTCATCGACAATTACATCTTCATCAATTACTATGCCTTCTTTGCTATCTTGTGGGCTATTTGGCGCCAAACTTCCGAAGTTCGCACCCTGTTTGCTCGCGGGAGTCGGTGCAGACCCGGGGGGAAAATGCGAATCTTCCTGTATTGGGCCAGAATGATTGTCATTGTCAGCTTGCCCATTTTCAGCGGTGACTGCACCTCCACCAGGTTTTTGTGATTTTGCATATCCTGAATTTTGAACATTTTGTTGAGTACCTAGAGGGGAATGAACTGGTCCTGTGCTCTTATTTGCAGCAGCATTGCTGCCTGGTGGTAAGAAGTTTGAACTACTTGACTGAGAACCCACTGAGACATTGCCACCCACTGCGTGCGCATATGCTGGGGATAGGGATGTCACGAACTGTTTGTTAACGGAGCTTGCCCTATAATTTATCGAGGGACTTGGCGTGGAGGCATGAACGCTGGCATTGAGCCTAAATGCATCTTGCACGACTGAAGTTTGTATGGGTGCCTGACTTGGCCTCGACAGCTCCAGCGGGCTTTTGGATGCTTGGGACTGCAGCGGACTGGGTGGGGGCTGATCTTGAGGTGGGACCGGACGTTTCTCTGTTATCATTTCAGGAGACAGTGATCCTGAAGGCTGGCCCAGGTAGTGGGGTTGCTGTGTGCTAGCCATGGCCTGCTGTGTGGCAGCAGCGTTTCCCCCCGGATAAGCTTGGTGTTCTGCTGATGTTCCAGACGGCTTCCCCTGAGGCGGGGGCTGCTTTAATTCCACCTGGGGCTGGTGAAGAGCCTGACCTTGTGATTGAACTGTAGGGGACCATAGTGATGGCTTAGGGGGTGGATATGGCGTTGGAAACGTTGGAGCATGTCCTTGGGTCTGGGCTGGTTGGGCATGATCTTGAGGAGACACGCCTGGGGGCAGTCCTGCTGATGGCGGCTGTGAATTGTGCCGTTGCTGTCCTGGAGGTTGTCCCCGGGACGAAGAAAGCCCTGATGGTTGCCCGTTCAGGTATTGCTCTGGAGGCTGCCCCTGGGTTCGTGCAGGCAGTGTCCGTCCCTGATACATCTGTGGTGATGGGGACGCAGCAGGGAGACGTTCATTAAATTTTGCTGGTTCGGAATGTCCTTGGTGTGACAGTGGAGATGGCTGAGTTGTGGGCATAAGAGGCGGATTTCCGGATCTTGGTGAATTTCCCATCGGCATGGTTATCTGAATGGCAGACGGAATTTGGTTTGCAGATGGCAAGGCCGTCTGAAAGCCACCACGCAAGTTGGTCCGTGGTGGTGAGGTTTCGTTACCCGCCTTTTCAACAATGCGTATATCTTCCTCCAGCTTTTGGGTGTTCGATAAGTTAGATGCCGTGGGAAACCTAATTTTTTCTACGGTTTCGATAACTGTCTCGGGCTCAGACGACAGTGGGTTGGTTCGAGCGGGGGTTGAATTGACCGAATGTTGAATATCTTGTTGCATTGGACTCGGTCTATCCTGAGACTGTGGTGCACCGGGGGTTTCTGGCAACGACATTGCCAATGGATCCGCGAAATGTTTATCCTTGGTGAGGTGCCGTTGAGACCTCATACCACCAAGCCTCTCTCCCACGAGATAGCGTTCATCCAAAGCGAGCCTTTTTGATCCGGAGTAAAGGTTACGTTGCTTGCGATGTTGCACTGCCAGGGGACCATTGCATATCGGCATCTGCGTTCCTCGATTGCATAGAATTTGCACGCGCATTTGATATCGGACGTTCTTGCACCTTCTCCGTGATCTCAATGGAGGTTTGATGCTGTGGAGTGGCATTTGGTTTGCTTGATGGTTGGGTCTTATTGTGAGGAAGCACGGGAGGAACTCGAGGAAAGTGCAGTATCTCACTTAGCAAGGTGAATACCTAAAACGGAAACAAACACGTTAAGACTGCTCAGACAAGTGCATATAACAAGAACAAGGTCTGAAACATCTAACCGTACGTGAAAGACACATGCGCTTGCGGTGATGCCTACCGCGCTTCCCGCCGCATCACGCTTGACCGCTGAATACGTCAACTACTCGGGGACATCCGAGTGAAGCTGGGCATTGTCGGCGTGATCAGGTGCCGGCTCATAGACGTCAGGACTCCCATACTGGAAGTCGTCGTCCGGAAGCACACTTACTGGATGGACTCTGGACGCCGCTGCCACCACTCCGGCCGGAAGAGTATCGATGCGCGTTCCAACCACGCCGATGTTTCTGTTCAGCTCGTAGTAGTCAGGCGACTCCTCACAGCGCACGTTGAACCACCAGTCGCAGGTGAAATACCGTTGGTTGAACAGGGTCCCGTTTGGGCAGAGGAATCCGTCCTGCTGCTTGTTGTGGCAGACCCAAAACGCCTGGAAGGGGATTTGGTAAGATTCAGTAAGATGGGCCTGCTTTGCAACTTGCTGTGCTTATTTCACGGGTATAATCGATGAACAGCATGACTCTTGCCGGTTAATGTCACTGTATGATGGACGCCCCACCGGCCATGGCGGGCCAGCAAGAGAGTTGTTTGATCCAAGGCATAACTCAGAACTCGTTCATGTGAAAACACTGACAAAATCACCCGGTGCTTAAGTCACCATCACGTTAAAGAAGAGCCTGAATAGATGAGATTAATCGCGAATTCATATTCTATCACCCTACATGCAGCTTTGCATACCTGGCAGCGGGCCTCCTCAGACGTGTCCGCGTAGAAGCCATCAACGTCTTGGTTAGCGCAGTCGAAGCCCGACTCTGGAAGCCTCACGAGCACTGGGTAGTCGATAAGAGGCTGGCCGGGGATCGATTCAGGCAACCACTCAATTCCCCCCATGTGATGACCCTCTCCATCATTTGGCCTCTCAGGAGTCACAGGAGCAGCCGTTCTTGGACGTGCGGGCTGCTGGCTGATTGCTCTATCCGTGCTGACCTCATTGTTGCCAATCGGTCGCGGTCCTGGGGCAACGAATGCATTGCCTGCTCGTGGCTCGGTGGGCACCTCATCGTCATCCGGCAGGGCAGGCTGCGACAGGATGCCTTCCCTGGTCTGCGGCTGTTCAGGCTGGATGTTCAGGTCACCGCCTACCTCCGGAACTGGAGCTGATGTTGGCACTTCGATGCCCCGCCCAGCACCATAAGTGTTACCACCGCGGGCTACTAGCGGCTGCTGCTGAAGAGAGCTGCCGGAGCCTGGGGACAAGGGGATGCCGTCGGCCTCTCCACCCACTTGTGCACTATTCCGCTCAAAGCCCAGAACAACCTCCGGGTTTCCGCCGACAGCTCCGACCCCAATAACGCCTCCATCGTTGGACGTCGGCGGCGGCAGGCTAGTGAGGATGTTGTTAAGACCTGGCCCTCGCCCTTGGAGGGGTTGGCCGGCACTTCCGATCACTTGCGGCTGAGGCGGGCTGTTTGCAACAGAGGGGCCACTGCCAAGGCTGTTAGTGCCCAAGGGTGGCTCCTGTCCGCCAGTAGTGAAGTCGGTGATCCGCAAATCCACTTCGTCAAGGCCGATAGCCGGCCGTTGGCCGTCTGGTTGCCGATTGCCGAGGCTCGGCTGGTCACTGGGAGCCAGATCCGACAGAGGCCTGGGCCCGGACTGGGGAGCCAGCCCGGCCACTGGACTGGGGCGGGACTCCGCCTGACGCGCCCGAGGCAGTCCCTGCTGCTGCTGCCGCGCGTCGAAGATGGGCTGATTCAGCGGAACCAGGGAGTCGTCGTTGAAGCCAACTCCGGCGCCGTAAGCGTTGGATCCCCGGGCAATGATTGGTTGACCGTACTGGGGATTGCCGCTGACGAGTGTGCTAGGTGACAGGAACACGCCTGCAGCAAAACGCCAAGCACGAAAAATATAAACATCAATTTCTCAATGCCTACTTGGACGTCAACTGGTTGTCGTGCACAACATAGTAAAGTTGCGAATGCTTGTTTATTGTTATTACGGCCTGACACAGCTGGCAGCTGTCATTTCAACGGCAATAAACTACTTTTCATTCCAGACCATCTATTGTTTCCTTATCTACGACGATGTTTGGTAAGTGGTACCTTACCTGCTAAAACGATGATAGCGTGCAGTTTCATACCGTTCTGAAAATGAAATCGGTGATGTCATGTTTTGGTTGAAGAAGCACACAACACGCAGCTGTGGAATAATTCAACCTTTTCTATAATAGTCACATTTCTTTCAAGGAATGCTATAACTAATGTAACTAACAACCTACAGCTATAACTAACTATAACTAACAACCTCTGCTATCGGATCAAAGAATGCACATGCGTGCGGTGATGAATATACTTGTTGGTTTCGGATACGAAGGATATAAGTTACAGCACGAATTGTAGATAAAGTTTCCTGTGGTAAATATAGCAACGACGTGGGCTGTGCTTGGGGTAAAATGAAAAGAATGTTCTGCGCCTCGATTTACGGCCAAATTTGGATGCACATAACGACGGAGCCATGGACTGAATGAAACTCGCACTCTACCGAAACGGTTTCTAATTATCTTCATCTTGAAACAGATATGTCTTGAAGGCAGCCAATGGCATTACAGCTGCTGGCTTGCTGTTATGAACAAGACCGTGTGGAAGCTTGTTAAAATCTTGAACATCATCGTCATTGGATTAAACTAGTGCGAACCAACCAAAGGTTAAGGCAAATATAACGCAGACCGTAAAGCAACACTGTAAACCACAGAGAACTGCAATTGCTATAAACAAAGGGCTGTTGTATCCTGCTCTGTTTGATTTTGTCTCTGATCGGTCGTCGCCGCTTCCTGTTATAGCTTGCATTTGCGAAGTTAAAAACGTGTTCAATTCATCGTCATATAGGCTGCGTTCTTGCGCACAGTAACACTGCGAGGTCGTTCGTTGCAAATATGCGACAAAAGTAAGCTCCGACGCGACCATAGCCACGTTTTCACAGTGTCTGTCGCCGCGGATTTTTTTTTTAAACCGCGTCGGCTTAACTACACGTGCGCAGTTACTTTGGGCATCTGCGTAATGCTTGTCTTATCACAACAAGCAGTGATGGGCAACAAGAACATTACGCATAAAATCCATGACCAAAACTTTGATGAGCTGGGTTTTGGCATGTACTGCTTTATGACTCAAATGTGAACGGAGAATAGGTCGCATAATGGCAAAATTTACCACAATTACTTGATTTTAGGTCACGCATAATGACAATCTGCTGTACAAATTAATAAAGCAAACATTCATCTAAACCGCTAGCGTAGACAAACGTCACCAACATCTGACACAGGATATATTCTAGTCATACGTCCATCAGTATTATACGTAGAACTAACTACACGTATGGTATTTAATACAACCACAAATGTTCGACAGCACTGAACGCTATAGAGAAACCTTGGTGAGCGTTAAGAAATAACACTGTTGATGATTGGTTGACTTCATGCAACACACTTGATCATTGTGCTTTCCTAAACAAAAACAAAGACAGCATACCTTATACCAGCACGCAGCAAGGAACATTTTCTTACCGTCTGAAATATCCAATGGCTTCGCTTCAGAAACCCACGGTGTCAAAACCGTGCGGATACAGCAGACACGTATCACTCGCCTCCCTAGTCGTTCTCAGTCGCTACCCACAGACCAGAATGACGTCCATACTTCCGCGCAAACTTATATACTCATACTTTCTCTGCAGTTTTGGGTGTCGCGTGGCACGGGCGCATCCCTTTTACTTTCGGCGCGAATCGTGGGGCGGCGCGAGCGCCTGGCAGTTCAGCAGGGCCGGTCGGCCGTTCTCCCGCACCGGCCGCCGATGGCGCGAACCGGACTGGCGCGTCGCCCTGATGGCGTGGCCCCATCAGATTACGGCCGTTTGAACTATACTTGCGATAGGAGAATTAGACAGGGCAGTGCATATTGCGCACTCGCAGTTTGCCTTATTCATTGATTACAGCTCGGTTGCAAAAGTTTAAAACAGAGCTGTGGCTGTTCCAGCGGTGGTATGAATATGACGGTTTTAGCCTGTCCCGTGGCAGAAGATGTGGTGTTTTAGGCCGAGCTGGTGTCATGTGTAGATAAAAATATGTACCCTGAATTGCTGTCACAAAAAATCTCCTAGCTCCTAACCAAACTGAGATATAGGCGTTTCGGGTGTGAGACGCATCGATTTCACAGGATGTACATGATGCTCTTGGTCACATTCCTTCTACATTCAACGAGTTTATCTTGAGGCTTCAGAGCGTCCCGCGATGATTGCCTTAAAACCCTAAGTATGCAAATTTGCAACGCATGCGTGGGGTTAAACATTTCAAGGCTTAAAACATAACGCTTTGCGAAATATTTTCCAGCCATGTTTTGTGTAACAACGCGCCGAACAATCACGCTTTTGAATGGTGGAGGCAACCATCATATCATGCATAATCACAAGCAAAAATGGATACTAAACAATAGGGTAGTAGATAAATATACAACATAGAATACATTAAACGATATGAATATAACTACGACTTACATCAATTCTACAATGTACGTACACAGAATCAATTCTACAATGTACGTATACATAATCAATTACAATTATCATAGAAAACTTATTTGTTTTCACCGTGACTGCGCAATGTGCCGATTGGTTGATGGAGAGAGCACAGGTCGGAAACTTATATATTTTGCATTGGTAAACCTGGGCAGGGGCACCGCATTGCACGGCCGGGCTGCAGGCAGCATCGCATCGCAATGCGTCACTTCTTTTGGGAAAGGGAATATATCAAAGACGATGAACGTGTTCCGAAGTATCTAGGTCACGGCAAAATTACGTAAGTTCGTGTTGTAAAGATTTGCTCCTTGTTGGATATAGTTGCTAAAACCAACGCGAGCTGAAAGAACGAAAGCTTTATTTCGAATGAACCAAATCTGGCTAGCCTACCGGGCTCGCATCTCCGGTGGATAGGCTCATTGAAGAGAGCACCTGCAGCTTGGTGACGAGCTGTGCTGTGACGGTAGGGTGCACTGGCACAGCCCAATCCGATCACCGGTCCCAGCTGCGGACTTCCAGCCTGGGGTGCGGCTGCGAGGATGCGGTTTTGCTGTGAGGCGACTGACGGATGTCTCCCCGCACCGCGCTAGCAGCCGCGGTCAGCTGTCGGCTGCTGCCGTTCTTGTCGGTTTCATCGATTTTTGTTTGATTATTTTAAACCATTCTTTTGATTTAATCGGCTGTGGCTGGGAGATGGCGTGAGCCCTGAATCGGGTTAAGATCTGGCACGACTCTGCGCTCGGAAATTTTTGAAGCTCAGTCAGGCCAAGCGATTTGTATCACAGTTGAATGGTACTCGGATTTGGACCCACTGATAAGAAAGAAATACGATGTCATACGACTTGGAGACAGCACCCCCCTTAGGTCGGGTGCTTTTTATGCTAGCAGCACGATTCCTGACAAAAGAAAGGAAAATTAGTGCATGCCCTAGATTAAACAATGGAAAAGACATTTGTCACCATTAAGCGGACACACCCAAACAAAAGGAATTTGTGGTCTTCTTTCGCTTTTCGTATGGGTTCGCACCAAGTCATTTTTCTTAAGAAAATCGTGGTTGCATCGTGGTGGGTTTGGACATGCTGTTTGCGCTGGCTCCGCTAGATTTATCATCTTAACTCTTAAAAATCTTTAACTTTGCATGAAGACAGATTTGCCACCTTGCAGACATCGATTTAAATTCGCAAATCAACAGAGCATTACTAGGCTATCAGTCCACATTCTCGTAATATTTAAATGCTGCCTCAGCGAGACATCGTGTAAGGCACGTGCAGGCATTTTTCGCTTGTCAATAGGTCATGCCGTGCTGCGATTGTAAGCGGAAACTCATGGTTTCCGGACTGACGTTTCAGGACCATGCTCGTGATCAAACGATCAAGTATGAACAATCGATCGCTTGAAAACAAATCCATGAACTCCGGAAACCCTACACACAGGCTGCACGTATAGGGAGCGGCCTGTGTGTCAGGTAACAGCTCAATGTTTTACTGCACTTAACTAGCTGCCGGCCACTGGCCGAATTAAAACGCAGCACGTGCAACGCCTCGAATGAAAATCGCACTCGGAAGCCGCGTGAGAGCGAGGCCTTGGCTGGTCGCCGTGTCCGGACAGCGCAGAGCCGCTCTGAAGCAGGCGCGGCCAAGCGGCGCGTTCCTCCACGTGAAAGGGGACCGGGCAGATCAGAGGTCACCCGGCAGTGATCGATCGCGTTGCGAGGCGATCACTGTGTCGGCCGCCTCGGCAGAAATCCTCCGGCGCGGCGCGCGTAGCCACTGCACGGACCACTCAGTGTCAGAGCGGCGGCTGCACGTGACCCCGCTGTGACGCCGTGCACGGAGCTCGCCGCCGAGCCGTGCTGCAGGATTGCGCGCCAGCTCCGCGTGCCAGATTAGCGGCGCAGGCGGAATCGATCAGCCGCGTGCAGGCGCCGAGAGCGGCGACCACACGACGCCTGCCAGCTGGGCTCAAGGCCGAGACGCCGCCACTTTCATCCTTGGGCAATGTCGGCCGTTAGAACACGAGTGACCTAGCGGAGGACCTCGGGGACGGGCCGCGGACAGTCGGCAGCACACGAGTGACCTTAGGGGGGATCTCCGGGGACGGGTCGCGGACAGCCGGCAGCACACGAGTGACCTGAGGATCTCCGGGAACGGGTCCGCGGAAAGCCGGAGTGCATGAGTGACCAAAAGGCATATCTCTGTGGGTGGAATGCGGCGCTCGCAGGCACTGCTCAATAACCACGCCTGACGTGCATACCGTTCTTACTTAAGTGGATATAAAGATGATGCCTCTCGTTCGGAAGTAAATGAGCTGGCTTGGCACCCAGCCTTGGCAGGGCTGGCACCACGCCAGTGATTTCAGGCGAAGAGAGTGCTTCCTCTCGGAGTTGAGAAAGATACATAATGACTGACGTAAACGAATGGAACTGCATAGGTGAGCATGTCAATGTTTCTGACATCGGGGTTATTGGCTGCTGCTGGATGAATCCTTTAAGAGCACCATTACCGAATTATTAAATCCTCCGTCGGAGCCCGTCTGCTTTCGGGACGTGAGCCCTTTGGGCTCAAAATAGGTACTTCAAAAGCCTAATCTTGTCGTTGCAAAACCTCGACACCGAACCTGTTTTGGTGAGATGAGTGCCGGCAAAGAGATGAATCGGTTCGGTAGATACAAACAGTGACACAAACTTTCAATGTGGTAAACAGGCCGACTTTTTAGCTACCGCTCGTAACGATTTGCTCGGACTGCAGGCACTGTGGTGCCCAAATCATCCATCATCAATGCATGCTATGTATATCATCATTATGTAATTGTGATCATCAGCACTCAATGTGTGCATCACTAATGTATACACACACACACACACACACACACACACACACATATATATATAATATATATATATATATATATATATATATATATATATATAGCTTCTCTTCCATCTCTCTTTCTCTCCCGCCCTCTCTCTCTCTCTCTCTCTCTCTCTCTCTCTCTCTCTCTCTCTCTCTCTCTCTCTCTCTCTCTCTCTCCTCTCTCTCTCTCTCTCTCTCTCTCTCTCTCTCGCTTTCTTACAGCACATGGTTCTGCATTTTTCCTATGCCCGACACGCGCACCGTGTGATCGTCTGTCCCCGACACACGCACACGCACACGTATGCACACAGACACACAGGCACACACAGACATACACCACACACACACACACACACACACACACACACACACACACACACACACACACACACACACACACCACACACACACACACACACACACACACACACACACACATCCACGCACAAAAACACACACACACGCGCGCGCGCGCGCGCGTGTGTGTGTGTGATATCAATCAGTCAAAATCAATATCAATCGCGTGTGCGACCCGCATTTTTCCAAAGGTATGTCGTCTTTACGATGATTGCATGAGAAATCCGACATACAACGGTGTGGATAAACTATACATATTATGTATAGATATAATATATATATATATATATATATATATATATATATATATCCACATACATGGTTTGGGAACACACATGCTATCTAGTCACATCTCTGCCGGAACCTGCCAAAAGCGTGGGCTATGTGAGCAGTGTCCTCGTCGCTGACCCGTTCAGGGATGACGCCACTGGCACAGGCCACGTCAGTGGCCGCCTCTCGGGCGTCCCCGCCGGCATCCGATGATGACTTAGCTCTGGCATTGGTCAATGCCAGTACTGATATGCCATTGCAGCGTGCTCGTAGTCACCGGGAACCTGCTGTAATCGGATGCTTGCTGAATATAGCGACGGGCCGGGCCAAGATTTCAGAGACCTGCCGTTTTTAAAATAAGCTTTGAGCACACCTCCAGCTGGCACAAGTCAGATACTTACCGAGTGATGCAATGGAGCTCACGAAGCTGGTGCCCGTTGGGGTCACGTTGTTGAACATTTGGCAGGTGTACACGGGCTGACATCGAACCACCTGCCTCAGAATGGCACGCGCGTCATCTGTACCACGCCGATACGGATCCACGTGTCGAAGGCTGACACCGAACCAAGCGTGTAATCTTGCGAAATCGGTCGGGGATGAGGTTCAACCACAGGGTGGGTGCCGCACGAACCATGAGTCCCGAATCTGCAAAATGACTTAAGCACGAATCTTGCGAATCAGGTAAGCGCCTACAAAGTGACAAGTGTTGAAGGTCTCGCCAAAATGTGCACTCGCAAAGGCCAGATGATGCTATGGTTGCAACGTATGTGCAACATGAAAGACAAGAAAGAAAAATCATCGTAGAAATCAGTGATGGCTTACCCCGATGTAGATATGAGACTCATGTGATTAGGACGGCAGTAAGAAAAACTTGTGGGTAGGCTGGCATTGCGTATGAGGCAATGGAATAGTGGGATCTTCCGCGATCGGATCAAAAATGCTCGAAAGTTACCTGAAGTTGTATATAGGCAGGTGCCCGCCTTCCCCCAGGCTCCTACTGACTTAACAAAGGCGGGAAGCTGGGATGAGCTGTGCGTTCAACTTAGGCCGGTATTACGGCGCTGTTTATCTTCGCAGCATGCCTCCAAACAGCTCTCACAAGCATAATAGCACCGTTTCTTTTTTTGGAAATTGATTGGTGAAATAACATAGCATATTTACCTGTGTTTAAATAAAATCTCGTAAGTTGTTAAGTACATATGTGAGGAGCATTATGTATATACATAAGATAGTAGTGATAGGTTTATTCCTCCCAGAAAAACCAGGAGAACGGAGATTTAGATGCGTTGATATTTGGACGACATGCATTTATTAAAGCAAAGAGCAGAAGTAAATACTATTGCATTTTTGCTAACTTAAATATTTGCTGCTAGTTTTTCATTTCGATAAAAACATGCTGCCGAAATATCAAGCTGTCTGCATCTCCCTTCTCCTGGATGTTCTACCAGGAATAAAGCTATCACTACTTGCTTAATTAAAATCTTTCAAACTCCGCCTTACACCACGCCCTACACAGGACACAAATCCCAAGGTTCTTCCGAAATCATTTCCGAATGGTACTGAACACAGTATTTCAATTCTGGGAGCTACGTTTCAGTTAATGTTGCACATGTGTAAGTCTGAGGCTTCTGACCTCGCCGGCTCATGGCCTTTGGCCCCTTTGCCAAGGTCTTACAGGATGCGTTTTACTTAAAGGAAAAAACATCGAATATTTTTAATGAAATGAGCCCTAAAGGGGCACACCCGACCCTATTTATTAACTTCAAAATTCGAAATGTATTTTAGTAAGTTCCTTCCTTTCAGGAGCTATCACAAAGTTTGGTCATCTAGTACCAAGCAAGGACAACTCTGAAGTTTTGTAATCAGATTTGACCCGTTTATCCGCGCCCGTCCGGGGCTGAATCAACAGTGGCCGGGGGAGTTGACTTCCCTCACCTCTGGGATCTCCAACTTCCAGACGTGGTACGAGAAAACAACAATGGTAATGTTGTGAATGTCTGGTCAAATCTTAACAATGGAAAGCAAATTTTGGACCATATCTCAAATGTGAGGTCACCAGAGGCTGCGAAAGGTAAAAAACGGTTGTTATGGTAAGTGTAGTTAAAACATATGTTAGCACGTCAACACTTACAATGCGGCTTAGAAGCAAGCATTAAGACGACGTCGCCGCTTAAAATCCGGCTTCAAGAACGATTTTTTCTTTCACATGTGCTTTTGAATAAGTTTATATTATTGGATGCAGCTGTGGAACCAAGTTTTCCCAGACACAAAAAACGCCGTTGATGCTGTCCTAGAGGTCAGCTGAGGTCAGCTTCTAGAAAAAGTTAGGTAAATATTCATGAACCGTTCTATTATCGCTTTCAGTTGAACTGCTAACCGGATACAAGTGACCAGCATAATACTTTTTTAGTATGAAATAGCGTGATGTACATCTACAGGTGGTCAAGATCATGTAGCTGTTGAAAACATCATACATACACCCTTCGTCGCTTGATAATGTGTGTGTGAGAAACTGAGAACGGGCGCATTGGGTACATGAAATTATACGTCATCAGCTTCACAAGCAAGATGCACAGGCAGTTCCATGCGCCGCACTCATTCATCTAATCTCTCCTCTTCGGTTAACATAAGTCATTGACCCCAGCTGTTCTCATATAATCGTGAAATTTTTTGTATGACCTATTGTGACCCCTATGGTGCATTAGAATGATATCACAATATATATTTACTAGAGTATTCGAATTTTTCGCCCAAAACTGCTTAATGTAACTGCGTATTTTGAGTTCAACATACGTTTTGAAAAAGGCACCCACGGAGGTAGGTCATGACCTGGGCCAAGGTTATGTGCTCTGTGGTGTTATGATGGTTGTGCATGTAAGTTCGCACGTTTGTTTTTTTTTCGCACGGTTCTCACGGTTGTTTAATTCACTATAAAGGTGCATTGGCCATTAGAAAACGTTTTCATATCTTTCAGCTTGACGTGCTATGTCTTATATACTTGAAGCTCAAGTTGTTGATATCCACTAGCGCCCATCTGATAGAGTTTTCCAATACCTGTTCAACGCCTTCTTTGGCATTGGCGCACCATGCTTAATTCTTGAGATAATAGGCAGACTATAAAGCGCTAACTTGGCCGTTATGACCTATCAATGATGATATTCACTATAGTTCATTCACATCTTTCTGATGTTTTACGAGAGCTATTCATTGCCGTCTTCCAAGTGGTTACTCACAGCTTGTTTAGTTTTGAGATATGATGGGATGTCTACGGTCTCGGATCATAGGCGCGGACGTGAAAATAGGACAAGAGTCGATGAGCAATGAGCGCTGCTGGATGATTGTCACGTCTCGTCGCATTTATTGTTAAATAACCGAAAAGATCCAAGCGCCTTAAGTTCTAAAGCTTGGGGACTGCTTGTCAGGTTGACAGTCTCAGCTGTGTATTGGGGACTGACGCCCTGCCCCCACTGAGTACACGGTCCTAAATCACGGCGTGAAACCAACTTTGCCATCCTGACATATGGTCTCCTGTGGCATGCTGACACGGGTCTGCCTGTCGCAAGCTGACACGGAGTTTCCTGTGGTATGCTGACGTGGAGCCGCCTGCCGCAAGCTGACACAGAACTTCCGTTGTCATACTGACATGGAGCCGCCTGTCGCAAGCTGACACAGAGATTCCTGCGTCATACTGACATGGAGCCGCCTGTCGCAAGCTGACACGGAGCTTCCTGTGGTATGCTGACGTGGAGCCGCCTGTCGCAAGCTGACGCAGAGTTTCTTGTGTCATACCGGCACGGAACCGTCTCTCGTAAGCTGACGCGAGCGCGCCTGTTGTTGTATGCTGAAACAGCGCTGCCTACATCATGACATCCGGCTGTCGCCTGGCCTGGTCGGCAGACGCCACCGCCTGGCAGTAGCTGCGCGGGTCGGGCGCCACGCCCCCATGAGTGATGGCGGCTCGAGCGGCGGCGATGACGCCGCAGCGCTCGGCGGCGAGCTGGGGGCACGTCCGCGGGCCGCTGGGAGGCGCAGGAGAGACACTGGACGGTCAGGGAGGACGGAGAAGCGGCCGGCTGGACTGATGCGACTGCCAGATGACACCCTGCCTGTGTCAGACACCTCCGGAGACAGGCCCCGTCGGTCAGTGCTGAAGTCGGCGACAGAGCCCGGCAGACGGCCCAATAGGCACCAGAGACGGCAGAGACAGGTTGACGGCCCTGGGGACGGGGAGGGTGACAGGATACGGGGGATGGGGCCTGATAGGGCGTGGGGCACACGTGCCGCCGACAATCAGGGAGGGGAGTAGTTAGTTGGCATTACTTGGGCAGCGTCCTCGCACCCATAGCACGGGAAATGCCCAACATACGTCCTGCCTAGCAGTTGGGGCGAAACCGTGAGGACATCACACGCAGCTGCTCATATCTGAAGCAGGTGGCACAAAAATGCGTCAAGTGTTTGAGAGGACTAGCGTCTCTGAGCATCGGACGGCTGTGGTGCGGCTGGTGTCGCACAGGACTGGTGAAGCCGTGAGGCTGCCACCGAAGCGTAGAATCTACCGCCACAGGTGAGCCCGCACCAGCCCATTGCATCGATTTGCAGTTTACACCTTCCGAACCCCATTGCCTTGAGAGGAGCTCTTTTGATGAACGTCGTTAAATTAATGGTGCCTGCAACAGTACCCGCAAATGAGCATTGCAAAAGGAAACGGCAGATGAATGTCCACTCATTAAGCACAGCGGACTCCGTGTAAGTGCTCGGGGCCTCTGCAGAGCGATGACACACCTGAACGGCCACTCTGCCTTTTCATCCCTTTTCTGCCAGTCACTAGGCCGATGCCTTCTTGGCACGAACGGCACAGTGTAGCGAGCGAACATGCATGTCCTGGTCTACCACGTGTGGCTCGGTGCAAATACGGTCCGACGTGTTCGAAGCACTCAGCTAGATTTCATCGTTCTAACAATAAACCGTATATCAGAGCCTTGCCGCGCAGGAGGCGTTTGTGAGCGCAGCAGTGGCTACAAAACAGTGACTCTGTTTTCATGTGAGGTTAGTTAATAACGCGATGCACTCATACGTTCCGCAAACACACACGACATTGTTCTCTAAGTATATGTACCAGCACTCGGAAGAAGTCATAAGCATTACATGTTCGGTGCCTTCCACACCCACGCCTTTGCCAGCTTGGAGCATTTCCGCGTCAGCTGCTGGCCTTCGCCTCAGCCGCCCCTGATATAATGTGTTGTAATGAGCGGCAGTGAATGGATGCAACAGCTCGTAAACAGCGCCGGCTGTGGGGCAGGGAGGCCGCGCCGGCGCCTGCGCGGCGCTCTCGCGGAAGACGCGGCTGGAATGCGCCGGGACCGGTCTGGTGCCGGGCTGCCGACGAACGGCACGTGCCTCCCCCCCCCCCCCCGTCATCCCGGGGACAGGTCACCAGTCTCCGCCCATGCCGAAACACCGACTGGCATAATCAGCATATGCATCACGTCCGGCAGCACCCGGCGGCACGTGGCGCGGGCCGGCCGTGCCGTACGGCTGGGCAGCAGCGGCCGAGATCTGCTGCGAGCTCTCGGGCTGGCGGACTGACTGGCATCTCGCGCGGCCGCGCTGCGCCGCCCGGTGTCAGCGGGGTAATGTGGAGCCATAGGGGGCCAAACGGCCAGTACAGTAGCTTTGCCTGCAGCTTGAATTTTTCCGTCTACTCTTTACAGGTTTCCGACTTTTCTTTTGTCTTTCTTCGCCTTTTTGTGAAACTATCGTTCGTCTTTTCGACAGTTTTATCAAAATTTTCTTTCACTTAACGGATGTGATACATGTCATAGGGTTGCATGCTCAGGAAATGAACAAGTGCGACGTCAGTGATAAGCTCTCCACGTTTGTTGTGTGGAATCAGCGGCATTTGCGGATGACATTGTATGTGCGCCAGACGAATTCTCTTTTGACAAAAGTCGTGCAACTGATTGATCATTCAAATTGGACTGTCATGCAACGACACGTCATGATTCTCCACTAACGGACTCGCACGACTGGCCTGCGCAAGCACACAGCCACATGTCACCTGACACCCCGCTGCCTGGAAGGCAGAGAGGTGTCAGGTGGGAGAGGCGCTGGGAGCAGGCTGGTATTTCCGCTCGCTTCTAACCAGCTGCATTCATTTTTGCGCGACCTGAAGTTGTCGCATTATCGATGCAGGCTCCTTTCGCCTGCACCCACGCGGGGGGCGCCGAACTCACACAAACGCGTGGAAGGCAGGAGGCGCAGGACGGGCTGGCGCCAGCCCTGCGCCGTGGGTCGCGCCAAGTGATAAGTTTTGCGAGCATTACCAATAAGTAGGGGCTTCTCTGCACGGTGTCATTACCACATTGCTTTGTTACCTAAAAATAAAAACAGCAGCTAAATTTTGGATGGTCGTAGGGCATATTTGCTATTTCTTTTGTGTGTGTTCGTTATCACCTGAAATTTCAATATGAAGGAATTCCAACTTTTTGCTAGAGTATTATTTTTCAGACACTCCATATGTTGTTGGATTATCAAAGAGATCTACAACATTTCATTCACATCGCGTTGCGGTGAGTCAATGCGCAGAATGTCTTGCACGAGCCTGAAACACCCTATGTCAGTAGAAACACCGTCAATGTTTCTGAACGTTACAGCATAGATTTTCGGTTAAGTGCATGCGGTGCATGACATGCTATGTGGTTGCATGACCTTCCAGTCATTATCTACCTGTTAGCGCTGCCTGGATGGTTATCTCTCCCGGCTTCGACATAATTTACTGCATCGCAATTCCCCACTGCAAATTCGGATTCCCTTCCCCTCCCCAGGTGGGAACGTTTGCATTGGTCTTTTAAGAAGTAAGTTGGATTCACCGGTACTCTTGCACAACGTGCAGCTTGAGCAAGCTGGCTTGGTAATCATGGTGTGCACGCTTCACCTCCAGATGACCCTTTTCGTAAGACGGCAGTCATCGTCCACTCGCTGTCCTTACCCAACGCCTCATCCTGAAGTCCCCTTCGAAGCGCATTGTAGCATTCAACTTTGAGCTGACGAAAATGGCTGGAGCCCTGGCACGAGCCCCGCTCGAGCGCCCACACAAGTTACGAAGAATGATTCCAGTGTGGGGTAAGGCTCGTTAGTGAGGGTCTTCCGAGATGACCTCAGTGATGTCCCATCAATCCCGATGTCTGTTTTCCCATAGCCATAAAAACAGGCAGTACTGGGCAAAAGAGCTCTTAGCCCAATCAAGACCAGAAAGATGACAGCATTGAAAACGAAAAAGTTGTATGAGAACCAGTAAGAAATCTAAACGGCCTCCCGCGCATGTGTCACAGGTGACAACCATGTGATTCTAACAAGGCAACATATGCAACGTCGGTAACGATTAAATGTTATAGCTGGCGTCTCCCTAGACGGATGCTCATCAATCGCAGAGCAAACCCGCTTTGTCTATAACGTGGGAATGCTTCGCTTGAGCCGCATCTTTGGACATATGCGCCCATGTCTTTCTTGCCTTCCCACCACCGCAGACGCCGCCCGCGCGACGAGCTGCACTCCGGACTCCACGACCTGTGTGCCCAATGGGTGCGGGTTATTGTTTGACCCGCGGTCAGCAGCTCTGTCATACTCAGTGTCACGCGGTGAGTGGCAACTCGATAATAATATCTTTTGGTTAGTTGATAACATCGATATATTTAGTGGCATGATAGGTTATATCGGGTAACTGCCCTGGTACCTCGCCACGTTTCTCATCTCGGCATCAAACATTCCTATCCACGACTTCTCGAAGGATCATGTCGAGGAGATTACCGAGCATGGCCTGTGGAATGTCTGCCGGATGTGTCCGGGATCCATTGCACTGAGTGACTGGTCCGACTATGCATTGGGTCGACGGAGTATCTGGTCTCCGAGTAGCTGGATGCTGCCGAGTACATTTCTGGAGTCGTTCTTGCAATGCGGGTGACCCTTAATATCGAGCCATGCAGGTAAATAGAGACTCACGAAATATTTCACAAGAAACCTAGTTTGAACCCATCTAGAAACCTTTCACCTAGTTTGTGACTCAGTGCCACCCGAATTGCAAGAGCGGCTGACAAGGTCTGTCCCGCTGCGTCCAGCCACGCGCACGATCTGGCTTTGTCAGCCCAGGCAGCCAACGCTCGGTCAGACCAAGAATCCAGCGAAATGGGTACTGGCCTCACCCGGAAGCCATTCTTCTGCGCATGCTCGCTGATCCTGACAGGGAAATCCGCAAGGAAGCGGTGGCTGGGGTGGCTCGATAGCGAGATCAGGAATGTGACGAGGTGCGGTCTCGCCAGTTACACAGCACCGACTCTGACGCCACCAACCACACCGATCTAATCGATCGATCGAAAGAGTTGTCAATCGAGCCACCACTCTCTGTGACAGTGAGCGGCACAGGGCTGCTGGATGGGGGTCACACAATATGCATACAATGTACCCGCAGCATCCCTCACCCAGTGGGCACGCAGGCCGTGGAGCGCGGAGTGCAGCTCGTCACGCAGACGGTGCCTGCAGTGGTGGGACGGGACGCGCGGCAAGGGTGCATTTGAGCAAGAATGCCGCACCGACGGAGTGTGCCTGTGTGTGTTTCGGAGAATTTGGTTTCCTTTTGATGTGTACTGTTTTGTGGAAAACACAACCATCATCGTCTGTTAATATCGACATTACCGATGCTTTAGTGTGGGATTCATATACGTGTCACTTTAAATTGGCTGTCACAGGCCTTTAAGGCCGTTATACATGCATAGGCTTTCTTTCGTTGACAATATTTTTACCTTTAGTAAAGGATGCCGGTTGGAGGTGGGACCAACACACTGTAGTCATAGGCCGGTTTGCTGAGACTATCCATTTTTTAAAAAATTAACAAGACTTATGTCAAGCTACTAACTTAATCTGCTATGTGTTTGCGAGAACAAAACCAGATCAAATTCTGCTCAGCTTGTCCATCCACTTCCTTAGGTGAAACATATTTCAGTGTACATCCAACTTCACTCTAAGATACAATAAAACGTCTGCCGGGCAGCGCCTTTTCGAAACAAACTCAGCAGTTGTTGGAAGGACTGATCAAGCCGATGCTGTAAATTTGTGGGGCAAGGACCTTTTCTCAACTACAGGGTGTTTCGTTTGAAGTATAAACTTAAAAATGGTTGTGCCGTGCATAACGAATGTTTAAGTACAAATGAATTTATATTAGAGATATTTGAAAATTTTACGCTTTTTTGTTTTCAAAGTCCTTGTTTATCTAGGTGGCAAAAGATCTCCGGGACAGTCCCTGGACTCGAGCGCATTTCTCCCAATGCCAGGACGACCCACACCTGCGTATTGTCTCGCAAATTTCGTTTTCAGTCGCTGAGGGTGGGGACGGAGGCGCTCCTAAGTACAAGGCCTACATTTCTGGTACCCAAATGGCACTGATGGCACGAAAGACAGCAATGCCAATTTCCAGCAATTTTCATCAATACCTGCCGGAGCGCTTGCCTGACCTCCCTCAGTATGCCTGCCTACACTTTGAAAATTACAACTCCGAATCAAACCGTGTAGTTATTATAAACTATTCATGAATTTAGCGCGCTCAAATTCCGTATAAGCATTTAAGAATAATCTGCAGGCCTCAGAAGCCAAGCAAATGCTTGCACATTACAAAAACATCCACATGCACGATGAATGCATTCTATTTTAGATATCAGTGCACTTCAAAAGCTCGCATGAAATTATTTAGGGTCAGGGTTATAAGCAAAGGGTAAGCTATGAAAATGGGTCTATAGGTTAATCACTGGATATAATGGATCTACTTGGGCTCAGGGCTATCAGCATATAGTAAGCCATAATCGTGGGTTCACAGGTTAATCACGGAATATCATGGGTCTATTTGGGTTCAGGGTTTACGTATAAGCAAGTAAGCATAGTTATACCTTGACCCTATCATCAAAGTGGTGTCATTCAGTTCAAATGGATAAGTTTGCCTCTGCCCTTGCGCCAAACCGGACTATGGAGGGGTTTACTAACCCGAACATGGTGCGGCAGGGTCGCCTGGGCATTGATTGACCCTCGTTGGCCAGCTGTAAGCTGACATTTCGATTTCAGTCGGGCCAAATAATGCACCTGCTTTGTGCCTCGTTCCCAGTGCCGCTGGATTCTAAGTACAGCAGGCCAAGGATACGGCTGGTAGGATTTGATGGATCCGTTTCCTTGTTTGCTGCTCTTCTGCTTAATATATGACATTGGAAGAGACCGTCTGAAATTCGTACGATTGATTTAGAGAAGCAGCATTGTCATGTACGATATAGTACAAAAATAACTAATGTGCCCAAACAGCACACGAAGATCATGAGCACAGCACAGCAATCAAAGATTGTCACACTCAAATCAAGTTAAGCTAAAGCTAAGTTAACTTAAGGTACAGTTAAGCAAATTTCTAACGAAAAAACGCAGATGTGTCCACAAACTAGATGAATTTCGTCGCAAACTTTGATTAAATGTTCTCGAAAAACGCATGCGAGGCTATAGTGATATGGCGTCGTTTAACGACTTCTCGTCACAAATCTGTTGGCCTGTTGCGCAGATCGCCCTGCGCAGACCGCGGTCCGCTCCAGGACGAGTGGTCTGTTGGTTCCACGAGGGGACCCGCTCGGCGAGCACCCCGACACTCGCCGCAGTCCGGTGACCAACAGCCGGCGTTGGTATGAGGAAGATGCGGCCGTTTCGCAAACGGGCGGAGGCGCAGCGCGTGTCGAAACAGCCGGCCGGGCGGCGTCACACTCGGGCTGGACGGCGCGGCCGAGCGGGGCGATCGGATCAGCAGAGGGGTGCGCCGGCACGAGAACGAGCCGGCCGTCAGTGGCGCCAGGGAACCGTCGGAGCACGGGGTGCTCTCGGCGGAGACGCCGCTCCCACCGGGCGGCACCGGCAAAACGTCACAGAGCAGGACAGGTGGCGCAGCAGGGAGCAGACAGACAGCGAGTCGGCGGACTCCACTGAAACCACAGACAGCGAGTCGGCAACCTCTACTGAAACCACAGACAGCGGGCCGGCGGCCTCTACTGACACCACAGACAGCGGGCCGGCGGCCTTTACTGACACCACATACAGTTTCGGCGGTGTCTGCTGACACCACAGACAGCGGGCTGGTGGCCTCTCATGACACCACAGACAGCGGGCTGGTGACCTCTACTGACACCACAGACAGCGACCCCGTGACCTCTACTGACACCACAGACAGTTGCGGCAGTCTCTACTGACACCATAGACAGCGGGCCGGCGGCCTCTACTGACCACCCAGACAGCGGGCCGGTGGCCTCTACTGACACCGCGCTGTCAGCGGAGGAGCGATTCGCTGCCACCCCGGCGGCGTCCACAAACAGCTCAAGATGGCTGCCATTCCCACTCTGATGAGGACAGAGAAGCGGATTTTTGACGCTGAAGCAATGAACGTGTCTACTGCATCCGAGCTGCTGCCAGCGCAGCACGGTGGTCTGCCTGGCGCAGACAGCGCTCTCCGAGCGCTGTCGTGCTGCGGGTGTACAAACGGCACCGGCTACACGGTCGAGGGGCTGGAGCAGCCTATGGCTGGATCGCGCTGACCTCTGGGACGAATGTCGAAACCGTGCTGACCCTCGGGGCGCAGTGCCTGAACCGTGCGGAAGTGCTAACTCCTTTGGGTTCCGGTCAGCGCACATCTCCACATGAGCAGGCGGCGCCGTTTATTTTGGTGGACACTACAAAATTCATCTGCGAGGCAGCTTGACTCAATGGAGTTCATACATGCATGCCAGCAGCCAGAGGCACACTTGGCAGGCCACGTGTGTAACGTAACTCAGCGCAGGCGCCCAAGCTTACACGAACGCGCCGTCTTCTTGCATCCCACCAGCCACGAGCTATGTGCCAAGTTGTGACGCAGTGTTGTAGCTGCGGAGCGTCAGCGCCCCCGCTTCGACGGCCAGGCTGGCGAACCGCCGCTCAGTGTCCGGCCGGCGGCAGCGGAGCTGGCCAGCGCGCCCGACTCCTGCAGCCGCCCGTGTCGTAACCCGGACGCGATTTATTGCCGGCTTACGGCGCTGGCCTCCGAAGACTGTGTGGGCAAGGCGCTGCAGGTGGTGAGCTGTCCAGAGGGCGATGACGAGCGCAACAAGTCTCCTTGCCGCAGAACGGATGAGCGCCCGGGGAACGCTGGACAGTGTCCGAGTGAGCTATTCCCTTGCGTCACGACTCTCCGCGCTGACGTTTATGGTGTCCCCAGTCGGCTGGGGCGTCTGCTCTCGATGCCGTTGCAAAGTGCTCGGACACCTGCAAAATACAGCGCAAACGTAGTGCTTGGTGTACCTCGCGCAGGTTGGCTAATAATTTTTGTTAACAATTACGCTCCCACGGAAGTGAAGAAAGCTGACAATAAATATCGCAATGGTGAAGGCCCGCCAAATCATATGTCGCGTGCTTCTCAGTTAAACGTATGCACTTTTGGCTTCAGCTCGACATGCTTCAGATGTCCGCCAACGCGATTCAGGATGAACAATACAAATCCTTCCGCAGCTGCAATCTGGTCGTGTATCAGATTCAGGGCATGGTCATTGTTTTGTAATTGTTACAGCTATTACTGCCTGCGAACATCAAACCTCTCAAAACATTAGACGAGGAGTTTTTCCAGTCCGTGAAATGAAGACTGTTGTTCATTGCTTTAGCCGCTTACAGAAAAATTTGCTCTAACGGTGTTTTTCAACATCGTTCAAAGCTCCAATTATTCTGACCAAGACATGCTCGTAATTTTAAGGTGATATTGCTGTCAGCAAACATGTTTTACTAGTTAGAAAAAATATGTAAGGCACCAACTACAAAACGCGTATTGATATAAATCTATGTTACTTCTTAACACACAACTGCGGTCTTGATATAGGGGAGATCAGGCTGGATATCACTGTTTTTACTCAGTAGTCTTTACACACTTGGCATATCTCCGCTGTTCATAGACTTTTTGGAGGTTTGGTTTGGTTTGGTTTGGTTTGGCACGGTTTGGCTGAAAGAAGGAGGATTTGAGGTCGACCTTCTTGCCAAACCCCCAGATTGACAACATGTGTGCACTTCAGTTCAGACCACTCCCAGCACACAAAAAGAGCAATGCTGTTTGGATAAGCAGTGCAGATAAGGAGAGATTGCTCTAGGGACGAGGACTAGATGAGGCATAGGAGCAAGCTACAGGCCGGTTGAAAAAGAGAAGCAGTCGGATAATGTAGTAGACAGGGAACTGAGGATAGTGGACTCGCAGGGCAAAGAAAAGGGTAAAGTCCGAGAAAAAAGGTCGGCAGGGCAGGGTCAGAGCAGGGTGACAGGGTTCCACTGCTTTTGACCTACTTTAGGTACTTGTCGAACGTACGGAAGGTGCTACATGACGAACACTACAGTTTTCAAAGTTCGGAAACATTAAGGAAAAATTTCCTCATGGAGCCTCTTGTGACCTTCCGCCGTGGCAATAATTCTAGAGATGATTTAATGCACAGAAGAACACAGCGGATGACCTAGGGAACCGACGGGGCCAGGAGGGCTGTGGGAAGGGATGTGTGCTATGCCGGCACATGTGTATGGGAAATACCATGGCGAAAGATTTTCAGATATGGTATACGTAGCCATATGGGTTTTTTCTCCAAAGGTTTTTGGCCAAACGATATTTCCGTGTTCGGGTCGGCAACGCCCTCTCTGATAGATACCAACAAATAAACGGCGTGCCCCAGGGCGGAGTGTTAAGTGTAGCGCTGTTCGCAATTACAATAAACGTCATTTGTGATATGCTCCCCCAGTCGGTCGGACGTGCTCTTGTTAGCGATTTTACTATTTGGACCAGCGCAGCGAGGACACCAGCGATGGAGCGACATCTCCAGCTGGCTGTGGGCGCGTGGAAAGATGGAGTGACATGAATGGGTTTCGTTTTTTCAGGTGACATGACCGTTGCAATGTATTTTTGTCGTCGCCAGCGACGTGATGACCTGAGCATCCGTCTATATGGTCGCTCTATTCCAACTAAGGCTGTGGCCAGGTACCCTGGGATACGCTTTGACCGCCGCCTTATATATAGTGCACATCTTAAAATGTAACGCGATCGCTGCTTTAAATCTCTTAACATACTGAAGTGTGTGTCTCGCACATCATATGGGGTAGACAGAGAGCCGCTTATGCCTTGATATCATTCACTCGTCCTCTCCAAACTGGATTATGCATGCTTCGTGTATGATAGCGCGTCTTAATCCAGTATGCGTGCTCTTGATACCGTCCACTTTACTACCATTTGTATTGTTACTGGGACGTCCCGAACATCACCTTCTGTCAGCCTTTTAATGGAGGCACACGAGCCACCATTGTCGACGAGGAGGAAAATGCTCGGCATACGTTATGCCTAAAAGCTGAGGGAGTTTCCGTCACATCCGACATATTCTGCAGCATTTTCTAGGTTTGCTCTGAGTTCCCTTCGTCATGGGCTGCAGCAGTATGCCTCAACTTTTGGTTTCCGAGTGAGAACCTTATTGCAAGGGGGAGAAATTCTTCTTCGAGGTGTAAAGCAAGTAAGCCACCGGGCTTCTCCTTCTTGACAAGTGACCACACCCTTCCACAGACACCTCTCTTACGGAAATTAGGAAAAAAGACGTCGCGCTATACCTAATGAGATCCAGGGCACTTGAGCTTCTGGCGTTTTATGACGGATACACTCTGACGTACACAGGCGGATCCCAAACCTCGGATGGCGTGGGTTGTGCTTTCGTCAGCGGTTCCGTCACTCGATCGTTCTCGTTACCGGCCCACGCGTCAGTTTTCACAGCGGAATTAATCGCGATTACCAAGGCCGTATGTTTCATAGAAGTTGGTGAAGAATCTTCGCACGCCATTTTTGCAGATCCACTGAGCAGTCTCCCTACACTGAAGTCTTTTTATTTATCATGTTCCCTTATGCAGGACATTTTATCACGCCTGACGCAGTTGAATCGGGTTGGAAAGAGAGTTGAGTTGGGAGCCAACAAAAAGTCCAGGATCGCAGTGTCCAGTGTTCATATCGTCCAGGGCCGCAGCATACGGTGTTCATAACGTCCAGAAAACGTCCAATTTCGTGCCCATTGGGAGCGTTCATAAGGTACAAAGACGCAAAATCCAGAGTCGCAAAGTCCAGAGTCATAAAGTCCGGTGTTCAAAATATCCAGTATCCTTGGCAACCAGGCTAGTTTGGATTCCTGTCGCTAGATAATACTACGGAAGCATCTTTGAGTCCTGCCGCTATTTCCCTCTTTTGTCAACAGATGGCACAGTCGACCTGGCATTCCACTGATGATCACGTGATGCGTACAATCAAGCATGGTTAATATAAATTACCTAGACTCCTGGCGGCCGTGTCCAGACTGGGTGCAGCCACGCCCCGCGGCTTCCCGGCGGACTGGGCGCGGATGTGCCGCGCGGCGGCGCTGCCGGAGACATGACGGGCGGCGTGGGCTCGGCAGGAACCACTGCGCCCGCGCGGCAAGCGGGCACTCCCGCCCCGCCGCTACTGTCTGGGCCCCAAATGCCAGGGTACACTCGGTTGCTCAGGGTCCCTTCATATTGGTACGGGGTTCTTTCCACTTGCTTGGAGGGCCCCGTGCTGTTGCTGGGGACCCATATAAGGTAACGCTCCGAGGCACTCGATGTTCTGCCGCCCTCTTCATTGACCTATGGCTCTTTCCCTTCTTTTAGCTTATTTGCTGAGGACCCTTCACTTGTCAGAGCTCTCTCTGTTAACCTGCCCGGGCACTCTTGATCACACAGGGGCGTTGATTCATGTACACTGATCTTCGGCTAGCGCCCTTTATTCAGGGGATCCTGTACTCCATCCGGACCCTATATGTTGGCCTGCCGGGGTGCTCCCGATCGTTCAAGGGTTCCACCATATTGGTGTGAGGTTCTTCTCGCTTGCTATGAGGACCCTTTGCTGTTCATTGGAGCCTCTTTGTTGACCTGTCACGATAGTTTCGATTGCTCAGGTGCCGTCCTGAGTGGTCAAGGGTTTTTCCATATCATAGGAGGACCTACACCATTGACGGGACCTAAATCTTAATAATTTGTATTCAGGCTTTACTTCTTTCCAACTGATGACTGACTTTGTGGCTACGGCGATTACGCCGATGAATCCGTTATTGTCATTGTCGAACATAATTATACACGCCGCCGACGTCGTGCATCTTATTTCCATTGTTTACTGAATTTGGGATGATTATTACACCTGTACGTTGCGTTTTTTATCAACTACCCGGCTAACCGTGTATAAGCTAGGAATCAAGCTCATACTTGATTTTGATGGTATTTCAGTGTCTGCTACCATGTTTTCTTAGAAATAGTTAGCCTTAAAGTTACAGAATCCACCATGATCCGACGAAGATGAACAAGTTCCATGTACTTGCATACAAAGCACGTCTAGTTTTCTATGGCTGTGCGCAGTGAGCTAGGTTCCCGTATACTAACTGCATATATATGAATATTAAAACTTAATGGCCGGAATGCGAGGATTTTTGGTGGATACAGCCCTGAAGTCTAAGGAGCTCACAAAGTAAGAGGACTTCTCTAGTTGTCTAGCATTTTTGAAGTGTACATGTGTGGAGAATTAGTTACCGTGAAGTTTACTGCTTCCGATCGCTCCGGTATGGTGTTGTGTTAGTTCTGGCCGGTGCTTTGGACCGAATCGCACATAACGTTTATGAATGATGTATATATATATATATGTATATATATATATATATATATTGGTTTCAGGTGTCCCGACGAATGTATATATATATATATATATATATATATATATATGTATATATATATATATATATATATATATATATATATATATATATATATATATGCCTTTATGACAACAGGCACACGAAGGTCGCAGAACTTGCACGGTATATGACTGGTGACTGACTTCTATATATCTGGCTCTTCATTTCATTTCGGCATCGTAAACACTTAAAATCAGAGCATCAAACACGGGCATGCAAACCAATAATAAACTTTTCACTAAACAGCACTCTCTGCTGTTTTGACTTGGCAACAACAAACGATTATTTAGCCATGCAGAAGATATAATTAGCACCACACACTGTGAATAACACAATCAGCACAGCAAATCACAACACTGCAGGCCAACTACCCAATACCCACGCCATTCATTAGTGTCTAGTTCCTTGTCTAAGTGATTTACTTGTGATGCTGCTCCAAAGAGATAACTCAGTAGTTTGATTCATTTCTTTGTTTGGTTTGTGGTCATGTACGAGTAATGCACCCAAAATGTCGAGTTTCATTGTTTTGTGTATAGATGATAAAATTGCAGCATTTTACGTAAGCGCTCGGCGCCCGAGGGGAGTATTGTGGTTGAGCTGTATATGATTCCTTGGTGCCCGCCCCCCCCCCTCCCCCGTGAGGTGCTCTGTGAGACACCAGAACGAAAATGTTGTGGTTACACCATTGTAGCATACGGAACCTGGCAGCAACACCTGGCAGCGGTCAACAGACGGGTGGAAATCATCACGCATCGAAATCGGTACTTTCCAACGCTTTATGAAGTCAGTGGGTATGCGTGCAAAAGGTGTCCCCTTGCTGGATGTTTCACTAGTGCAGCCTTTAGATTGGTAGTCGGGACGGATTACGGGAAGACTCAATGGGAAGGTGCAATGGCGTAATCTCTCTTGCTCGTAATGATGCAACTGCCGAACCCGTTCGAAGAATTAACTGGTCAGCCAGCTAAATTGCATTGGTAAAACGTTCTGGTCAGCAGCTGGAGGGCACTACGTCCCATCCTGGGGTTCCCAGCGACTTTTAGTCTCGTGATAGCCCACAGGACCGTAGGGAGACACTCAGAGGGATGCATCACGACCGGTCCCCTCCTCGATGCGGCTGGCCCTCTAACTGAGACATCCAGAAACGGATCGGCGCAAGGGCCTTCGCTGATGCAAACAGACTACTGGCGCAGGAAGTCCAATAATGGGCATCGAGACACTAAGTCGCCTTATCGGTCCCTGGTTGAAATCGTGCAGAGGTCCCCTCACCCTGTTCTGGTGTCCCTGGCTGGCGCAGACCTTTCCACTGTCTCATTGTACATGAAAATCCCCTTTTGCCATTTTTCATGAGTCCTTTCATTATCAGGAGGGTCTAGGCCAGCACGATAGGCCCTTAGACATACAGGGGCCCATCATCGTCCCTATTCAGCAAATTTGCTGCTGGTTGGGGCCCATTGCTGACACATGGTCTCTTGCTAGGGACTGTGGTCACTGACCAGCAATGTGGGTCCTTCATTGTTTCAGGTGTCCCGACGAATGTAAGATGCCTTCTAATTGGCATATAGAGATCTTGGCCTTGTCTCTGCTCGGGAAATAACCGCTACGCCCCCGAATAGCACGGAACGGACTATTCGATATGGCTGCTCTCAGTCAATTGCTTCAAATAGAGACACAGTCGCACGGGTCTCCGATCAGTGCTAGAGCTACTCTTACATTTTAGGGTCCGGTCTTCGGGCTGTAATCCCTCCATACGATCTCTGGCCTGCCCTTCGGACCCTTTAATCGTGTTCTTGGTCTTCGGCTCCAAGGGAACTTTCCAAAACTTTCTTTCCAAAAACAAAAACAAAAAGGACTTTCGAAACCCATGGGACCCCTGGGGCCTGAGGGGAAGGTGGGGGAGTCGTGCTTAATTCGGCTCCGCGCAAAAATAAAGCTTTAGGGGTCATTTTAAACGCCCCTTGAATCTAACATCGCCTTAAAATGAATGTTTGGGCCGAATGTGGTGTTCCAATTTAAATTGGGGGCTCCTAAAAATTTGATGCCCCGTAATCAAGGCTCTTGCTGCCTTTTCACCGAAGGAGCCGAACTAGGATTTCAACAGTGTAAGCCAGGGCAATTATGGTGCCCTTGTATTTCGGTGCCCCTTGAAAGAGAAGTTTTGGACTACCTTCAAATGTTCTGTCAATCGCCCACTTGCATTTGGTGTCTCAAGAAAATAAATACATTTGTGGTCCGAAAGAAAGGTGTCGCTTGGCCGAATGGGCCGATGCACGATTTCGTTAATTGAGAGGCACGGGCATTGTCATGACGCGTCGTAAAGCCCCAATGACAGCGGAGGCTGTTGGTGCCTGTTCTCATGACAAGGGTGTCCCTTCCCTGAATGGTGCGGTTCAGAATTTTTCCAAAGTGAATGGCACACCGATTGTAATGCTGCTAGATTTTGGTGCCATTTTAAATTATGTTTTTGGGCTTTGCAAATGGCCCACTTTGATTTAGTACCTTTTGACAATCAAGATGATGTCTCCCCGCAAGCACGGTTTTTGTGCCTCCTTGTCCATGGGTCCGATCCAGAATTTTGTCAGGGCGGAAAGGTCAACATAGTTATGCCCCTGGAATTAATGGCTTTTTCAGAATAAAGGGTTGGCGCCCTTTCTGATACTCTCTGGAATTGGGTGCTTCTTGAAAATAAAGGTTATGTTGCCTGCGATTCTGGACTTTTTTGACCACTGGACTTTATTAATCCTGGACGTTTCAATACGCATCCAGAGAGTTGCCCTATGCTGGATCCCCAGTCACGTCGGTATTGCGGGCAATGAGTTGGATGATACCGCTGTTAAGCGGCAGCAGTCGCGCCACGTACCCGGTTTTTGCCGATGCCTGCCAAATATTTCTACCCGGCAGTCAAGACCTTTCTCAAAAGCAAATTGCATCGCTGTTGGGACTAGGTGGGCGGCAATAAGCTCAGGGCGATAAAAACCGAGTTGGGCATGTGGTCGTCATGTTCTCGCATTGTGCGGCGAGAAGAACTAGTTTTATGCAGGTTGCGCATTGGGCACACGTATGCCATCCATGGTTATCTGTAGCATGGAGCCGACAAACACCTATGCCATTGGTGTGATGCCGTTTTCACTGTCCACCATGTCATTGTATCATGTCCGCGCCTCATCGAAGAACGACGACGCCACTTTGGTCCGCAGGCTTCGTCGCTGACGATTCGTGATGTGCTCGGTGACAGCCCCTCCTTTCTTGATTCCAGACAGCTTTTTTCGTTCTTAAAAGATGTTGACTCTCAAGTCATTTTTACATTATACTAGTTAAGTAAAAACATCGTTATGGGCGCAAAATGACCATTGCAATCGACGCGTCCGGAAACACCAATAAACAACAACAACAAAGTGCATAGTTATGTTGCACCTGTATTTAACTTGAAAATGGCCTTGACCTGAATCCGTAAAAGCCACCGTGTGGACGGTTTTTAATAACTGATACTGATACTGAAGAAGATCTGTGGAGGACCTCCGACCCATCGACCAGCTCGGCCGGCTTCTTCTGCCCAGACTGCATTGCACCGCTACCCGCCTCGGGTGCCTGTTGCGCCAGTTGTCAGATGATGCCGCCTGCTTCACCGGCTTTACAGGAGCGCAGGCGTGCCAGGACGCATCAAGCTGCGCAGGCCTACAAGATGCTGAAATGCTCAAAAAGTGGCATGGTTGAAATAGAATTGGGCCAAAACTTCCGCATCGGGGCACCTCATGTGGACCGCTCTAGGACAGAAAACTGCAGCCTGACTGGCGCGGTCCTTGAGGCGGGTGAAGGCTACCACTGATTGTGCGTGGCAGCAGCCTGATATAAATTGTTTGCCACGCGGTGCGCACTGCACAATATCCTTTTCTCTTTCTTGACACTTATTGTCATGTTTGGTAAAATCCTTAGACACAAACACGGTCATGCTTCTTCATCCTCCCGCCACCTTCCCCACGGCCAACGCCACCCGCAACCCGGCACCGGCGGCATAAGTCACAAGGATGTTTTACTAGGATGACTTACCAATATTAATTGTTCCAGGTCGTCGACGACTGCTGTGCACTCGGGAAAAATATGAATGATTGGTGGGAGGCTGGAGCCTGCCCCAAGTAGTTCCGTGCCGTGGAAACCTTTTACGAAGCAATCAGGTTCCAGATGAGGAAGGAATGAGAGAAGCCGCGCATACCGGGTCGGGAGGCGCGGATGAAGGGTTCGTGAAATGTGTGCGCCAGAACAGATGTGTGGGCCGGTGCGAATGTGTCATATAGAGGCTAATGTGTACCAGTCGGTGTCATAGCGGTGCTTCGTCAAATGATAAATAAGCATGAATGGCATATCGTCGTTTGACGGCTCTAAAAAGACCAGGGAAATGTGAACTCCAGTGACTTCAGTTTGAGGTGACAGTCGAGCAAATGAAAGAAATGCAAAATCAAGGGGTGATGCGAAACTAACAGCAGCAGTGGTTTTATTTTTCAAGCGTCTCACTTCAAACACTCAATTGCACGGATATTTTTACCTTTGAACAAAAGAAATTCATGCGCACAGAAAGGGAGCAATGTAGGCAGTGGCGTATGTAGAACTTCGTCACGAGGGTAGACAGTGGCGTTTAACTTAACATATTCAGAAGTTATTGCGCACGAAGCGCAAGCAATTCCGTACCCTTCATTGCGCCGAGGCATGTTTTCAGCGCACCTAATATTCACTACCTCCTTGGTCCGTATTTATTCACATGTTTGGGCTTTAACGCAGGTGAAAACTATGAGCTGACCATATGCTCTACCCTCCTTTGCATGTCCAAGGGTTTACAGCCACTCACAAAGCATGTGAAATATGAATCTCTTTTGAAAATGCCCTCGAAATTTTGCAATTTAACTCGAGAGTTTCCAAACTGCCTAAGATGTTTGCCAATTCTCTAGCCACCCAAGGAGTTTGCAAACTTTCTGGCTTATAAGGTAGCTTACAAATTGCTTTAGCCACGCACGCGCGCGCACACTCTGAAAGCTATGCTCTACTAGGTAATTATTTTCCTCTTACAGGCCTAATGTAACGGGCCTAATGAGCTAAGGCCCGTGCGTGGTGGAATTTCAACCGAAACGGTGCCACTTTTCCTCTCAAAGTTCTGGGACATCAAAGCATGCAATAAATCAGATCGGCTTCAAGGCCACTACACGTAGAACGGCAAACTAAAGAGTATATAGGTCAACTAATGAGCTTTACACCGTCAGATTCTGATGTCCATGCATATTCAACGACACATTTGTTCTCTCAAGCACTCCGTGAGGACTCGCGCATCTCGCATTCCAATGCTTCGAGGACAGATATTTAATGGGTTATCTACGCGACGTTCCATAATTGACCCAAGTTCAATGGAAAGTGTTCATTCAATTATTGTGTTGCCTACGAAAGCATTTCAGAGATGCACAGCTTCGTCTAACACTGTGCTGTTGTATCAGATTGCACGATTCCCTGGAAATTAACTTCCCTGAACCCATAACCTGACTTTGACCTGCCGTAGGTCAGCGACCTTAAAAGATATTTCTAAATTTTTTATACTTAACGATCTGCTATCTAATTGTCTATAGCTATGCAAAATTTGGCGCGGCTACGCCCCATCGTTCGGAAATCGTTCCGAAAGCCCTTCGGGGGGGGGGGGGTCAAACCGACCCCCACCCGAGCGCCGCATAGAAAACTGAGCACTTTCGTTGCAGGATGCTGTGGCCAGCCACGATCCTCACTACTAGTAATAAGCCTATATATTTAGTCTATTGTGCTGTTTAGTATGTGAACTGAATCTTGGCTGCAAAATCTGTAAAGAGCGCTGATCTGAGATGCATTGGAAAAACACCGTGTCATCACAATCTATGACCGCAGCACTGATGTAGTACGATTTGTCGCATATTTCTGTCAACTGCTAAAAACAACCCTGATTAAAGCTACTATGTTTGGCAATATCTTGTAGCTTAACTTCCTCATACAGCGAAACGTCAACGCTTCGAATAATGCTCCATACAAGCTCACGCTGCAAGCGTTGGCGAGTACGGACCAATACCAAGCTTTGAGCTTCACCTAGCTGGGATGGTCTGCCGTAGGATGGTTTAGACTGTTGTAATTTCAGTCCATTTTCGCGATTTTGTCACCATCTGGCTTGGAAAAGTGTTCGTTTTTGTCGCCGATCATATCCGGTAAATTAGAAGATTTTTCACCTCTGGGGCGCGGGTTAAGGCTTGTGTCGCTATAAGACATGGTCTGAGACATAGCAGCGTGCAAATGTGAAAAAAAATAGTTTGCGGGAAAATTTGATCGTTGACCTGGCATAATGGGGTCACTTATTGGCCTAACAACATAAAACTTATCCCTATGCGCGGGATCTCGTTAAGACGAATCCACTGACGTCAAGGGCGTAGGTCAAAACTTTTGGTTCTTTCAGAACACTCATGCAACACTCCAGTCTTCCGGTTATCGAGTCAACGAAATTCACGTGGCGATCAGCGCCGACCAGCTGCACCAAGTGGGACGGGCACTCCAGCACCCCATCTCCCTTCCGGGGCGAGCAGTGGTGATGAATCGCCTGCCGTTCTGGAGCAGGGGGCGCGCCGGAGGGGAAGGAGGGGGGGGGGGGGAAGGTTGTCTCAACGGTGACCGGCTGCCAGCGGACGTTGCGGCAGCGACAGCACCCAGCCGGCTTGGCCGCCGCACCTCTGTTGGCCAACACGGACGCTGCGTTGCTCCACTCGGTCCCCACATTCGGGGTCTTCTTCTGATGCACCTTGAAGGTGGAACACGGCGTTTACATTAGGCGACAAAGACTACATGTGATGCAAGTTGCACATCGACACAGTCCTTGCGTTTGCGGATTGATCGCTGTGCTTCGACACGATTCGTATGTTTTTTGATGCACCGATCGTGCCGAGTTTATGGAAAGTTGATACAACCGATGTCGTTGTCAAGAGCATCTGACTGAAATGGACTATTTACGAAACTACCTCCCCGATATTCATAGATGCACAAACTTTTAACCCTCCCTCTGATAGGGGGATGAGGCAACCCCTCCCCTCCAAGGTCTTCTAAGAACACCTCTCCGGCACCTTGTGCAATTGCGCCCAATCTTTTTGATAGCCTATGGGAAATGCATCACGTGTGTTTTGACACCAAAAACGTGTAACTAGCTTATCTGGTTTCGGAGCAGCGGCAGTTTTTGGTGAACAACCCACGGCGATCTACGGCCGGCGCGGGCGGCGGGCTGCCCCCCCCCCCCCCCCCTCCCGACAGCGCCGCGGGACGCGCGCGGCGGCCGACATTGTTAGGCCAACAAAGCCATATATTATTAAGATACGATCAAAACACATTAGAGCATTCACCCTTGCACCGATAATTGAACAAAAAACACGCCTTTATAGGTTGTGTGTCGCTACAATACATCCGCTGTTATGTGCAAGGCTGTGTAGATGAAATCGGGCTTTTCGCGAAAATTTGACTTCTGACTTGGCATAACGGGGCCAACTTCTTATCTCGTCACATACAAATTATTACATGTCGCGATCTTGCTCCACGAGCGGCACTAAAAGCAGAATTGTTCCTAAACACTAAGCAAGGTTGTCGTATGACGAAATTTTTTCAGTGCCCGAAATCCGAAATAATCAACCGATCAGCTAAGCACGATTTGTTATGAGGACATATACCCCATCAATGTGAACTAGGCCATGACATATATTATCCATTATTTGATTTTTGGTCGGTGGTTCTGGATAAGGGAGTTAAAACTTTCACATAGGTGAAGTGTAAAGGCGGAGAAATCTTAATTTCGTCTCTATGAAAAACCATAAATCGTTTTAGACACAGCAACTGTAGACACTGCAGTAATATGTTGCATTGCATTTCACTCATCTTTGTGTCGTGTGGTTTATCGCATTTATCATAATATTGCAACGGTTTCTGACAGATTTGGCTCCAGGTGACAATTAAGACTCTTCCAAGTTTGGTCGGCTATAGTAAAGATACATTTTGCATTAATGATTTGGCTATTTCTTTTGCCCTCGACGTACTAGGGCATCACCATCGCTGTTTTTATGCTTGGTTTGTTTTAGATGCACCTCTTGCATGCACCTTATGAGATGCAAAAGCGAAAACCAAGCAAAAAGATTTCATGTTGGAACCTCAGTAAGAGTCAATTGGCAACAGAGTAGTAAAGCCTTATTCCTCGTAGAAAACAAGGAGAATGGAGATATAAATGCGTTGATATTTCGGAAACATGGCTTTATGGAAACAAATAACAGTAGCCAACTTAACAACTTACGTAAGAATCGATTGGCATTAAGAGCCACAATTACAATCATCAAACTGTGATTGTCCAAGTCGAAACGATCCGACTGACTTCCCATCAGCTGCCTTTGATACGCATCACGGTTGATTTCACGTGTGAAATCGATCACAATCGATTCGACTCCCGCGCCCGGTCAGTCCAGCACAAGTCTGCCGACTTCCATCATTGTTCATCGGTTGAGCCTCGCCGTGGCATGCTCGCTCGCAAACATCCATCCTGCTGGCAAATACGAGTCACTGCTTGACGAAACAAGTGGCAAGGAGCATGGACCGAACTGTCTTCGGGGGCCGCTTTGGCCACAGCAACACTTGGCAAGCAACACGGAAGCTGTGGTCGTGTCTCTCAGTGGTCGCTGCTGAGCCGACACTCGGCTGGACGGCTTTTGCACCGTCCGGTTTTACCACACGCCGGCAACGTATCAACATTCCGCGGCCGGTACTGGGCAACACTTCGGGAGTCCCAGGCTGGCGTTCAGTGCCAGCGCAAGACTGTGGACAGGAGAATCGCCAGAAGCACCGCTAGCGTGAAACGACTACCAGTGCGCGAATGTGCCAGCCCCATTGCTCACGCTGTGTGCACAGGCGGCCCATCTCATGCTGCAAGTACAGGCGGCCTTTCCTACGCTGCAAACACATACGGTCCCTCTTACCCTGCAAGCGTAGGTGGCCCTTCTCATGCTACAAGCACAGGCGGTCCTTCTCACACTGCAAGCACAGGCGGCCCTTCTCATACTGCAAGCACAGGCGGCCCTTCTCACACTGCAAGCACATGCAGCCTTTCTTACCCTGGAAGTACATGCGGCCCTTCTCACACTGCAAGCACATGCAGCCTTTCTTACCCCGCAAGCACAGGCGGCCCTTCTCACACTGCAAGCACAGGCGGTCCTTCTCACACTGCAAGCACAGGCGGTCCTTCTCACACTGCAAGCACAGGCGGTCCTTCTCACACTGCAAGCACAGGCGGTCCTTCTCACACTGCAAGCACAGGCGGCCCTTCTCACACTGCAAGCACAGGCGGCCCTTCTCACACTGCAAGCACAGGCGGCCCTTCTCATACTGCAAGCACGGGCGGCCCTTCTCACACTGCAAGCACAGGCGGCCCTTCTCACACTGCAAGCACATGCAGCCTTTCTTACCCTGAAAGTACATGCGGCCCTTCTCATGCCGCAACCACAGGCGGCCTTTCTCATACTACAAGCACAGGCGGCCTTTCTCGCGCCGCAGGCACAGGTAGCCCCTTCCACGCTGCAGTCACGGGCGGCCGTTCTCACGCTGTAAGCGCAGCCGACACTGCAAGTTTTTCGATGATTTTTCCTATCCATCATGTGCACAGGTAAAAATTAGCTCGTGTTGCAAATCTGGTAAGGTCTGCTTGCTGTCACATTTTCTTTATGGTAGTTTTAACAGTTTAAAGCCACCGTTGGGTGTAGCTTTGGCACGAATTACCCATAAATGTATTTTGAGCCCTCGAGGGGCCCGCTGGATGGTAGCGTACATTTTGGAGACTATGTTTAATGATTGTTGGCATGCACGTCATATAGAGAAGAAGAGAGCTCCTATAACAGTAGGGCGATCAGGAGACATTCCGGCCGTAGGCCCTCTTTAGTGCTCTTTACAGCACTTGAGGGTGTACAGTTGAAACGATCATCTTTTCTTATGAGCTGGCTTGTGCTCTTTGCAGCATACAGACCATCACCCATCAATCAAGACCTTGTGTTGTTATTGGGGCTTTACGTCACAACGACTGCCAGGGTCAGTTCGAGGATGCTTAATTAGGCACCATGTGAGAGCGGAGGTGATGTGGCAAGGACCGGAACCCAGGACCGACAGGTCCAGGGCCGAGCTCCCAACCACTCAACCACCACCGCCACAAATATATTGTCTTACAAGCCCGCTTGCAGATAAAGTCACTGAAAAGAAATGAATTTCTCAGTTCACTGTCGCGTGTTCAGTACGAAGCGTTCAGTATGGGCCGATACAGCTGCCAGTGCAGCCACGTCGCTATGGTGGACAGCGGCAGTCTTCACCTGGACACACGACACCGCAGACAGTGAACCGATGCAGCTGCCAGTGCAGCCACGTCGCTACGGCGGACAGCGGCAGTCTTCCCCTGGACACACGACACCGCAGACAGTGAACCGATACAGCGGCCAGTGCAGCCGCATCGCTATGGTGGACAGCGGCAGTCTTCACCTGGACACCGCGGACAGTGAACCGATGCAGCGGCCAGTGCAGCCGCATCGCTACGATGGACAGCGGCAGTCTTCACCTGGACACACGACATTGCAGACAGTGAACCGGTGCGGGACGGGCGGACAGCGGCAGCCTTCACCTGGACACACGACACCGCAGACAGTGAACCGATGCAGCGACCAGTGCAGCCGCATCGCTACGGCGGACAGCGGCAGCCTTCACCTGGACACACGACACCGCAGACAGTGAACCGATGCAGCTGCCAGTGCAGCCGCATCGCTACGGCGGACAGCGGCAGCCTTCACCTGGACACACGACACCGCGGACAGTAAACCGATGCAGCTGCCAGTGCAGCCACACCGCTATGGTGGACAGCGGCAGTCTTCACCTGGACACACGACACCGCAGACAGTGAACCGATGCAGCGGCCAGTGCAGCCGCATCGCTACGGCGGACAGCGGCAGCCTTCACCTGGACACACGACACCGCGGACAGCAAACCGATGCAGCGGCCAGCGCAGCCGCAACGCTGTCGTGGACAGCCGCAGCCTTCACTGACCACCAACCCTCAACTCTCGTGATAATCCCCATAAAATATCCCAAACAGGCTAGAGGTATGCCCAGAGCTCACTATGACGCGCGTGGCCTACGTGCGACAATGTTAACAATGTGGCAGCTGCCATTGGCGGACGTTACTGTCATTCGTAAAGGCCAGAAGTCAATAAGATCCTGGCCGGCCGTTGGGCGGAGCGTAAGTGATGCTCTGAAGAGCCGGATGAGCGGGTGTAGTCGAACTTGGTCATGCCGTTAAGGATCGTTGTTGTTGATTGGAGTTTAAGGGCGCGCCGACTCCTGTGGTCATTTTGCGCCCGTAACAGCTAAATGACTACCTACGACGGTAAATGGCTAAGAATATATATTAGTCATAAATGAAAACCGCTGAGTTGTGACGGGAACGCGTCACCAACGATACCCGGATACGTGAACCCACAATAACATATTGGTAGGAAGTTTTCGGCACCCTACAAACTTCCTACACGCGGTGTGAACTATTCAGGCAGGTGTATATAAAGAGCAGAACTTAACATAGAGCGTCAGGGACGGCGCTGCCGGGCCAAAGTACCTCAGACGCTCGAAGCGTAGTATGGGACAGCATACAAGCACATGTTTCACTGTGAGCGTGGTGCTACAGTGGCGACACCGTGGTAGTTCGTCGCAACATAGTAGGCATAGAATCGAAGTGTAGCATGCACATGGTCAATCCGCAAGCGGCACAGGATAACTTCCTCCCGTCTAGACTTTCGAAAGGATGACTGCCATTCCCGAACCATCGGCGTAATGTTTTTCAGTTTACTGGTGCCCATCGCATCCCATGTGCTCGGCCGTTGCCCACGCAAAAAGGCAGGGATGGCCAAGTATAGGTCTGTAGCGGGTACCGAAAACGCTCTGCGGCAGGGACGAAGAGTAGCACACTGCGGCAGCGGCAGCCAGCTCATTTGCCGCAATGCCAACGTGGCTCGGAATCCAGCAAAGTACTATGGTCTTGCCAGCCCGGTACAGAGAGTCGGGACGCAGTAAAATATCCTGTATAAAGGGATTTATCGGATTAAAGCGCTTTAATGCTGAAAGGGTACTTGGGGAGTCCAACAAAGTCACTTGCAGACTGTCTTCACCCACCTCCATAAAGCAAGGCACCTTAATGATAGCCATAAGCTCTGCAGTATGATCGGAATCATGGGCTGGCAGTGTGAATGATCGGGTATCGGGGCCAGACACAATGGCGGAACCAACACCCATATCCGTTTTGGAGCCGTCTGTATACGTAATTGTGAACCTCCGATATGCTTCGATTTGCTTCAGAGCTGTTGATCTGGCAACATACGGAATCATATTTTGCTTCCGAACCTCCGACAATGGGACGTCGACAGTTGCCGGTACCATCACCCACGGAGCGGTCAGCAGGCTACGTGGGCGTGCCACACCCCGAAAACTTAAGCCACTCTCATGAAGATCATTACGAACGCGCACACAGAACGGCGCCAAACGTGTAGCTTGTTCGCACTGAAAAACACTAGATGTGTGGCGTGAGAACACAGCGTCATGTGTTGGGTGGTTCGGGAATTGCGCGAGCTTACAAGCGTACCGCATCCCCAACAACTGCCTTCGGGTAGTCAGCAAAGGTTCGTTGGCTTCCACAAGCAAGCTGGCTGTCGGAGACGTACGAAATGCACCAATGATTCTCAACGCAGCATGATGGACCGCATTCAATGTGCGCATTACGGACTCCGAGACGCCATCATAAACAAAACACGCATAGTCCAGCTTGGAGAGTATCAGTGAACGGTATAACAATAGAAGTGTTTTCCGATCTGCTCCGTAGGATATGCGTGCCACGCATTTCAATGTGTTCAGTGTCTTAAAACACTTATCACGCAGAATGATAAGATGCTCCTTGTAGGTCAAACGCTTATCAAAATGTAATCCCAAAAACCGTGCCGCCGCATTGCAGAGGTTCGACTGTCCTATAAGCTTGCTGTCTATATAGCTATGTCATGTTATGGCTGTCTATGCTGTCTATGCTATGGCTGTCTATAAGCTATGTCACAAAGCTTAAGCACCATGTCGGGACACTGACGCCGGCGTCGACGCAAGTGGCCGTTACGGATCACGTTCGGTCCATGACCAGAGCGGCGGCGAAACTGAGACGGTCCTGACGCGACCAGCTAGATATGTTCTAGCCAACGCGAACCGCTGACCGCATGCTTGAAATAAAACAGCGTATGACGACATAGTTTCTAGGAAAACCCACATTCAAGAAGGGTGGTGACTGTAACAAATACGCATGTCATTCATCCCAAATGAGGTTGTCGACGGAACCATGTGGGTCCGTTCCAGTGAACGCCGTTTGCAAAATGCATGCCAAGTGTAGATACATGCATGACACAGTGCATGCAGCCTGTATATCAAACTCACGAGACCAGTTCCAAGAACCACGCGGTGTTTTCAGCCTCGAGACTGGACCTATGCTCAGGCTGGCAGCCATGTTTCCTACGCCCGCCGGCATTCCTCCTGCATATTCGGGTGAACCGTATACTTCTCGGGGCCAGGAAGTCAGTCACACCAAAAGGATATAAGCAAAAACACCGATGAGCGAGAGATTCGTGGCGCTATCCTGTATCTCGGGCACGAAAGGAAGGAAATATTCCCACATATTTGGACAGTTTCCACGCATACCAGAATGACTAAAACAAAATGAGCCAATGAGCAAGCACATCTGGTGGGACGGCAGGACAATGTTGTCAAGGACGGGACATGGGCCGCATCACTCAAGGCGTCGATACTAGACCTTCCTGTATGCTCGTGTTGTAGAGCGCGTGCCCTTGCAAGACTTGTGCTAAATGGTTTAATCAAAGCCTTTTGAACGCATGGATTTCTGGGATCAGAGCTCACGCCAAGCAGCGCTGGTTGTATGCTGGCGTTATAGGACCCGGCAGCTTAGCTTTTGTGACAATTAACAATGTTCCAAACTACCAGGTCCACGCAGCGTTCGCATTATGTGGCAAACAGCTGAGCAAGGAACAAACTCGCCCCGTATTCACCGCGCCTCAGTCACTTAGCAACACACCAAAGTACTTTCCTCATTTATTTACAGAAAATGCCGAGTCCCTTAAACTAAAAACAGAGCCCAAGGGGAACAAAAACGTCCTTGTTTCACGAATGCTTATGCGAAGCACACAATTCAGCGGTCCTATGCCCCCTCCACATATGAGGACAGCGCACCCAAAAATATACCGATAACCACACCTCCTGACGTTCCTCCCGCCAGGGGTGCAACCCCCGCCCACCACGGATGTCCGTCAAGCCCTCCCCGTCTCGAACACTTTCGAGTGTAGCGACACAACAGCTGGGATTCAATGTCAGCACTGCGCGTCCGCAGTCGACCCTCGTCCCCCCGCCCTCCCTCCTCCCCCGAGCTGTCCGGAGCTACAGCACCATCCACACACCCATCCGGCTCCTCTTCGGCACCCCACCGACAGCTCCGCCGAACGTCTGACGACCATCTGACGACCACTCGCCGGCTCCCACGGCTCCAACGACAGGCCGTACTGCCGAGCGATCTTCCCGGACTTACTCGCCGTCCAACACCGCGCACTTGCAATGCCCTCATCTCGCGCGCATCGCTGCCGGAGCTCACGCAGCCCCCTCACGCGTCACCAGCGCGCCCCGACCGCCATGCAACACTTCGCACCCGCCGGTCGCCCGCATCGTCACCAAAACCAGTTACACGGCCAGCACCCACACCCAACAGTACCCTTCGTCCTCGCACACCGCGATCAGCAGCTCACCCATCCTATTCCCGGTTCCAGCCTGCTCTGAGCCCACTGCCCGTCGGCGCCCAACATGCCCTCTGCCCTCGGCGGCGCCGGGGCCGCCTATTCGGCCGCCTCGGTAGAACGCTTGTCCGGCTCCTCCTCCTGGTCGTCGCCCAGGATGAAGTTGTCGTCCATCTGCTCCCAGGCGGCGTCGTCCGCGCGACTGGGCAGCGGCTCTTCACGCGTCGGCTCGGCCTCCGTCGGCTCGGCGCCGCGCGCCGCCGCCGGCCTGCCCGCCTCCTCCAATCCGTTTGGCTTCGGCGTGTTGGGCAGCTCGCCCTCCTCCTGGTGGAGCACAGCGGAGACGTCGGTACGTGGGCCGGCCACCAGGGGCTGCTAGTGAGCGTAGAGCAGAATAGAGCCGAGGCGATTTACGACAAAGCGGCTGTGGGTTCATTGCATTTTTTTCCTAGAACGTAATAGCCACATGGACAGCGTCTGAACAAATTTCGGCCCTCTCGCCACGCTACCGAAGACGGTAGGTCTAAAAAAAGTCAGCGAAGTGACGTGTAAATGAACCCACGCCAGAGCTGCATGAGGAAGCGTGCCATGTGGCAAACCTTTGCATTTCTGAAGAAGAGAAGCCCATGTTTAGATACAACTGAACCCTTCCATGAAGTCCCACATCGTGGGCTCCTTCAAATTAATTTCGTACTCAAGGTTTACCCGAACACTACCACGCTACAATCCCTTACCCTACCGATCAGCCTACCCCAAGGACACAAAACATCCACACATACCCACACGCACACGCACATGCACACGCACACGCACAGGCACGCGCGCACGCACGCACGCAAACAATACACAGGCAATCATATGAAAGCAAGGACGAAGCAAAGGACCTATGTTCACTGTAAGGCGCACATTATGACAAGAGATCTTCACCAATTCGTTCTAGTGGCACCTGGTTAAACTGTCACAAAGCCGAACTTGTGTCAGGGCACCAGAGCGGGTTGTTTTGGGACGCAACAATTGCGGGTCACACCGCGACGCTAATGTAAAAGTCCGTCGCCAAAAACTCTGCACGGCTTGAAAAGTAAATATGACGGCGCGTAGAAGGGTCCATTTATCCATTACTTATTGTTTTGATTTGGGTTTGCGTAGTAACCTGCTGGGGCGCACATCCACCACTCCACACCACTTCCCGACACCAGCGACGGTCTGGAGCGACCGCTAGTAACCAGACGCAACGGCCACCTTAGCGACACGCCCCGCCGCAAGACGGCCTGCGCGCCCCCAAGGCTGGCACTGACCTTCCCCTCGTCCTCCGCGCCGGCGCTGGCCTCTACTGACCCTTCCCTCGTCCTCCGCTCCGGCGCTGGCCTCTACTGACCCTTCCCTCGTCCTCCGCACCGGCGCTGGCCTCTACTGACCCTTCCCTCGTCCTCCGCTCCGGCGCTGACCTCTACTGACCCTTCCCTCGTCCTCCGCTCCGACGCCAGCCTCTACTGACCCTTCCCTCGTCCTCCGCTCCGGCGCTGGCCTCTACTGACCCTTCCCTCGTCCTCCGCTCCGGCGCCAGCCTCTACTGACCTTTCCCTCGTCCTCCGCTCCGGCGCCAGCCTCTACTGACCTTTACCTCGTCCTCCGCTCCGGCGCCAGCCTCTACTGACCTTTCCCTCGTCCTCCGCTCCGGCGCTAGCCCCTACTGACCTTTCCCTCGTCCTCCGCTCCGGCGCTAGCCTCTACTGACCTTTCTCTCGTCCTCCGCTCCGGCGCTGGCCTCCGCGGCCGCCTTCTTCTCCTCCTCCTCCTTCTCCGACAGTTTGGCCAGCTTCTTGCGATAGTTTTCGAAGTGTTTCTTGCCCATGCAGTGTTTGATGAGCACGGCATTGACCTTGGCGGTGATCTTGATGTAGATGTCACACAGGCCGCAGTGGTAGACCTCGGTCTTGCGCATGTAGTTCGATCCTGCGGTTCAAATGAAAGCAGTCATGCGGAACATGCCACTGAGCTACCGTCTTCCTGGCTCCAGCGTAAATAAGGCACATCAGCTCACCAGCGTGAGAGAACTGCACATACTACTGGGGAAGAGAGCTGACACACGCCCAGCAGGCCATATGGCGGCCCCTCTACACGGAACGACGCAGGGCCTCATCATCGGACGGGTATGGCTATTCACCTAGGTACCGCGACCCGCACGGCCCATGCACAAGTCAACACCCGTCTAAGCCCGGCTGCATCGGACGCACCGACAGCGTGCTTGCCGTCGTAGTCGGCCAGCTCGGCCAGCTTCTGCGTGGCGGTGCGCTGCGGCCGCTCGCGGGCGCCGTCGTCGCGCGCCGCCGCCTCCTCGCGCTCGCCTTCCTCGTCCACGTCGCCGACCGAGTCGAGCGTCATGAAGTCGCCCTTCTGGAAGTCGGCCTCGTCGCGGCGCTCCGCCCGACGCTCCGACATGTTCTGCCGCCACACACGTCACAGTTCAGTCCATATCGCCGAGGGTATGACGGTCGTCAAAAGCCTAACCAAGCAGGCTCGGGTGGCCGCTGCCCGTCCCTGGAGACCAACAAGGACTCCCGGGACTGAAGATCCGTCCTTTTTTGGCAGTATACGGCTGAACAACGTCCTGTCCGGCCCATTCTGATAACAAGTCCTTTTTGTAGGATTTAGGCTTATTGGACCAAAGCCTGGGGAACACCACTGGTTGCTATGGCCATTAGCATGAATCTGCCAAGTTAATGGTACGTTGGAATCCGGATTCGATTGGTTCACCAAAAACTATTGTCTAAGTCCTAACAAAATACACAAACTCAACGCTTAATTGGTGCATGAAAGCATGAACCATACACCATTTGGCTTCAACGGCTCGTGCAACTTGTGAATTATATACAGATCCAAATTTGCGCAAGGTCTACTTCTTTGGGACGTAACCCTACATTTAAAAGCTCATCATGCGGTTTTGTTTATGAAAACCAGCCAATAGCAAGCCACAAAGACGACCCGGTAGGTTGGTAATTGTCCCGACTATCCCATATACGTGCCCTGCCGAGCCCACGACTGAGATCAAGCGGTGAATGGCAGCGCGCGGCCACGCACGGTCACGGCGTCGGCGGGCGGCGCCGGCACCTATATAGAACAATACGAGCAAAAGACTTCAGCGATACATACAAACGAACATCGGGGTGGCACTAACACGATATGGCCGACTGAGAGGAGTCAGTGACCGTTTACCAGCTCGAGGCAAGACGCTGAACGGTGCGAGCGGTGCCAGATGAGAGACGGCTACCTGTTTCTGGAATGTGCGTGAATGTGCCGGAGTGCTTCTCGTAGGCGATCCGAGCCGGGAACGTCATGTTGCAGATCTTGCATGACGGGTTCTGGTAGGCACGCTGCTTGCGATGCCACTCGGTCTCGTTGTGGTTTGTCCCCTCCGTGCACTGCGTTCCGAGGAAGACGGTGTCAGCAGTCGTCACGCCGGGCCACCCGTCCACTGTCGGGCCCCCACTGCCAGTGTTTGGCCATCAACAGCGGCTACCGGGGTGGCGCGCTCATCAGCTGACCGCAACACCGAGCCCCTACCGCCACAAGCTCGCACTGGTCAACGCAACACGCAGCCCCTACCTCCACAACCTCGCTCTGGTAAGCATAACGCCCAGTCCCTATCACCACAACCTCGCACTGGTCAACCTAACATGCAGCACCTACCTTCAGAATCTCGCACTGGTCAACTCAACACGCAGCCCTAGCCCCTCGCTCTGGTGAACATAACGCCCAGCCCATGGCTCCAGAACCTCACACAGACCGTTTCCTAATCAGAGGAGTCATAGTTCATCACTTGTCTATACCTGAACAGATCGTCAAGAATACTTAATATGCATAGACAGTTCTGAACCTCGCTTCCCGGATGGCTTTCAGTCTCACAAAAGAGCGACCCGTGTTTGGTCAGATGTGAAGGTATTTGGCTCAGGAGTGCGTCGACAACAGCGGCCATCTTGCACTGTGCGCCGCCCATCCTTCTCATGATACACCAGCTGGCTGGAGGCACCGCTGTGCCATACCTATTGCCCTAACCCTGCTTGACCGAACGATTTCAGGTTTAGCATTACAGATGGCGGGCGTTGAACCGCATAAAGCCGACGACTAAACGATCATCCGCCTCAAACCTGCACGGCGTTCTTTTGCGTTTCGAGTGCAGTAACAAGCTGAATGTCGGAAAATTTCTGTTTCTCGCCACAACTTGTGCTGGTCAGTCATTTTATGCAAAGCAATGGCTTGGCTCCATTCTTACGTTGAGCGTCTGTTGGAAGAACCGCGAAGGTTGGTCCATTTAACAAATTTAAGCGATCGCAGCAACCGTACAAAGCTGTCCATACTTAACTGATTGAATCGTTTCACCTTTTTTGCCAGGAATCTTCTCTTCTGCCCCAGCTGAACGCAGCCCAATGCACCGGCATGACGTAACAGCGCGTGTGCATCTGCCGCTCCGAGGGAACACACCACGTGTCCTCGCAGCGTTCGGAGCCACTAACCTTGAACTGCAGCCGGCAGAGTGTGCAGAACTGGGTGGGCAGCTTGTCGAATGCTTCCGGGTCCTTGGCCGCCTCCTTGGCCTCCAGCTCCTTCTGTTCCTCGCGCTGCGCCAGCCGCATCTTGCCCAGCTCGCCGCGGATGCGCATCAGCACGCGGCGCATGGCGTCCATGTGCTCGCGGCCCAACTGGTGCTTCCGGAAGTCGGCGAACGTGGCGCAGCGGGCGTGGCAGTGCGGGCACTTGGTCACCAGCTGCTTGGATGGCGGGTACACGCGCGGCTGCGGGCAGCCAGGCGGCAGTCAGGGGAGCCGCGTCGGACCGGGCAGTGAGACGTGGCGCGGGCCAGGTGGTCGGCAGCGCACCGCCGCTCCCCGCCGGTGACCGGGGTGAGGCCACCCGGGTCACACCGGTGGGCCGGGATGTTCGACTTCATTCAATTGATGCCGGGACCGCCGCTCCCCGCCGATGACCGGGGTGAGGCCATCCGGGTCACACCGGTGGGCCGGGACCGCCGCTCCCCGCCGATGACCGGGGTGAGGCCGCCCGGGCCACACCGGTGGGCCGGGACCGCCGCTCCCCGCCGATGACCGGGGTGAGGCCGCCCGGGCCACACCGGTGGGCCGGGACCGCCGCTCCCCGCCGGTGACCGGGGTGAGGCCGCCCGGGTCACACCGGTGGGCCGGGATGTTCGACTTCATTCAATTGATGCCGGGACCGCCGCTCCCCACCGGTGACCGGGGTGAGGCCGCCCGGGTCACACCGGTGGGCCGGGACCGCCGCTCCCCGCCGATGACCGGGGTGAGGCCGTCCGGGTCACACCGGTGGGCCGGCACCGCCGCTCCCCGCCGGTGACCGGGGTGAGGCCGCCCGGGCCACACCGGTGGGCCGGGACCGCCGCTCCCCGCCGGTGACCGGGGTGAGGCCGCCCGGGCCACATCGGTGGGCCGCGGGGACTCGATGGTCAGACACCGGGATGGCGTGGCCGAAAGCGGAGGGGTCGCGGAGAGCCTCGGCCGCAACGACAGTCTAGCCATTCTGATACCCAGACTCCGACCTTGTCTTCCAACTCGCAGCATTCTGTCTCGGAAAACGTTTAGCGTTAATCTGGTACATGACATTGGAATTAACGCGTCGAGTTTGAGCGCTGAAACGGCACCCACGTGGTCACTGGCCTGTGGCCGTCTGACCAGACGCCGATTACTGGCGCCTACACGGTCTGACGACAGCAGCGCAATACGCCGATTGTACAGGGAGACTAGCAAAAAGCACCACTTACAACGCACACCCTTCATACTTTGACGTCCGCTTCCACCCAAATGTTAAGACAAACAAGGATCGCCAGGCAAGAAGTAGGCACCCTGGTGCAACCAGTTTATTGAACCGAACAGGACGGGAGCCAGAGAGGACTAGTTATGTCCGCCGGACAAGATTCCTGTCCATGCCAAGGTACATAAATATAAGCGTTAATCTTGACGATGAGCCACATACAGGGTCGAAACAGCGTTATTGAACATAATAAACGGACGAACAGACCGAAAGAAAACAAGACGATTGACACATACATTCTCGGCCCGACACCACACATATTCTCCCTGTGCTCGTGAGGGGTAAAAACAAAATAGTTTCCCCTTCGTCATCTTCCGGCACAAAGCATCAGGCAGCCCACAAATAAAATCAAACACCCGGCGTAAAGCGCCTCCGTTTACTCACCGCGTCATCACGGCGACCGTCGAAGGACCGGTCCCTGAAACCATACAGCCCGAGTTACACGCCAGCGTGCCTGGATACCACACGGGTGCCGTTGTGAGCTCATCTTAACGGCTGTAGTAGTTTACCTGACTTGTAAGTACACACACACGTATGATGCGTGGTGCATACGGGGAACTGCAGTTTTACTGCAAATGCAACTGCAGTTTCATGATACAGTACCATGAAAACTATGCGGCGTGTGTGAGTGTGAGTGGTGTGGTCAGGTGGTATGAACCACTTGGCCATAATAGGGCAAACATCATTCGCCAGCAGTTCAGCAAAATAGTAAGTACCAACAGTTATGAGGCTGACTGGCTATCGTACTTGACAGGACCCAAGTTAGTGTAAAACACCAAGATTGAATGAAGCCGACAATGGTCGAGGCGGCAGGAAGCATTGAGCAGTCCGACTTGTGATGCACCAGTACGGCCTTGGATAAAAACATAATGTACACAGCTTCATTCCGGCGCGCAGTCGCAATGCACCCAGCGCAAATCCAGCGCCAACTTGCTTTCAAGGTCTCGATCCTCACGCTGCATGTTTCGATTGTCAGGGTCCATTGGTCTCTTCACACTGTAACAATCAGCTTAGTACCTGCCGCGTTCGGCGTCTTATTCGGCAATGACAGCTTCAATTATTTGAAATTTACCACGCCTCCTGCGTTCACCCTATCATAGCTTGCAGGCGATGAGCACCTTTTGACGACGCCTTTCACAACCCGCCCTAACGCGCACATGCAAGATCACAAAGCGAGCTACAGGTACATCGCAAGCCGGACGGATTATTATTATTTTTTTGCTTAATATGACATTCATACACACAAAAAGGAAGAAGCTAGAAAAGCCGAAATCAAAGACGAAAGTGGCGACGTACGTATTGCACTATGGAACACCGGTCTGGACTGGACAACATCACATGCCTCGGCCACAGCGGCAACGCACGTGATGTTGTCCAGCCCGGACCGCCGCCACGAACCAGAGCAGTTTTCCGTCCTTTTTTACGACACTGCCCTCCTAGTACTTTGCATTACAAGGGAACGCCTCGCTCATCGCTGCGAACCCTTTTGCGCAACTCCAACGATTATGGCGGGCATGTAAGCACCCCCCGCCATGGCGTAACCGGGTCTCTAACCGGGACTTTCACGTGGGAGCCGACGGTCCCATCCACTAGACGACAACGCTCCTGCTCTTCGTTAGTGAAAGACGTCATAGAAGCGACATTTGCAAGAAGTGCGACGATCCGAAATACCCGGAATGAGACTAAGGACACACAGCGACGGACTGCTGCAGAGTCGTCAGCCGCCACCACTGTGAGCTGTGCCGCTGCCACGCTGGGACTACACCAGGGGGCGGCAGCGTGTCTGGGCCGCTTCGTCAGTCGCCAGCAGCAACTCTGTGCGTCCGCCTTACCTAACGCGGACCCCGCCTGCCGCCCGGCCGTCGCCAAATCTTGCGCTCCGGCGCGCGGTCTGCGCACCTCAGTGCGCCGTACCTGGACTGGTCCTCGTCGTAGTCGCCAAACGGGCGCCGCGGCGGTCCGCCGCGTATGTAGCCCGTACCGCGGCGCGGCGCGTAGCCGCGCGCGCGGAACGGCCGCCGCATGGGGGCGTGGAACTCGTCGTGGCGCCGGCGCTCCTGGTAATCGTCGCGCCGGTAGTGGTAGTCCGAATGACGGCTGCGCATCGAACTGGACTGCGAGCGGACAGGGCGGGCGGCGCGCCGGCGAAGAGACAGCGTGTTAGCAAGGCAGCGGCCGCCGCGCTAACCAGCGCTCTCGCCCGTCGCCGGCCGCTCGAGGCGCGCGCCGGCGACCCGGACGGCGCGGTGTCCGCCCTGCGACCGTCCGCCGCCGGCCAGTGCTTGGGGCTCGCTCAGTAGTTGTCAGGGGCCGCTCATTCAATCAAGGTAGGCACGTACAACAGCTATAAACCAGCTGTAAACCCGTGTGCATCACCATCCGCTGCCACCGCCCCTTTGACAAAAACTGAGGCTATCCAGGCCGTCCGCAGAGTTCACAAAAGCTCTGGCTCAATGACGGTCAGATCAATGGAGCGCTTAATGTGCAAGGCTTCTGGTGCACACCTTGAACCCCACTCAACCTGCTTGTGCTCTCCATCAGCTTTCGACATTCATCAGATTCACCATACTACAGCGCGAGCAACTCGAAGGTCAACCAACCAAACAAGTTGCACAACTCCAGGCAACCACCTGAATCTGTGAGCTGTCACATTCAATAGCTGCAATCCGACGGCAAACATGGTCAGATATTCACGCTGCAAAGACGTCAAAGGTCAAACATGTCAACAAATATTCATGTTCATGACTGTTCCCGTGCGCCTCTAGTTCATTGCCGCCGCTCTCTTCCAAAATGGACACGCCTGCAATGCATTGTCTTCAGTACATCCAAACGGCTTCCGTGTGTCTCAAGGTAGCAAGCCATGGCAAAACAATGCCTGGATTATCTGACCAGGAGTGCCCCGGCCCCTCGCCGACTGCAACCCAGCTGACCGTCCGTCTTGCTCGCATCCAGCGCCGCCGGTCCGCCCTCCAGCGCTGCCGCCGCCCGGCCCTTCTGGCCGGCGCCTCTGTCCACTCGGTTCACGCGCGCGCGCACACACACGCACACGCACACACGCATACACACACATACACACACAAAAACACACACACGCAGTACTCACCCGATCACGGTCATACGAATCGTCGCGCGGCCGTTTGTAGGGCGGTTCGCTACCGCTGCTGCCGGCGTAGTGGTCGGCCGGGCGCCGACCGCCTGACGTCTGCATCAGCGTGTCCACCAGCTTCTTGGCGATCTCCAGCTGGGTGCGGTGGCTGGACGGCAGCCCTGCACGGAGCGTACGGTCAGCGCGGTAAGCCGTGCTGACTGTCGGGGCGGAGCCGCTCCCCACCACTCTGACAGCGCACCGGCTCTCTGCCCAAGCGTGCCGAGTTTGAGGACGTGTAAGCCACATTTCCTGGGATTTCAAGGCAAGTCGAGAAGTGGAACCTGTCCCCGGCATGTCTGTTTTAAACATACTACTAAGGTCACCATTTTACTGCGCGGAGTAAGATCCACTGTGGGTCCTTGGCTGAGAAGGCGCTAAAGTAAAATTGTATGCAATAGAGTTTCCACGACCTGACTATGGTACACAGATGCAAATAGCGCTGGAGAGCAACTTATCAAACTGGATGAAATAGGTGTTCATGCGCCCCTAGACTTTCAACGTCTTTTGATATGACAAATTTTACCTCCAACAACCTTAAATGACCTGACATAGTGACTGCCATTATTTAAGAGTGACATCATCAGCAAAAGAGTAGGAAATCAATACCGGACATAACTTAAGAATGTATCTTCTATATTAACAGAAAAATATGTTAGTGTATGCCTGAAAGAGAAACTTGACAAACATATCAACATCAAAGTAAACTCTCAAGACAAGCCAGTCAGTCAGTCATGACTCGGCAGTCAGCCAGCAAGCCATTCGTAACATGCCAGTGAGCGCCCTGACTGTCTTAGCATATGTTAGTGTGCTCTCCCTCTCTCTAAATCCCTCTAAGAACTGGATGATGTTTGGCTTTCAGCCATCAATGCATCAGCACATGAATTCTCTCCTTAGAATGGCTGGCACATAAACATCTGCAGGCACGCTCGCCCTGGCTGATTTCGACAAAAAGTGAATAGTTCTACATGTTGCGTACTTGTACTCACATTTCCGTCGATTGTCAAACTTGAATGCTCCTACCAAATGGTACCCTTCTTATTTATAAGGAATCAAGATGTGTCCATGTCTACACATGAGCCTGGTTCTCAACATTTCTCCCGGGAACTGGTTCCTGGCTCCGGAACCAGCAAGACTAAGGAACTAGCCTGGTTTTGAATTAAGGGATCCACCAGGAACCGGGATCTAGCCTCATGTGAAGTCAAAAAATCTAGGAAGAACCAAGGTCCACATGACAATAAGCTGAAAGATCCAGCAAGAACCAAGCTCCAGTCTGACAGCAAACTGAGAAACCAGCAAGAACCAAGATCCAGCGCGGCATGATGTCAAACGATCCTGCCAGAATTATCTCAAGACATCTGACAAGAACCAAGATCATGCTCAAACATGTGGAAATCCAGCAGGAACCCAGATACAGCTTAGGATTAAGCTGAGATCCAGCAAGAACTACTCCATTATCTGTATTGATGCCAATGTAAGCATTGGGAACCACGACCTTCCATGAGTTTCCTGTCAGCCTTCATTTTCGAGGTTCAGTAAGGTATTGCTCAGGGGTGCAATCTTTCAAACCAGCTTGAGAGGCTGAGCAGGGAAAATGGCTTAACTTATTCCTGCCTTTGTTGTCTTGAGTTGGAAGGGCTGAGGTAATTCAATAATATGAAACTATGCTCCTGGTATTACTTAGAGTTCATACAAATGAATGGAAACAACACATATCACCCATTTGGACAGTTTTCAAAATTTTAGTTCTTTGGCACAACCTTCCCACAATGAGATCATACAAACATCTGCCACACTTTGCAGAATGCAACATGGAGCTTGTGCTTATATGAATTTGTTCATCTCATTTCTATGCATGCATGAAGCCTTGAATGTAAGGCTCAAACATCCCCCTTTTAACACTTGCAGTTTAAGCTTTCCTTGAAAGCTGGTTCATGAAATGTCTGCAGACGTGGCAAATTGCTGCTTCACAATAACCTGATTCCCTGAAATAATTACCACTTTGCCCCACACTGTGTCTGTCAACAAATCTTTTCTTCCTGGTTGTCATGGATGCTCCTTTCCATCCCAATAAGCCCTCAGCAGCTGCAGACACCTGTGGCCACAAGCTCCCATGACTGCATCTCAGACCCTTTTGTCTGGGGAGGACTAGCTCAACCATGTAACCACTCATGACATCACAAACTTGACGTCATGCCTGATTCTGTCTTGATGATGGGGCAGCCACAACTCACAACTGTGGCATACAATAGCAAATGCTTGCATCCCCTTCCCCACCATGCAGTTGCTTGCAGTGCAGTCACCTTCATTCCCATTCACTACAGGGTGTCATGACAGAATGGGGCGGCGTGGTTCGGAATAGGTGGGGCGCTGACCTGCACCCGACTCGCGTCGGTCCCGATCCGGATAGTAGCGCCCTGGTCCGCTGCTGAAGCCGCCGCTGCTGCCACCCCGGCCTTCGTAGTAGCCGCTGCCACTGCCACCGCTCCCACCGCGGCCGTACGAGCTCTGGTAATAGCCGCCGCGGCCACCGCGACTCATACCCCGGCTCGGGTAGTAGCGCGACATACCTGCCACAGTCCAGCAGGCAAGTCAAGACATGCCTACTTGCCACAGGTCCAGTAGGCAAGTTGCACGTTCACCAGCCACAGCTGGACAGGACAAGTCACATGTTCACCAGTCACAGCTGGGCAGGCAAGTCACATTTTCACTGAGCTGCAGCTGGACAGATGAGTCACATGCTCACCAGCCGCAGCTGGACAGGTGTTACATGTTCACCAGCCGTAGCTGGGCAGGCGAGTCACATGTTCACCATAAGTCAGGATAGTGGATAACGCATCTGCTGCCCACTAAAACCAAATTATAATGCACCTAGCATGCTCCTCTTACATGACTTCCAGATTATAAAACAAGCAACTGTCGGACTTAGTGAGCAAAAGACTACCAACAGCAATGTCAGTAATTTTGTATTTGAATCATTAATCTTCTTGCAAGTTTACAGGCAAAATGTTGTACTGGTGTGAGATCTCCATGATGTGAGGATGCTCTCCAACTTCCCAAAAAGTTATGTGCTGCATGGAAATAGTTATTGATGATATGTCTTGGAGGTCATGTGTGACATATATGTACAGATGAGGCAAGACAGCCATGCTGTTTATTTCATACAGCTTCAGCAAAAGTATGCTTACAGCAGCATAAGTAGTGGGGTTAAATGAGGGTTCAGGCATAAATCATTTGACATGGACAATTGGCACCTAAAATGGCTGTCATTTTGAATTTGTATGTAGCACACAATTTTTCACTGATTCTAGGGTAGGCTACAGAAATCTAGGATGTCTGTACCACATGATATCCTCTGGCTCCTGGCTAGGATTAAGCAGGGTTTAGTTTAGGACCAACAGCAATGTTTGCTGTTTAAAAGTTACCACAGCAAAATTTATGCTGATTTTGCAAAAGGCTTCACAACTAACACTGCTGTTAAATGGCAACTAATATAACTAATGCTGTTCTTTTCAGCATTCTGAAGTGGTCTGTTAATTTGTCTGGGGTGTGCTGTGCTTCCCCATGTTACCATTTTCACTTGAGCCACAGCCCACATGACTCGATGACATATTGTTAGTAATGGTCCACTAACAATTCAGCCTGTGAAATTTATGAAGAACTGGTAATGACCAATTCATAATTCTGCTATGAAATATACAAAGAATGTGAAACAGCTTATGACTCAAAGCCATATTTTTCTAATGAATAAATTCAGCTCACATCTTATTCTGATTGATTGACTCAAGTTCATTCATGATTCAGCTCAAACCAAACAAGCCTGCTCCACAAGAGCCAAAACTGTATTTGAGATACGCTGCTTGAGATATGATGATATGAGACATGCTGCTTATGCTACTTGATATATGCTGCATCAAAAGGTATTTGAAATGATTATTTTGGTCCTAAGTCCCCATACCAATGTGGAAAATTCGCTTTAACATCAGCAAAATCCCATGCTAAGTACATAGTCTGGGGACATTGGAAAGCTTTTACTAATCTCTCGAAGGTACCGGAACAAGACTGAGCGGTTTTCTTCAAGTACTTCACCTTTTTTAGAAGAAGAAATATCTCCACCGCGAGCGTTTTACGCGCAGTGCGGCACGGGCTCAACCAGCTCGCGTTAGCAGGATTGCCCGACTTTGAAATCATACAATCCAAACGACATCTTTAGCACCAAAAGTAATGGGCAGGCAATTAACATTATTCACTACGGCGTTTCGACCACTGCTACTCACAATGCTCGCATGATTGCCTATCATCTTCAAGAAATAACCATCTGATAATATAATAATTTCGGCTACAAACAGGTCATATGATTTTTAACACGCGGACAACCGACGATTTATAGCATGTACTAAAAGGGCAACATAAGCACCAAATTACGTACATTCGAGCAATCAAGAAAAGTATCCCAGTTCTTCACATTCGTGTCTCGAATTGATGTTTCCAAACAGACAGCACAGAGAAAAACCCAACAATGTCGGCGGAACTGAAGCATTTCCAGCAGTCTTAAAAAACGGACCAAGCCACGGGAACCAAACACCGAAGCCAAGCCAACGTTTTCGGTGCGGTACATTGACGTCTATTAGCGCAGTGCATCTCATACACGAGTCCGGATAATGTGATTCACACTGATTAGGACCAAACACATCGTGACGACATTGTCGCTTAAACTACAACACTTGGGTTCAATTAATATGACTACTCTGTTGCCGTGGCATGCTGCAATCATGTGCAGAGGGACTGTCGTAGTACCCTCTTAAAGTAGTGCACCTCCTGTACAATTCCAACGAGCAAGGCTTGAAATCGCTCTGACATCTAGAGACATACTCTGCCGAGAAAATATGCCAACAGCCACCCTAAGGAAACGGATCAAGCCTCGGGAAACGAAGACTGAAGCAAGGCCAGCGTTTTCGGTACGGTACATATACGTCTGTTAGCGTAGTGCACCTCACACACGAGTCCGGATAATGCAATTCACACCTTTAGAACTGAACACGTCGTGCTGACAATGTCGATGGAACTGCAAGACTTCGGTCCGATGAATAAGACTCATGCATTGCCGTGAGATGCTGCAATCATGTCGTGCAGAGGGACTGTCGTAGCACCCTCTTAAAGTAGTGCACCTCTTGTACAATTCCAACGAGCAAGGCTTGAAATCGCTCTGACATCAAGAGACATACTCTGCCGAGATATTATGCCAACAGCCACCCTAAGGAAACGGATCACGCCCCGGGAAACGAAGACTGAAGCAAGGCCAGCGTTTCGGTACGGTACATATACGTCTATTAGCGTAGTGCACCTTACACACGAGTCCGGACCATGCGGTTCACACTTATTAGGACTAAACACATCTTGCTGACGATGTCGGTGGATATGCCAGACCACGGTCCGATGAATAAGACTCATGCATTGCCGTCAGATGTTGCCATCATTGGCGGGCGGACTGCAGTAGCACCCTCTTCAAGTAGTACACCTCTTGTATAATTCCAATTGGCGAGGCCTAGGAACCACTCTGACATCCAAAGACGTTCTCCGCCGAGATAATATGCCAACAGCCACGCTAAGCAAACGGACCAAACCCCGGAAAACGAAGACTGAAGCAAGGCCAGCGTTTTCGGTACGGTACATATACGTCTATTAGCGTAGTGCACCTCACACACGAGTCCGGATCATGCGATTCACACTTATTAGGACTAAACACATCTTGCTGACGATGGTATAATTTACGCTGCGCTTATAAATACATATGTACCGTACCGAAAACGTTGGCCTCGCTTCGGTCTTCGGTTTCCGGGGCTTGGTCCGTTCCCTTAGAATTGCTGTTGAGACGTTTTTTCGATACAGTGTGTCTTTGGATGACAAAGCGGTTTTTAGGTCTCGCCAACGAATTATGCAAGAGGCGCACTACTTTAAGAAGATGCTACTACAGTCTGTCCGCACATGATGGTGACATCCCACGACAGTGCATGAGTCTTATTCATTGAGTCAAACCATTGCAGCTCAACCGACATTGTCGGCACAATGTGTTTATTTCTACTTAGTGTGAATCGCGTTGTAAGGGCTCTTGTTTCAGGTGCACCGCACGACTAAACGTATATGTACCGTACCTAAACCGTTGCCTTTGTTTCGGTCCTCGGTTCCCGGGGCTTGGCTTCGTTCCTCAGGGTTCGTGTCGGGATGTTATCTCAGCGGGGTGTGTCTTGCCTTTCAGAGTGGTTTTTAGGTCTCGCCAGTTGGAATTATACAAGAGGTGTACTACTTTAAGAGGGTGCTACTACAGCCTGTCCGCACATGATGGCAGCATCTCACGGCAATGCATCAGCCTTATTCATCGGACCGAAGTCTCGCAGTTCCACCGTTATTGTCAGCACGATGTGTTTAATTTTCATAAGTGTGAATCGCCTGATCCGGACTCGTGCATGAGGTGCACTGCGCTAATAGACGCATATGTGCCGTACCGAAAACGCTGGCCTAGCTTCAGTCTTCGGTTCCAAGGCTTGGTCCGTATCCTTAGGATTTTATTGGCATATTATCTCGGTAGAGTATGTCTTTGGATGTCAGAGCGGTTTTTAGGTCCCGCCAATTGGAATTATACCAGAGGTGTACTACTTGAAGAGGGTGCTACTGCAGTCCGCCCGCCAATGATGGCAACATCTGACGGCAATGCATGGGTCTTATTCATCGGACCGTGGTCTGGCATATCCACCGACATCGTCAGCAAGATGTGTTTGGTCCTAATAAGTGTGAACCGCATGATCCGGACTCGTGTGTAAGGTGCACTACGCTAATAGACGTATATGTACCGTACCGAAACGCTGGCCTTGCTTCAGTCTTCTTTCCCGGGGCGTGATCCGTTTCCTTAGGGTGGCTGTTGGCATAATATCTCGGCAGAGTATGTCTCTGGATGTCAGAGCGATTTCAAGCCTTGCTCGTTGGAATTGTACAAGAGGTGCACTACTTTAAGAGGGTGCTACGACAGTCTCTCTGCACGACATGATTGTAGCATCTCACGGCAATGCATGAGTCTTATTCATCGGACCGAAGTCTTGCAGTTCCATCGACATTGTCAGCACGACGTGTCCAGTTCTAAAGGCGTGAATTGCATTATCCGGACTCGTGTGTGAGGTGCACTACGCTAACAGACGTATATGTACCGTACCGAAAACGCTGGCCTTGCTTCAGTCTTCGTTTTCCGAGGCTTGATCCGTTTCCTTAGGGTGGCTGTTGGCATATTATCTCGGCAGAGTATGTCTCTAGATGTCAGAGCGATTTCAAGCCTTGCTCGTTGGAATTGTACAAGAGGTGCACTACTTTAAGAGGGTACTACGGCAGTCCCTCTGCACGACATGATAGCAGCATGTCACGGCAAACGGAGTAGTCATATTAATTGAATCCAAGTGTTGTAGTTTAAGCGACAATGTCGTCACGATGTGTTTGGTCCTAATCAGTGTGAATCACATTATCCGGACTCGTGTATGAGATGCACTGCGCTAATAGACGTCAATGTACCGCACCGAAAACGTTGGCTTGGCTTCGGTGTTTGGTTCCCGTGGCTTGGTCCGTTTTTTAAGACTGCTGGAAATGCTTCAGTTCCGCCGACATTGTTGGGTTTTTCTCTGTGCTGCCTGTTTGGAAATATCAATTCGAGACACGAATGTGAAGAACTGGGATACTTTTCTTAATTGCTCGAATGTACGTAATTTGGTGCTTATGTTGCCCTTTTAGTACATGCTATAAATCGTCGGTTGTCCGCGTGTTAAAAATCATATGACCTGTTTGTAGCCGAAATTATTATATTATCAGATGGTTATTTCTTGAAGATGATAGGCAATCATGCGAGCATTGTGAGTAGCAGTGGTCGAAACGCCGTAGTGAATAATGTTAATTGCCTGCTCATTACTTTTGGTGCTAAAGATGTCGTTTGGATTGTATGATTTCAAAGTCGGGCAATCCTGCTAACGCGAGCTGGTTGAGCCCGTGCCGCACTGCGCGTAAAACGCTCGCGGTGGAGATACTTCTTCTTCTAAAAAAAGGTGAAGTACTTGAAGAATACCGACTGAGCTACATCGCACAACACACGATGAGCAAGCAACGAGGTATTTACCGCGCAGAAATTATGCACGAAATTTGTGACCAGTTTCACGCTAACGCTAACGCTCAGCTGCTTTTTGACCTGAGCCTCAAATCCACAACCCAAAAACCCATCGACCGCAATGGCGGCCGAGCGTCTCCACAAAATTGCTTCCATACCAAGCCAGGCGATATGTGGCAGGCAGCTCTGTCCGACTGCGTACCTCTCAGCGAAGATTCCTATATGACGTCTTCGGTATGCACATTTAACGCAGGGACGGCCGTGCACGTGGTGAGGAAATGTAGCGCAGGCAGGGGGGGGGGAAGGGGGGAGGGGGCACAGCCGCACGTGCCTCTCCTTATTTTCTGAGGGCTCTTTGGGCTCCTCGGGGCCTACCATTAAGCGCCCAATATGAAATTTCGAAGGGCCCGAAAGACCGATGGAGGGTCGCATTCGGGAGCGCCGCCAGCAAGAACGGGTTCTTCATTGCCATCCAGAATGCTCTGCGCGCTGATCAGGGGCCCCTGGATCGATAATGGCCTCTTTGTCGGTTAGACACTACTAAAAAACGCACAGCCGGCTCCGTGTCAGCATGGGCCTGCGGGCTCATTCCCCAAGCAGAGGCAAAGCAGAAGCTAGCGATTTACATTGGTCGGGCCCCCAGAGTATGTTAGGACCCCACAGCATCTAGTAGGAGGCCCCGTGTTTGCAAGGGGCCCGAGTCGGCCAGAAGAAGCGTTCAAGGAGGCCCGCAGAGCGTGGAGCGCTCACCGGGTCCGACGATCGAAGGCCCGAATGGAAGGCTTAAGGGCACGAAGCGCTGGTTGAGTCTTTTCGGGGGCATCAGTCTGCGGGGTGGGCCCTCATATGACAGTCAGAGGCCTCTTTGCGCCGAACGAGGATCCCATGAATTGATATTGGCCTATATGTCGGTCAGGTACCCCCAGTACCGCACAGTCAGTTGCGTTTTGGTATTGGGCTGTGGGATCACTTCCCATTCAACCATAAGGCCGGGACCGGTGATTTACACTGGTTGGGCCCCACGTATCTGTCACGACCCGCAGTGCTTAACAGAGAGACCTGTGATTCGCCAGGGACTCCGAGCCGGCCAAGGGCAGTCTGGGAGTATATTTTGCAACTTTGAGGTTATCTTCTGTGCAGATGAAACCATTACAGCGGCACAAAAAAAGACGTGCTACCTTTAGCTACTAGTCCCGCCGCCACATTCCAGCCAGCACCACTTCGCAGTGAGGAAATGCCGATCCGTTCTTAACATCGATCTAAAAATGAGACCGGTGAAATATCCGCCCGGGATACCTTCTAAATGTACGATTTGATGTTTTCATGCGTTCAAGGGGTCCTCTTTGAGATGTGTCATCATTTTCGTCCACAGCATAATGTTAGCCACAGAGTCGACTCCGCGCGGCCTACGGAGACTGCAACGCCTGGAGTCGAGTTCGTTGATCCTAAGATTTTGCGAACGCGCATATTTAAAACTACGTGCATGATTTTTTCCACTGACCTATTCTGAATGAATACGAAATACTTCCAAATAAGCACGCCTTAATCAAGTTAATACAAATTGCTGGCCTATTTCGATCTACACTCTACCCTTGCGGGTTATCTTACATCTTTGTAGCACCCAGATAAATAAAATGTACAAATACGAATACAAACCACGAATGTGCAAGTGTTACGTTTCCGATTAAATCACTAAACGAACCAGTAACAATGCACTGCCCAGATATGATTCCAGTGATCATTCAACTCGTCCCCGGATAGGCCCCAGACAGCTCCTGACGAAGGGAAATCTGCTGTAAAAAAGATGGCTATGCTCGGTTAGTCAGGACAGTATTTTGTTTCCATTGTTTTATGCTTCTACTCAACGCAGTATTTCAGACCACAACAGCTGGGCATTTGTTGAAAACTATCATTTCCAGATTTGATGCCAGTGATCATTTAACAGGTCCCCGGTCGGGCCTCAGACGGTCCCTCGCCGGGCCGAGGAAAGGGTGGAATTCCGCCCCCTCCCCCATGGTATCGGCCCGATCGATTCAATGGGGAAAAACAGAGGCGCCGGCGGAAAGGTCTTGACGATATAAGGCGAAAGCATGTTTTTACCTCAGGTCAATTTTGAGGTTACCAGAAGTCACGAAAAAGTCAAGATTCGTCTTTGAAATTACATGAACAAAGATCCTATTCTGGCCGGGAAAAATTGAACTTGCGCGATACAGGCAAAATCTTGAGGCTATGCGAGTCAAATGAAACCATTTTAACTCTTCACATGGGTAAGGTTAAGTTGGTTAATCGTGCCAAAATGGCCCATATGGACAAGGATAGCGTCTTTTTTACTTGTGACCAAGCGTTTATGGCTCGAAGATGCGGCGAAGAGGTAGCAAAGCACCTAGCACAGCTTTAGGTTGCGCAAAGATCAATCTAAAGATCAACTGGGGTCAAATTTTCAACTGGTCAGAATAATAATAAAAATGCTGGTGGAATATTGATCCTAACCAATATTATTAGCTCCAAACTAGACCCGCCAAGCTGGCGGCATATCGCATCAAACCGTCGACCAAAATTCCCGACTGCCACAATTTAGCTAAAAATTGGTGGGCTAATGAAAACTTGGCCCATGCATCTCGACCTACGAAAACGTAATTTGGGCATCCAGAACTTTGCGAGATATAGTGCGTCTAAACTCAACCTTTTAAAAAACCCCGAGCGCTGATCTAACGAGCACACATTTTGAACTCCATCACAAAGGTCCGCTCTGATTAACCTTGAATTTCTACCTGAAATGCTTCGGGTTGTTGTGTATGCCCACCTCACCTTGTCAGGTTTTGAAAGGCGTAGGCTTAGCATTATGAACCTACGAATTTTTGGCAAGATTGTGAGAGTCCTGAATATCAATGCTGAATGCCTGAATATCTTGATATAAAACTGCTGCTGGTTTGACAGGCATCTCAAAGCTTGGCTTAGCCTGAGTCAGGCATGCCGTGGCGCCCAAGTTCTCGGCGCACTGCCAGGCCAAGCTTCTAATGGGATAAATAAAGGTAAAATGCTTACCAAACTATTATTATGAATATGCATGCTGTGAGGAAAAAACTAGCACAAATTTCGGCGGTTGCGTGGTTGGGTGTAGAACTAGACGAGTGTAGACTATTACATCCGTTAAAAATGCGTCATAAGAAACGACGTGCGATAACCATCCAGAACAACCAAAAATTGAAAAGATTTTGCCGTCGTTCTAAAATTTGATTAGGTGGCACCCAAAGTCTGCTAACACGCGCTCGGGTGGGCTCGGGGTTCCAATTGACCCCCCCCCCCCCCCGAAGGTTTTTCCAGAATGGTGTCCGAACGGCGCGGTGCAGCCATAGCTGTAGATAATTGAATAGGGGATCGTTTGGCGTCCAAAAAATTAGACGTACCTTGTGAGGTCGCTGACCTATGGCACGTCAAAGTCAGACCATGGTTCCAGCGAAGTCGCTTTCTAGGGAATCGTTCAATCTGATGCAACAACGGAGCGTTCGACGAAGCCATGCATGTCTAAGATGCTTTCTTAGGTAACACAAATACTGAATAAGCAAATTGCTTTGACCCAAGGTCAGGTATAAAGGTCGGACCAAGGTCAAAACCAACCTGCTTTATTACTCTAGGGCTTGCTGTATGTGATAGTTCCTGGTGCTCACTTCGAATTCATTGATAGCAGGAACCGCATTATACATTTTTCATAGACTTATCAGAAGTCAGAATAGTTCATGGACCTGAAACGACCCAGGTCAGCATTTTTTTAGAAACACGCTGCCTGGCATAATCTTTGCAGCTTATTCAAATACAAAACCCAGAGCAGTTTTGTATGATTTTGGTCACCATGACCTTCAAAGGGTCAAAGTCACTGACCTTAGTTGAGCATGTGACCTTTTGCTTAGAAACAGGTATCAAGGTCCTGGGGGACTTTGAAGACCAACCTGGAATTTGACCTTGCTGGATCTTATTTGACCCAAAGGTCGTGACCTAGGAACCTCAAACTTTGACCTGATTTTGGCCTAAGTGAGTTCACGTACAGGTCAACACGCCCTGAAAATTTGGTGTCTCTAGCTCCCTAGTTCCCGAGATCTCGGACGGGTCAAATTACCCCCCCCCCCCCCCTCCACCCCACCCGAGCGAAGGGTATCTAGCCGGCCACCCGGGCGCGTGTTAAAAGACGTACAGCCACTGGGTAGTTAAGGTGTACCTATTTGACCACCAGTGGCAGTTTCGGGCAGACCGAACTAGTTCCTCACTGTTCCGCACGTTGCATAGATAGGGGAGGCTGTTGACGCTCCACGTACCGGCATGCTTCTTGGAGCTGGTGACCACGTTTCTGAGACGCGTGGTTCTGGTGTGTGGAGGACAGGTGACGCCTTCCCGACTACATCGTGCCACTATCGAAAGGCTCCGGCGCATCTCTGTGTGGCTCGATGCCAACAGCGTGACGCCTTGCCTGGCCACAGCCACGGCCATTTGCATTTGTTCATATGATACTTCATTCACCTCCGGCATCTCATAAATATATCATTATCACGCATCGTATTGCCCACTTGTATCGCATTTCTATTTCACATATGCGCTACATCCGGTATATCAAACAGATGCACTGAAATTATTACTTTGCTCGGGATGTAATGTTCTTGCGTATAGTCTGCATCTTATAACCATGGGCAAAATTGCCGTTTTTCAGGATGAAGTTACTCTTCCACCCACCTGATCACGTAATGTTGATGGTGAGTTCGAAGTGTCGTACGTCGAAGTTACGCGTTCAATCCTCAACCAATGTAAGAGAGCTAAAAGCGCCAGTCATGCCAAGAAGCTGTTCAATTTTAAATTCAACATCGAACTTAGCAGGTTCACATATGCCGGTGACTAATACAGGAACAGAAAGTCATGCGACATTTCCGCTGGAATGGCAGGCAATTGGGCCGAGAATATACCTTGGTGACTGAACAAAACATGGGAAAGGCATTTGCATGCAAAATGTCATAATATTTCAAACCCAACAAGCAAAGTTCACGTTCCAACACACAGAGCGCGTCTAGAATCAGGATGTAAGTACCTAGGAAAACTGAAAGAGGATCATAAGCCCACGAACACTAGACATATAACAACCAGGTGTTAATACCGGAGGCGTCACGCAGGCTGGAGTTGCAACACCTGTGCAAAATGAACTTCATTTTAAAACCAAGGCACTGAGCTTCAAAAGCACACTTGGTGTAGAAGACCCCACACGTTTTACCTGATGCTGAAAGCGTTTCAGCTGTCCGTCCCCTCCCAAGCTGCCGAAACGCCGCCTATGAAAGAGGCCTTTTCTATGAGTTTGCAACGTTGTGGCTCGCCCACGCGCCCAGCGGCGACGTCAAGGCGGGGTGGCCAGATAACCTTCGGGGGGGGGGGGGGGGGGGGGGGGGGTTACGTCAGTGCAGTGTTTGAAACGAAATCTGCGTATTCGAGATTGCGTTTGAATTGATACACTGCATTGATGCATTTCAGTTTGCCGGGTCTGTTTCTCTTGCTGGCAAGTTGGAGCTGGAGTTGTTGAAAGTTGGAGATTTTCCTAGTGGATGTCAGGGACACTGATCAACTAGGGCGTCACAAAAACACACCTGAAGAGCGATCTAGCATTAACTTTACAACAGAACTGAAGGGACTGTGAGCAAAAAGTGATACCCTGTACTGACGCGACCGCTGATGGCCAAGGGCGGCGATTTAGAATCACTGCATACGGAAAGGAGGCAAACAGCAGATGGTGCTCAATTGCTGATGGTGAATGTCCTTGACGCTACAAAATTAGCGCCACAAGATCATTCCTCAGGCGCGCACTTGGGAATTGTTCTAATTGAACGGGATCACAGTCGAGTTTAGTATTTTTTGGTCGGACGGATCTTGGTGAATAAGCTGTTTTCTCAAATTATGACATTAGACACGAAGCACATTTGACAAGACATGACACTGAACGAAGACAGGACAAACAACTAAACGCCCAACTGTATTATCAATACTGAAGAACATCTGCCCAGAAACAAGATTAAAAAGCTGTATGGGAAGTGATCTCTGGACATGTAAAATGCAAGAACGGCCGCGGAGTAGATATTGTCCCTTATTTTCGCAACAGGAAAACCGCCAACTTTCTTATGATAGATAGCCCAGACAAACCCCACAATCTTAAATGCACTATTGAAGTGTATCAATCCAGGTATAACCTTGCAGGCTGTAAACTTCCTTCTAAACTTCCTTCCAAACATGCACAAACAAAAAGATTGTGCCGACCATCCAACAGGCCCGCCCACGCTGTATTGCCAGCAGCATTCACCGTTGCCGGCGAACAGCGAAATATACCGTGCAACCGTCGACCGGCAGGCACCAAGGCGCTTGAGCACCCATGAGCAATATGACGGCTGTCATTGTGTACAGAAGCAGCAGCACCCCGAGCATTCCTAACGCGCGTCCGCGCTCCAAGGCCGGCCCACGCTGGCACGATGCTCCCTAACTAGACACAGGACGCATGCACACAACAGTCCGACGAATGGGATGACAAAGGGTCGCGGATTGTCTGCTGCCGCCCCACGCAGCAGACATAAATGGGGATATCCCCTGCTCGCGGGAAGACGGGCCGCGCCGTCGTCAAGCACAGAGGCGCGACGACAGACCGCCACATTCAGCATTTGATACACACCACCGTACCGGCAGACAGCAGCGGTCATCCCCGGAACCCAGTGTCACCACCTCGGGGACAGCTGCCGCCGTCCCGGAAGGAAGCTACCCCTCCATCGGGAGGTACCTGTCTCCCGGCGAAAGACATGCCGGCCGCGGCGCCCACGTCAGCTCCAGCGGCGCAGACGGTCCGGTCACTGTCCGACGGCCCCAGACAGCGGATCACACAGCGCATGAGACAGAGGGCGGTCACGGCCCGGCGAGGATGAGCAGCGGCGAGCACCGGCCGCCGACGTGCTCGGTGCGCACGGGTCGATTGTCGGGCGGCCCGGTGACCGGCGGTGGCGGCGGCGCCGAGTAGCCGTGGTCGAGCGGCGGCTGCCAAGCGGCCATCGCCGGCGCCATCGCCGCCGGCAGCTGTATGTGCGCTGTGGTCGTCTGGCCGCCGGGCGTGCTGATCTGTACGGTGACCGGCGGAGCGGTGCCCGGCGCCGAGCCGGGAGCCACGGCTGCGGCGGCGGCGGCGGCGGGCGGCGCGCAGGCGTGTCGCTTCAGACGGCTCAGCAGCCGGAACGAGCCCGAGCAGGTCGTGCACCTGATGACAGGCGCGGCTAGCTGTCAGTCGAGGCGCGCCAGGCCGGCTAACGGCGCAGTCCGAGCACCCCTCCCCCTCCCTCCTCCTGCACGTGGGTCGGGAAGGTGCCGATTCAATCCGAGCTCAAATTGAAATCAAGTTAGCTTTAAGGAAGTACGGGCGGTTCCACGAGATCCATATCACCATGGCTACAAGATTGTACACATAAAATCAGGTCATTTCCCTTCACTACAGCTTAAATTGAAATTAATTTAGCTGTAAGGAAGTACGGGCGGTTCCACGAGATCCGCGTCACCATGGCTACAAGATTGTACAAAATCAGGTCATTTCCTTGACCACAGCCTCTCAGAACCAGCTGAAATACACTGCTGGACGCCGCTTACTTGTACGGCTTCTCGCCGGTGTGGATCCGGAGGTGGACGGTGTAAGCCGACTTGTTGGAGAACACCTTGGGACAGTGGCCGCACGGAAAGCGGCGCGGGTTGGTATGCTGGTTCCGGTGCGCCCACAGGCAGGACCGGCGGCCGAACGACTTGCCGCACACCTCACAGGTGAACGGCCGCTGACCTGCAACGCCGGCCAAACGCTCAGAGCCGACATGGACACCGAGGCACATCTGGGGACACCTGGGACCGAGGGGGCACCGAGGCACACTCAGGAACACCTGGAACCGAGGCGACACAGAGGCACACATGGGGGACACCTGGGGCCGAGGGGACACCGAGGCACACCTGGGAACACTTGGGACCAGGGGGATACTGAGGCATACCTGGGAACACCTGGGACCAAGGAGACACCGAGGCATTCCTGGGAATACCTGGGACCGAGGGGACACCGAGGTACACCTGGGAACACCTGGGGCCGAGGGGACACCGAGACATTCCTGGGAATACCTGGGAGCAAGGGAACACTGAGGCACACCTGGGAACACCTGGGACCGAGGGGACACCGAGACACACCTAGGACCGAGGGGACACCGAGACACACCTAGGACCGAGGGGACACCGAGACACACCTAGGACCGAGGGGACACCGAGACACACCTAGGAACATCTGGGACCGAGGGACACTGGGATAGACTATCTCACTGAAACAGCCTTTCAGTACTATCAGAGAGCCGAGTGCTAGGTGAGCGATAGCTGAAGATGCGATTACGAAATATCGCACAAGACCCCAAGCACGGCGCCCCAGAGATCGACAAATTCCATCGCTTAAGAATGGCAAGCACGTGGCGCAAGATGACGGCGTTAAACAATGCTTCGTTTTGGACCACCTTCGCAGTGGAGAAGAACTTGTTTCTGGTTCGCCGAGTGCCAGACAACCCATCCTCCATCATGATATACCGTTGGAACGTTACAGAACTAAATTTCTGAGGCCACCTTCATCGCAACCGCAACAGGGAGACACTGCCTCTGGTATGATAGTCAAGTGACGCAAGCGCGGCTTCAGCGGATCCCGTGTCCAGCCTGGTTACACTAGAGCAGACAGCAATCGGAGGATCGCCGGCAACCTGCGCACCCATCCGCCCGCCCCCCGCGTGCGGGCCAGCCTATGCACGCCACTCACCGCTGTGCACGTTCAGGTGCTCCTTGTAAGAGTCCTCGTAGGTGAAGCCCTTCTGGCAGACGGGACAGACGAACGGCACGGTGCCGAGGTGCTGGGTCCGGTGCTGGCGCAGAGAGCGCGCCGTCATGAAGCCCTGGCCGCAGAACTCGCAGGTGTGCGGCTGCCAGCGGCGCCTGTCGTGCGTCTTGGCGTGCGCCGCCAGCCGACGTGACGACGGGAAAACGCGTGAGCACTGTTCGCATCGCAGCTCGGCACCCTGGTGGCGCTCCAAGTGCTCGGCCAGGCTCGCCTTCACGTGGAACATCTCAGCACACAGGTGACACTTGTGCGGCTTGTCGCCGGTGTGCGTGCGCCGATGCGCGCGCAGCGACGAAAACGCCACGAACTTCTTGCTACACACGGCGCACGTGTACCGCGTTTCGCCCGTGTGGCGCCGCATGTGTTCGCGCAAGCTGTCCTTGCGCAACTGCTTGTAGCAGACGGTGCAGGTGACGTCATGCTTGCCGGCGTGCACAGCGAGCGCCGGTGCCGAACGGAAGCCCAGGCCGCACACGTTGCAGATCAGGATGTCGGGCGCGTCCGCTGCGTGAGAGGCGTTGTGTTCCACAAGCTCGGCCGCCGCGCCGAACACCGCGCCGCACTTGAGGCAGATGGCCAGCTGCCTGGTGGGCAGCTTGTGCTGGCGTGTGTGCCGCTTCAGCTGCGGCAGCTGGCGGAAGGAGCGCTCGCACCGCTGGCAGCTCCAGAGCACCGCGTCCGCCTCGGCATCTGTCGGCGGACCGCAGTGGCGCCGGTGCCGCTCCAGCTCAGACGCGTCGGCGCACTCTGCCCCGCACATTTCGCACTGCAGTCCGTCACCCCGCGTGTCGTCCCAGACGGCCCCGTCACTGTCGGCGCTGTGGCCGTCGGTATCGACATCCAAGACAGGCTCAGCCTTGACGAGCGTCGGGCGGCGCCGCAGCGCTCTGCGCGGCGCCGGGGCCGCCAGCGGGTCGGGCGACGCGGCCGACGCCGAGCCCGCTGCGGCGTCCGGCGGACCGTCGTCTGGGGCATGGTTCCGCCCGGCTCCGTCGCCGTCAGCGACGTCGTTCGAGCCAGGCTCGGTCTTGACGAGTGTAGGGCGGCGCCGCAGCGTTCTGGGCGGCGCCGGGGTCGTCTGCAGGCCTGGCGAGACGACCAACGCCGAGTTCGTGCTACCGCCAGGGTCACCGGGACACTCGGCGGCATTCGGCCACACGCCGCCGTCCCCGGCGACGGCCTCCGACGTCGAGACCCTGCTGCACCGTCCTCTCCGTCGCCACTGCGAGAGCAAGAGCGAGAGAAGAGTGAGAGCGAGAGCAAGAATGAGGGCAAGAGAATGAGAGAGAGAGAGAGAGCGGGCGAGGACGAGGGCGAGAGCCAGAGAGCGAGCGAGCGAGCGAGCGAGAGCGAGAGCGAGAGCGAGAGCGAGAGCGAGAGCGAGAGCGAGAGCGAGAGCGAGAGCGAGAGCGAGAGCGAGAGCGAGAGCGAGAGCGAGAGCGAGAGCGAGAGCGAGAGCGAGAGCGAGAGCGAGAGCGAGAGCGAGAGCGAGAGCGAGAGCGAGAGCGAGAGCGAGAGCGAGAGCGAGAGCGAGAGAGAGAGAGAGAGAGAGAGAGAGAGAGAGAGAGAGAGAGAGAGAGAGAGAGAGAGAGAGAGAGAGAGAGAGAGAGAGAGAGAGAGAGAGAGAGAGAGAGAGAGAGAGAGAGAGAGCGAGAGAGAGAGAGAGAGGAGAGAGAGAGAGAGAGAGAGAGAGAGAGAGAGAGAGAGAGAGAGAGAGAGAGAGAGAGAGAGAGAGAGAGAGAGAGAGAGCGAAAGATCGAGGGGACATTAGACCGGACGGAGAGGAACGACAGCAGTAGCGGCGCGGCAGTAGTTGCTTTCTCACATTAAATGAAATTTTTAAATACTGCAGTGGAAAAGGCTGCTCTAGGCAGCACAATTTGTTTGAAGAAAATATGTTTCTCATTACCTCATTGATTACGTCCTTGTACATTGCGGAACACTGATCCATAGTCAATTGACGGCCGTTATGTCTGGAAATCGTGCCCACAAACACCACACGTAGATGACTCAAAAACCACATTTTTTAACCTTGTTCACCGCATGGCCAATGTAATGACCGGATATGCGTGACGTTATTGTGGCGTAATGATACCTGGGCGACACTGAAATAGTCTCCGAAATAGTTTGCACGTCTTTGCGGGCACACAGCTCAGAAACAAGTAGAGCTTAAATCTCCTAGGGCAAGGTTGTGAATTGCACTGAATGTTTCAGTTCAAAGCCCCATGCAAGTGTGGAACACCCCTTTAACAAATGGTGGTGTGCATAAGTTCCATTTTTCTTATATATATATATATATATATATATATATATATATATATATATATATACATAAGGCTGAGGAAAAACATCCAGTCAGTCACATCCACATCCCTGCCTATTCAAAGCAAGTTCCTCCAAGGCTGGGCAGAGTAGGCAACAGTTTCTGACACTGCATAAAACTGGCCAATGTTATGCACAAGACTACTTACAGTAGGCAAAGGCGCAAGTCGAACATCTGGTTTCTGAGCACATTTAGCTCCTGTAGAATCCTGCTGTTGTGCGTTTTCGTCTTCTTCACGGCGTAAGACGAGGTTTACATCCGTCTGTGTAGATCTTTCACATGTTGTGCAGCTGCCATTAGTCTGATCACCAATCACGTCTTCCACAAACGTGCCTTTGGTCCCCCGCTCCTCTGCTGGGCCTTTACTGGCCACCTCCACATCCCACTGCCGACCACGCTCTCGGCAGGCCTGGGCAAAGCTGAGCCTTACAGACCCCTTGAGTGCTGTGACACGGTGTTCCAAGTTATCGATTTCCTTCAGCAGACAGAAGCACACCACGCACACGACTGGGACCTGGTCTCCCAAACGAGGCAGCGAACTCTCCAAGATGGCAACCATGACGGAGCTCAACAAGTGGCCACTTGCCAGGGAGCTTTCAATCGAAATACGCTCTAAGTTGGCTGTCTGCTCTCTGTTGCAAACAAGACAGTGGTTTTCTACCGTTGCATCATCACTGCTTGTGTTCTGATTTATTGGAGGTGTCATTGCAGACATAATACCTGAAACCATATGCACAAACACATCAAAACAATGTTTGAAATACATAACCATTTTCAGCAGTTTGAAATGAAGATTCATCACATTCCTGCCCATGGAGAGTGAGTCCACCCACCCCCTCCCCTGATGTGTTTCACAGCATCCACACGCCAGGATTTGCCAGGATATTCTGAAAACTTGGCAATGTCTCCCAGCCTTACACTGTGTGTTTTATAATAAAGTTGGTACTTTTATCACACACATGCATCACATATGCTCCTGAAATGTGTTTTTTATGGAACATATCTGGGATTGGGGAACAAATCAGGATACCATGGGTCAATCTGGAATCTAGGGGGAAAGTCAAACCAAATTAGACATCTTTGAATGGGAAAAGATGCAACCATGCAAAGTTGGTATTGCAACAAGAAAATTGGTATTTATGTCATACACATGCACTATGCATAGCTTCAGAAATATCTTTCTGTAGGGAACATATCTGGGATTGGGGAACAAATCGGGATATTGTGAGCCAATCTGGAATCTATATGGACATTCTAACCAAATTAGGCATCCTTGAATGGGAAAAGATGACAAACATGCATTTCAGGGCAAATTGGGGATGAAATCTCATCCAGGGAAAATTGGGAGGAGGGAGTCACTTCCTCATCCCCTCCCAAGTGGTTACAAATACACTGTTAATTTATGGAAATTATAGTCCTTTGGTATTGTCATGGTAGGAATACCCAATCTTTCCTTGAGTTTCACCAATATCTATATTCACCTAGATTATTCAAAATAACTACACTTGAACATTGTAATGATGTAATTACATCCATAAGACATTTTGATCTGTTTTAAGTGGACTAAAATGTCACTTGCAAGTGTATGGTAGTGTAAATACCTCTGCACAGACCATACAAACACTATCAAGACCTTGTCTATCAGAGGCCTTTGCCCAGGAAGCCTTTGCATATGTTTTCTTTCCAAACCTTTCCAGTGCAAAGCCTTCCCAGTGTGGTTTTCTTCTTCTGAAAGGTAAAGTGAATTATATGAACACCAACCCTCATGCATGAGTATTGTGCAATCAGAGCAGCCAGGTGATTTTCTGGGCATGCCATGTCATGCACTTTGTCCCTAAAAGCCCTACTGAAGAATTCTGCCCTGAAAGATGGTTCAGGTATCACAAGAAGCCTTAACATAAATGAGGTATGCACACAACCAGCACCCTGGCATCCCAGCTTCAGCCTGTATCACCTCTGAAAAATTGTATGAGAATCACTGTGAAAATGTCACATCATTCTTGGTCAACATAGGTACTGGTAGGTATCTGAAGACATTGCTTGCACCAGCAGCCAGCAAGTCATTACCTCACACCTGCATGTAGAAATAATTGGTTAAAAAACATTTAGTGCATAGTGAGCATTAATATTCGAATAAGAAATGCTCGATAAGTTCTGGGGCCATCATATCTACATGATTCCCACCTGACGAATGGCTTGCTTGAGGATAACAGGGTTGTGGGGGCGTATTTGTTGTGTCCCCATATACGCAAATCTATCACGTACGGCATGCCACGCCAGCCGTCGCCGTGAGCACTACGCGGCGTCCGAGGCTACTAGAGTAAGTTTTGGTGGCCCGTGGTACGGTTTTTGGTCGATGCTACAAAGGGTTGGTAGATGCTAGGAAAATGATCTATAACGAAGATTTCGCCAATCGTGGGCGGATCCAGAGGGGGAGGGACACAATGCCATGCCCCCGTTGGTTCCCGAAGGGGCCCTTTGGCTCTCCTGTTCTAGGGCCTTGACTGGTTCCGAGGGGGCCAGAGCTTGCCGAACAGGTGAAGTTTTTTAATACAACACGCAAAAACTGGGTATCTGTGGACTTCCAGGCAGCCAAGAACACTTATAAACGAAAGTAAAGGGCCTATCAAAAGTTAAAAAAGACTCGATGATTGCAAAGTTGTGAACTGGAAATCTTAAATCTCATAACACCGTCAAAGGCCCCAGCTGTTTCCGGAGGACCTACATGCCCACTTGCGGGAGCATTACGATCGTTAAAGAGCATTCCACGGTGCCCCACATTTATTTGCATTTGTTCGGAGGGCACTGCGCTGTTGTTGGGGACCTTCTTGTTAAGCGTGCCGAGGCGCTGTTGTCAATCATGGGCCCTTCCACGGATTCTTTCCATTCGCCAGCAAGACTCTGTGAGCTATAGCCGGAGTTTCATATCTTAACCTGCCGGGGTATTCTCGATTGCTTAAGGGCCCTTTACGTGGTCTCGGTTAACTTAGCGACACACTTGCGGTATGCTCATTAGGCCCTCTACATTGGTCTAGGCTGTTTCCAATTATCTGTATCTTGCTTAGTGCCCTACACTTTCGTCGGAGGCCCATCTGATGGTCTGATTGAGCACACTCAGTCGTTCGGGGACCCTCCACACTGGGTCTTGGGTACTTTTTCCTGAATGGGGGGCCCTACGTTCTTGTGGCGGGGCCAATCTGTTAACCTGCTCGGGGACATTTGATCGTTCGGGGGCCCTCTACATTGGGCCTCAGGCACGTGCTATTTGAATGGGCCCTACGCACTTGCCGGGGGCGCCCTCTGTTCGCCCCCTCGGCCTCACTGGATTGCTCGGAGGACCTACACATTGGTTCTTGGTGCTTGAATTTAGGGCCTTCTGCTCCCATCGGAGTCGTCTGATGGCCTGTTTGGGCACGCTCTATCTTTCTGGGGCCCTCCACGCCGGGTTGTGGGTGCTTCTTATTTGCATGGAGGGCATTACGCTCCCGTCGGGGCCCCCTCTCATAAAGTGCTCGAACCCATTTGATCCATGGGGTACCTCTACATCTGATTTTTGGGTATTTCCTTCTTGAATGAAGGGCTCTCTGCTTTTCTCGAGCGTCCTATCTGCTAAGTTGCTCTGGCGCGCTCGATTTTTTGGGGCCCTCTACATAGTGTCTTGGGTACTTCCTTTCTGAATTGAGGGCCCTACGCACATGTCGGGGACCCTATCTGTTCTCCGCTTTGGCCACACTGGATTGTTTGGACCGTTTATATTGGGTCTTGGTGCTTGAATTTAGGGCCCTGCACTCCTGTCTGGGCCACCTGATAATCTGCTCGGGTACACGCAATCCTTCGGGGGCCCCGCCGCACTAGGTTCTAGCTAATTCTTATTTCAATGGAGGGCCTTCCACTCTTGTCGGGCCCGTTCTGATAAGCTGCTCGGGCACATTCCATCATTCTGAGGCATTTACATGGGTCTTCGGTGCTTTCCAGTTAAATGGAGGGCCCTACGCTCTTGTTGGGAGCCCTTTCTGTTAGTCTGTTTGGAGCACACTCGATCATTCGGGGCCCCTTCATTGGGTCTTGAGTACTTCCTATTTCAATAGAGGGTCCTACGCTCTTGACGAGGTCCATGTTGTTAACCTGCTCTAACGCACTGGATCATTTGGGGTCCTCTGCATTGGGTCTTGAATACTTTCTATTTGAATGAACGGCCCTACGCCCTTTTTGGGAACTTTATCTGTTAACCTGCTCAGGCACACTCGATCATTCGGGGGCCCTCTACATTGGGTCTTGGGCACTTCCTATTTGAATGGAGGGCCCCACGCTCTTGATGGGCGCCTATATGTTAACCCGCACGGGCGCGCTCGATCGTTCGGAGCCCTGCGCCTTGCGTCGTGAGGATTTCTTAGTTGAATGGATGGCCCTGTGTGCTTTCCGGGCCCCATCTATTAAGCTGCTCGGGCCGGCCGCGGACGCAGAGGTGGGGGGGGGGGGGGGGGGGGAGGCGCCGGACCATGCCCCGTGGACCATGCCGAGGAGGCCTTAAGACTCCGAAGAGGCCCATAAGCGGCCGAACGGACGCAGTTATCTTACAACAAAAACACAATAAAATTGCATGCCTTTGAGCCTACAGACCAGGAAGCTGTCTGAAAAAGTGTTGCTTGGGGGAAATCTTGGGGCTCATTGCGCCGTCTAAAGTCATTGCGCTGTTGGTTGCCTGGCCCTGTATGTCCATTTTCCGGGTCAATATGATCGCTAAGGACCTTTCCACGTTGCCTTGATGCCTTTGCATTTTATCGTAGGACCCAATGTGCTGTTAGGACGCTATCTGCCTCCATACCTGAACACTGTTGATCGATCAGATTTTCCTGCACGGATTCTTCCCATTTTCCCAAAAGGCTCTTCACACTTTTCCGGGGTCCCATACGCCGGGGCACACTCAGCTGCTTAGGGGCCCTTCATATAAGTCTCGGGTTCTTTCCACTTGCTTGGAGGGCTTTGTGCGGTCTCTAGGGCCCTTATAAGGTAAGACACGGGGCACTCGATGCTCAGGGGCCCTCTGCTTTGATCGAGAGCTCTCTCCCTTTGATCTCACTTGCAGAGGAATCTTTACTCTTATCGAGGCTCGTGTTGTTATCCTGCCCGTGCACTCTTGATCGCACGGGGGTATTAATTCATGGTCTTGGATAATTCTCCTTTGCTCGAGGGTCCTGTGCTATGGCCGGGGCCTTACATGTCAGCCTGCCGGGGCACTACCGATCGTTTAGGGGCTCGCCACGTCCGTCTTGGGTGCTTTTTGCTTGCCCTGAGGGCTTTATTGTTGTTGACGGAAACACTTGTTCCTTGTTCCTCGCTAATGCACTGCACAACACACGTATTCTACACATGAAAACAGGTACTGTCTTGATCGACCTTAAGTAATCAAGCAACGACATATCGAGAAGGACATTGATTTAACAGAGAAAAGGCATTGTCTACAGCGGTCTTTGCTACATTAAACTCTAACAATAGCCACGAGTGAGCTTTTTTTCATCCTATCTGATGCTCGCCGCAATACCTTCAAATGTGAAATATTCCCACTAAAGTTGTACCCTCCATGACGTCACAGAGGGACTTTACTGAGGTGTGCACTGGTCGGCACGGCACCACCTGTTATACATCGCCTTGTATATATCCCTATACTCACCACGGCCTTGCAGTTGCGGAGATTGATGGTGAGGGGTGTGGGGGAGGCGCCATTTGTGGGCATTATGCGGGATATGAAGCTATATGGAGGTGTTAGAGGAATAAACAAGTGTCTGGCGCATGTACTGAGAGCAATATCATACGGTTTGCCTGCTAGGTTTAGCTTATACAGATCGTATTACTGGGTGGAGGGACCACGCCCGCGGTACCTACGAACTGCAAGGAAAACATTGTTTTGAGCCGGTTTTACCAGATGCAGGCACGTTGAAAACAACTGGATAATTTTAAGTTAGGTTCATTTTCACTTTTATATAATGTTGTCTGTGGTGTTGTATGCTCCTTGAGTATTGCCTGAATGAAGTATTAATAGATCATGGCAGCATTAATAATATAGGGTAAGGCCATGCATTGCATGATAAATGGTGTATGTGTGCATTGTCAGCATTCAGGCTGGCCTTCAAAAAGTAGCTGCTGCACAGTACACTACAATATCAGTGGCTGAGTCACACACTCACACACAATTCATTGTAGGTCAAAGTGGGATGAATTTCATATTATTTTTAGATAAGGCAGTAGTAAGGACATTTTGCCTTCTAGGGAAACCAGGAGAATGGTGATATAGATACATCAAGATTTTGGTAACTTGCCTATTGAAATGAATAGCAGATGTAAATGCAAAATCTCCTCTTGGTGATCCTGCTTTTCAGGTTTGTTTTTGCAACAGTGAGCCATGGTTTTCCCAGCTCAGAAGCATTTATGGGAGATGATCCAGGAACAATTGTCAGTCACTACTATGGTATGGTGGATATCTAGATAAGAATAAGAATGGGCTAAAAGAAACATGTACATGCAAACATTTTCTAGTAAACAAGCATCAAACATTATGCTTCATTCAAACAGGTGAAGAGTCCAAGTAAACAGGCATCAAACATCACACATCGATCCTACATGAAAGCGATTTCAACTAATGAGGCGTCAGGCATTGCACAACACATTGGATGTCAGTTACTGAATGAGGCTTCAAGTGGATGCCTGCTTGCTTGAATTTATTTACATATACACATTTTTGCATGCTTATATCTGTAGTCAGATATGCAGGGTGTCTTAGTAACTGCTGGCAACTGCTCCTTGTTTAGCCCCCTAAATGTGGGTCACCTGTAAAAATGATGGCTGAAAGGTCTTTTTAAGTTTTTGCCTGCAATTGGTTTTGATAAGAGCATGTCATAAAGATCTCCACACATATATCTTCATGTTGTGTTTTTTTCTATGAGGAGCAAGGCTATTGCTGCTGTCTTGTCCATGTGTGTTATGTTTCTTGCAAAAGCAATGACAATTTAAGTAGTTTCAAAGTATTGTATAGAAAATATGTTCAGTTTGTTTGTGTGCAAGTATCTTCACAGCATAACTGGTGCCCCAAACCATGAGTACTGTGCTTTGTGCCCTTGAGCACTGTGAGGTACAAAATATTTGTGCACTGAAAATGTCACTGTGATGTTTTCTCCTGCAACACATGTTTAGCATAACATGTCTTTGTGCCCCCATGTTCAGGCTTTTCTATCCTTCATGAGACAGCTTATGAATGAACATAATCTTTTTGTCTGCAAATTGTTGTAATCTGATAGGTGTCATGACCCTGCACAAGACCCCTCAGCTTATGTTTAGTGAGCTAAAATGCTTTGGAAGCTGTACAGTAAGTGGGGTTAGGCTGGGTGTCAGAAATTGTTGGCTGACATGGTCTGGAAATTTTAGATTGGGTTAAGTCAGGTTGGGTACCAGTAATAAATTGTGAATGCTCTCAAAATTGAGCATGCACAGAGAAGGGGAAGGGCAACATCAGGTAAACTTAACTTTTTCCATGCATCACTACATGATTAAAGCTTGCTTTGTTGCATGCGTGCGTGCGTGCATGCATGCGTGCGTGTGAGAAACATGTTTTGCTGTGCTGTACATGGTTTTTGGTTCCTTGTTTTGGACAACTTCTGCATAAATGAAACCTGTTGCCTGCAATGCCCCATGCTAGCCCAGCCACCTAGAGAGCACACCATTGCTGTATGCTACCAATTTTTTATGATGCCTCATTGCAGTCATTTTGGTTTGTTCTCTTGTTCTTTCAGGGCTTTGAGAGGCATGTTAACAATCTTTATCATAGAACATATTGCCATTTTCTTTTCTTTAGGAAGTAATATGTGCATTGTGTTTTTCAATCACTCATTTGTCCTCAGAAATGGTAGCATGAATTTGAGCTTAACCTTGGACTGTAAGTACTATAACAGTTCAACATGCAAATGTATTTGATCTTTGTTTTCAGACATATAGAAAAAGCACTTCGGAGCAGCTGGAAATGTCTGGGAAGTTTTTGGAAGAACGTGTATTTGGCCTGGAGGATAAAGTCTTTGGTGATTTAGACAAGAATGACCAGTACACAAAGGTAAGATGATTTGCACAATGCCTTGGGGCAGAGGATTTTTTCAGTATTTGATCAACATATCAATGAGGTGAAAGTAGTATGAAACTTTTTCAGGCTGTTCAGGCTGATGGCAATGAGAGGACGAGGCATTCTCTTGGGTGGTGGTAGATATAAGTAATGATCAAGGGAGTTCATATGAAGTAACATATTTTACTGTCATGCTGCTCATGCAATCTGGTGTCCATCCTGCCACAGAATGAAGTATGTTTTAAGGTGTGTTTAGGCATGCAGAGTTCAGCCATTGAGACTCCAACAGTTAAAACGTCCAGTGTCGCTGCATCACACGTTCAGAACGTAAGAAAAGCATCCAATGAGCGTGGAACTCAAGGAGGAACTCACAAGGTAGGAGGAACTCACAATGTCCAAGCTCTCAGCATGGAAGAAAATGTAGCATAAAAAGTTAAAAATATATGGTATTTGCTTCCTGCTTAGATTTACATCAAATCAAAGGCATGTATACATTTATGAGGCCATTGGTTTGCAGAATGGAATGATTATATGCAGAGTGGCAATTGATGTCAATAGCTGATTTCAGCAAATGATTCCGTCCTTGAATCAAAGTTAGGAGGTGGCATCGACTGGTTTTAATGCAACAATTTCCTTGCATGGAGCATCTTAGGCATGATGTTGCATCATGAATAAATTGATGTTGGCGGGTCACAGGCTTTCTCATGGTGCAGAACCTATCATGGGACATAATGCATCAGGTGCTTTAAGTGGTTCGTGCTGACCATGTTCGACGGTACTTATCACATGATAAAGGGTCGAACGCTGGGTTGACTAAGCCATCTGTTGGTAAAAGAGGGATGTGGTAATGTGCCATCTAGCGGTACGATTTGAAAAAAATGCGCATTGCTGTGCCATCGAGCGGCAGGTACCAAAACTCATGTTCGACATGGCCGTTCGATGTTCTAAACATTAAACGCTGTGGATTTGGACATGTCCGTTTCTAAACCACAGGCGACGGACGTGATCCTCGGATTCAACAACCGCCTAGGCAACGTGCTCGGAGACTACGAGCGTGCCGTAATGATCATGAAGAGGCGTAAGTTTCTGGGATGGGCTGATTTACACACTGGTCAGTTCATTTAGGCGAAATGTCTGTCTCCCCTGGTTGTCGTGAAATATTGTGCGCAGTGTCGTGCCTTCCGCATTGTTTTTTTTCTTTCCAAAGGACTGTTACACAATTAGTCAATCTGCTGCGTTGTGAGGCTAAATCATGATCTTACATGTGCGTCTGGCCTGGTGTCACTGATGTCCGTGGCGGTGATGCGCGTGCAGCGGCTCCGCGCGACTGTGTGGTGTTGGCTGGGTACGGGGCCTGACCGGCGCGCGCCCTCTGTCTTCGCCGGCGCAGTGGACGAGCTCGAGTCGTACCTGGACCCTCTGTACGGCGAGCAGCTGACCACCACGCCTGCCAGCCGCGCTGCTGAGCTGCTCGGTACCCAGGCGCAGATCCGTCAGCTGGCCCAGCAGCTAGAGGCTGTGCAGCAGCTGCTGCCGCTTCTCGACAGCGAGCACATCAAAGGTGCGGCAGCGGCTGACACTTTGACGTGCCTCGGTGGGGTACCAGCGGTGGCGACGACTGACCCTCGGACACGCCTCGGTGGGGTACCGGCGGTGGCAGCGGCTGACCCTCGTGCCCGCCTCGGTCGGGTACCGGCGGTGGCAGCGGCCGACCCTCGGACACGCCTCGGTGGGGTACCGGCGGTGGCAGCGGCCGACCCTCGTGCCCGCATCGGTCGGGTACCGGCGGTGGCAGCGGCCGACCCTCGGACACGCCTCGGTGGGGTACCGGCGGTGGCAGCGGCCGACCCTCGTGCCCGCATCGGTCGGGTACCGGCGGTGGCAGCGGCCGACCCTCGGACACGCCTCGGTGGGGTACCGGCGGTGGCAGCGGCCGACCCTCGTGCCCGCATCGGTCGGGTACCGGCGGTGGCAGCGGCCGACCCTCGGACACGCCTCGGTGGGGTACCGGCGGTGGCAGCGGCCGACCCTCGTGCCCGCATCGGTCGGGTACCGGCGGTGGCAGCGGCCGACCCTCGGACACGCCTCGGTGGAGTACCAGGGGTGGCAGCGGCTGCCCCTGGGGCCCGCCTCGGTCGGGTACCAGCGGTGGCAGTGTCTTTGTTTGGTCTTAAATCAAAATTTGGTGATAGTTTGATGGCTGGTTGCTTTTTCTTGTCTGTTCGCCGTTCGTAAATCTAGGAGAAGAATGTCGCACTCTCGTCGACTTGACCGTGAAACAAGGCAATGTGCGTGACCTGCGGTGGCTGCAGAACATTGGTGGCTAGCTGTGCAGAATGCTAGGCTTAGCTTTCTGCAAACTACTTGTGGAGTGTGCTGGTCATCCTCCGCTGGGGCTTAAAGAGACTGGGTCGAATAAAATTAGATTTGTGCTTTGAGAGCGAGCAAAAACCTGTGGCTCATGCAATAAGGTTTTTGTTTTCGGTGGTAACCTTTGTAATCGCATAATGGAATCGTAGAATAAAAGCACATCCTATAACGGGGGCAACACGACCACGTACTCACCATTCGCAGTGCCCTTGCTATGGTAAAAATTTTACAGCATTAGTAAAGAGTAAAAAATCATGAAAAAGGACACAGTATCCGAATGTATTCGAAGATTATGTATCCAATGGACATGTGTAACACACAAACTAATTTTCTAGCGCATCTCGTCTGATAAACCGCATGACTTGGTGTTTGTGCTTGGAGTAGTGGCGGAAGCATCATGACCAGTACGTGTGTGTGTGTGTGTGTGTTCTCCGTTGTTTTTTTAGTAAGATCAAAGAGCAAAAATCCGGCCTCGGTCACCACAGGTCCATCGTGTCCGTGTCCGTGTCCGTGTCCGTGTCCGTCCGTCAGGGGCGGTCCGTTTCGCCCCGGTGCCGACCCGTGACGCGGCTCGCGCTGTGCACAGGCGCCGGGGACCTGCGCCAGCGTCTGCAGGCGGTCAGCGAGTGCCACCTGGCGCAGACGGAGCGGCTGGCGCGGCTTCAGGCACGCTCGCAGCAGCTGGCGTGCGCCTACAGTCAAGTGGTGTCCACGCTGGCCGGCACGCTCGTGCAGCTGGAGCACCAGGTGTCGCGTGCGGAGCTGGCGGCCAAGTGATGCGCTGTGAAGGATGCCGGGCTGGGCCGAGCCGAGCCGAGCCGCTCGGCGCCGGCGAGGCAGAGTGTTGGGCGTCATCGGATCGGCGCCGGCACCCGGCAGTGGCGGCCACGGCCGGCGGCAACGCCACACCCTGGGATGGGGGCCAGGCGGGGAGTGACGTGAGACTGAGACAGTCCTCTGAGTGCTGAGTGGTACGGGCGGTCTTAATGGGATCTGAACTGCCCACCCATCGCGGGCATCTATTTATTGTTATGTTGGACCGCTCCACGTGATTGTGTTGTGAGTCTAGCAGATGCTTGACCAGCCGGTGAAAGCTCCTGCGTCCGGCTGCCCGGTCGACAAGTGATGCTACCAAAGTAATACACCAGAACGCGCTTCTCCTTGAGTTTGAACCACTTTCCTCGCAGGGTTGGGGAACTGTGACTCCTCACCATCACCAAAAAGGGAACTACGCTCTTGTGTTGCGCTCTTGCGCCGGGTGTATAGTTACAGAGCATCTTTTGATGAATTGGACGTGTTTGGATGTGCGGCTGAAAGGGCACGCACCCCCCGTGCATAGTAGTGCAGTTTTCCAGTGAATGGGGACATTTGTTTTGTTTTTCTAACATTTTCTCTGCATGATGTTCGGTCTACCGTTTTATTTACCTATATCCCCAAAATGGCTCATAACTTTTGATCTGACACAGGATTTATCTCGTGTGGTGCCCTGTATACCCATTAGCCCTGCATCTTCATAGGATCTGGGGAGTGGAATTTGATCTGCCGGACCGTGTGCGTTTAGTGCAGTGGTTGACGCGTCCGCGTCAACCGCTGCACGACCTGAAAACTAGAGGTACATGGTTGGATTCCCCGCGGTGCCCGCACGTTCTACCAGGGTGAGAGGCAGGCGACGCAACATGGCCTCAGCAGCTGAGTGACACACACACGCACACACAAACACACGTACACGCACACAACGCACGCACACGCACGCACACACGCACACGCGCGTGCATGTGCACAACAAGCATGCACAAGCACGCACGCGACACATTTGCGTGTGTGGACAAGAAATGATGATTTCAGTGAATCTGGGGTTATTGTGGTGAAGCAGCGATTCTCCACGTCTGCAGACATTTTGCGAACCAGCCTTGGGCGAAACCTGATGTTGCAAATGCCAAAGGTGGATGTTTGAGCCATATATACAATATTGCATGCATGCAGAAAAATGAAATGGTGAAATTCATATCACTACATATCCCATGTTCCATTCTGCAAAGTGTGGCAAATGTTTGTAAGATCTAATTGTGACAGGGCTGCACCCAACGACTAAAATTTGGACATCTTTTTGGAATAGTTAATGTACAATCGTTTTATGAACGCCAGGGGCATAGTTTCAGTGTTTGTTTCATGCCGTCATACTGCTAGTTTCGTACTGTTTGCGTACTGCTTAATACTATGTTTGATTTCATGTTACCATGCTATTTCTACTGTTCTGTCAACACATGTCCCTGGCCTGAAAAAGCACCGAACCTACCGGGGAAAGCTCCGAAGTTAGCCATCCGATAGGGTAATAGTGCGAAAATCGTTCACCATGCCCACTTTGGAATACGCTGATGGCACATCCAGTAAGATGAAGGAAAGCAGCCCGATCTTTGGTCATCCCCAGCCATTACAACGCCCAATTCACCACTGAACGTTACAGCACTACCGATGGCTCAGCACTGAGGGCGGTCTCCACTCAAGCTCTACAACCACAAATTCCATCCTCGCCGGCTCCATCTAGCTCAAGTGTCGCACTGATGGAGCCCCACGCCAACCCCGCGGGCACTCCGGAAATGCCAACATTTCCCGTGCTGGTGCGGTTACCGAGGATAAGCTAAGAACGCTGAGACGTGATGTACTTCTGTCCGCATTCAAGAGGGAGCCGCTGGCGGAGTCAAATATCTCAGCAGGATAGAATCAGTCTTTGCATGCGCTGAAGCAGTCGCACATAACGATATTATAAGGAGAGTCACACGAAGGCATGTAAGAATTGTTGGGATATCAGGCCAGAAAAAGAGTGCATCGGTGCACGTCCGATCTAGTTGTTGGTCGATCAGGGAATGTGCAGCTTACATTACCCAGTCTCCATGTGCGCACCCAGGATTTTCTTAGGATACCTTAAATGTTTTAGAAAGTCTCATGTGTCGTTAGGACAACTCAAATATGTTTTACGCTGTTGATGGGGGGGGGGGGGGGGGGATGAGTTGCATAGCGCACTAGATGACAACCATCCGTTAGAATTCGGCGTTGCTGCAGAACTCTTGTTTTGCCCTCGAAATACTCTCCTGACCTGACATAAGAGCCATTGCGGGATAATATTAACCGAAAGGCGATTACGTTTATTGTTTTACATTCACTAATTACATATTTTAAACACACGATTCATTATCATTGAATGCACGAATAACAATCAAGATGGGGAGGTCTGCTGGGCTATCTAGGCGTTCGGTGTGGTCCTGGGGTACTAGCACGTCCTGAATTACGATTCATCGCGCTTCCCCCTGTTTCACGAATCTTCAGTCCCAGCCTGAATCCAGGGCGGTAAACATTTTTCCATAACGGCCCGTATAATCCGTCGCCAAATACATTAAAATGGTACGGGACGCGCGCATGAACGGAATGTCATACTACATCGACGTGCTTTGGGAGCCTGGTCGACTTCAGTTGGTTTGAGGTGACGTTCTAGTGCATTACACTTTTAAAAGGGATGCTCCACATTTTATGGCTTTTCGGACTGAGTTGGACGGTGCAAGATCATTAAGAGCAGATCTCAGCCACACGGTTATTAAGGACTTAACACCGCCCTGTTTGTGAACCTGACGCCCGCGAACATGTGCAGGCTATTACGTGCACAATATTTTGAGGTTAGCCAGTGAGGCATGGCGCCATGGAATGCCACGTGAATACCGCCACCTCATTGACCACGTAGTGCTTGAGGTCAAAATGAAACATGACCAGAGAAGCATTCATGTCTGGCGTGTGTGAGCACGATTTGCGGTATGACCACGCGCCCGGGTGGCCGGTTAACTACCCTTGATTGGGATGGGGTAGGGTCAATTTGACAGTTTGCCGCCGAGATCTCAGAAAGTAAGGAGGCTAGAGAGATCAAATCCACAGGGTGTGTTGATTTGTACATGACATCACTTCTCCCCAAATTTGAGATTCTAGGTCATGACCTTTGCGCCACATAACGTTAAACAAGGTCAAATTCAGGATTGGTATCCGAAGTGCCCCTGGCCTCATGCAACCGCTGTGAACCTAAATACCTGCTCTCAGCAAAATGGTACGGGTGTTCGCTTAAGGTCAGTGACCTTGTTTGACCTTTAGGAGGTCATGGTGACCAAAATCATACACGACTGATTTGATGTTTTGCATTTGATTAAGTGTCGAGGAATAAGCTAGGTGGTATGTTTCCAACAAAACAAAACAAAAAATGTTGACCTGGGTCGTTGAGGCCAGTGACCTGTTCTGACCTTTGAAAACATCATGGAATATGTGTATCACGTGGCTCCTGTCATAACAAGATTCAAAACAAGCGCCAGAAACTATCTCATACAGAAATCTTTCGACTAAGAAAATACGGGCTGCTTCTGACCTTCATTTCTGACCCTGGGTTAATGAAATTTGTTAATTGGAAGTGTTTGAAGGAAACTATTTCAGGGGCGTATGGATTCGTCTAACATTCCGCTGTTGCATCAGGTTGAACGATTCCCCAGAAATTGCGTTCGCTGAAACCAGGGCCTGACTTTGACCTGCCACAGGTCAGTGCTCTTCCGAGTACATCTAAATTTTTGACGCCAAAAGATCCGCTATGTAGCTGTCTACAGCTGTACAAAATTTGGCGCGGCTTTGCTGCGCTGTCCGAAAATCATTCTGGAAAAGCCTTGAGCGGGGTCAAAGTGATCCCCACACGAGCGCGTGTTTTAACGGATGTCATTTGGCGTTCACCCACTTGAATGCGTCGGTGGCAAGTTTTAAATACGACTTTGTTTTTGGTTATTTGGAATACAACTGCTTCTGTCGGAGATGCCCACTTTCGGGACCATGGTGTGAAGGAGAATGGATGATGGTGAGCCAGGACTGTGTGCACCTGGGGACCCGATCACCGAGACTTTGCCCACACAGGTTCCCCTTTCCGGGTGTGTGCAAGGGGCTCAGACGGGGGCCCCAAACAGTGGACAATTTGGCCCATTCGTGGCCGGCACATCTAGCTTTCCCCAGGCAAGCGGTGAGTCGCGAGGATGCAAGATGACGCTAGACAGAGGATCACAGGAACGGATGTTCGAACATGAATCACGTTTTGTGCTACATAATGCAGGAGTCTAGCCATTGTAGTGGTGCGAGTTACGACAGAAATAAGATTGGAAATTAAATAACTATATCAGGGCGCCATAAGCCAGCATGTGAATGCAAGTATAAACGATGAAATAACTGACAAATGTGCAGCAACACCACGAGAAAGGCCAAAACACGATCGCATAACTATATTCAGGTTCAGCAAACACGACCCAGCAAAAACCGCTACTTCTCGGAGCGTGCAAGCACTGCAGCCTAGTCGGCCAGACGGCTACAACGACAATTCTGACAAGCCAGTCTGGCAGCAACTCTGACTTCTTAAAGACATTCCATGACGAGTCAAACGAAGACACATTGAGGAACATGTTGTATTATGTTATATATATATATATATATATATATATATATATATATATATATATATATATATGTGTGTATTCCTCAATACGGACATCGTGTACGCCATCAATACGTCAGTAAACAATGAAATTATGTTGTTTAGAGCAGTCTAACATGTCAAAGCAAACCAATAGCTAAAACAAAGCTTTTTCTCAAACCCTGACGCCTACCTCATCATCTTCAAATGTGGAGCATTCCCGTTAAAACGCGCCCGGGCCGCCGTTTGAATGCAATGTGCTCGGGTGGTTGGGGGGGGGGGGGGGGGGAGTTTGTGGAGGGGTGGGTGGAAGACCTCTGAGACGTCAAAAAGCAAGAGACAAAATACATCAAATTCACAGGATAGCATAGGTGGTGGAATGGCAGAATAGAAAGCACTGTACTCGCTTCTAAAATTTACACACAAAAAATGTTTGAGTCATAACGTTTTGGTCAGCTTTAACCAAACACGGTCAAGCAAGAAATCAGTAACAGAAAGTCCCCCACATCTCTTCAAGCAACCATCGTGGGCCGAGGCGCTTTTTCTAAGCACGAGGTTGCCCAAGTTCATTTCAGGTCAACGAATTTACTGATCTTTGCAAGGGTCAAAATTGACAAACAAAATCGAGATGATTTTGGGATGTAAATTTAAAATCAGCATCAAGAACTGGACCATGCATAAAATCCTTTCCAACAAATGATGATAAGTAATCTCAGGCTAGTGACCCCTGACCTTCGCAGCCAACAGTCAACTTAAGAGACTGTTATCGTCCTTGTGATCAGGAATTCAATGTGACATCAAAATACTCCATGAAGCAAACTTCACAACCAAAAATCTATTTAGTTTTCACCTTGACCTGGCATCCGTAGCTGACCCAATCCCAATGGAATTAGCTGAAATACTAATATCATTTGCGTTGTCTGACAAATCTCTGGGCTGGAAAACATCGCCTGAAATATGTTGTTGCATCACCTTGAAAGCTGCGGCATGAATTGCCTTTGTTGTCAACCGTGGTCTGACTTTGACACGCTAAAGGGCAGTGTCCCCAATAGACATATTGCTTCATTTTACGGTAATTCTTTTGTCGACAGGTATGGCTTTGGAAGAAAAAATAACCATAAATCGCATGGTCTTGTCTGTAATGGGTTAAGGAAACAGGATAATCGTGTACAATTACGGATTCCCCGCTGGATTTGAATTTTTTTTAGATGTTTGCCATGGGGAGAACTGGATCGTGGACGCAAATAACGAAAAATGAACTTAGTTTCGTACTATCGCTTTTCGCTGTTTATATGCCGAAAAATAGCGGGCATTTTGGTGTCCCAGTCTCTTTGAGCAAGGTTGATGAGTTTCGCTAACATGTTGTTTTGGACACGATTAAATTTCTCACATTTGCCTTTTGCTTGAGGATGATAGACTGAAGCGCAAATGCGTCTAATGTTGAAGAATGTGGAAATTTGTTCGACATTTGCGTTACAGAATTCCGTCCCATTGTCATTTCCAATAGCATGGGGGCAAGCATGACGTGGGGTAATATACTCAATAAGAATCTGTGCCACAGTTTCAGCACTTTTTGATTCTGTGGTAAATGGACTGAGGTCAACCAGAAAACACGTCAATTGCGTTAATGATGTACTGATCACCATTATCACTTTGTGGAAGTGGTCCAGAAGTGTCTATTACAATAATTTGGAAAAGGTGTTTCGAAATCTGTGTGTTTTGCAGAAGACGTGTTTTTTCTCAATTTTCGCATGCTACACGTTACGCAAGGTTCCAAATATTGAACTACGTCTCGGTACACGCCAAACCAATAATAACGCTAACAGAGTTTATCATGTGTTTTATCGATGCCTAGATGACCAGCAAAGTATCCTGAATGGGTTTCTTCAATGAGGGGGTTTTGGGGGATGCAAGGGAAGACTAACTTAAGGCAGGAAATGAAGTATACTTATGAGTGTTCGTAACACGGAATATCAAATCGTCCAAGATCGTATAAAGAATGGAGATTTTAGCAGATTTAGGATGTTCTTGACCCGCGAGAATATTACGAATCATCTTGATACCCGCATCATTTTCCTACACTCTTGAAGTCGGCATTGTTTGTCAGAAATTCTCTAAAGTTTTCCAGATGATGCACCTCTCCTCCTGGACATGTCTCTACTTCGGAGTCGAACATAATTTTTGCAATTTTCGCAGAATTTTGAATTAAACTGGGATAATACGAGCACATACCAATGAATGAAGGAACGTCTTTTATATCAGAGGGATATTTCGGGTCTCTAATGTCTTCTGCTTTACCAGAAGCTGGTTTGGTTCCACTTACTGAAACTAGATGACCTAAGTATTTAACTTCCTGCTTCACAAGTTGACGTTTTGACATTTTGAGCTGACATTTTTTATAGCCTGCACTTCGTAGACGTTCAAACAATGTTTCAATGTGGCTTAGATGTTCTTCGGATGTCTTTGGGAAAATCATGATATCGCTGCATTTTTTAAAAATTCCCAGGGAGTTCAACAATTTGCGTTTTATGTAAAACTTTCAGATGGCAAGGGATAGTCCACCGCCGTACGCAGCAGCAAATGTTACCATTCAATAATGCGCAGTCGTACGCATATCAGTGAAACTGATTCTGAAGGCTGATATGTTATTGCTCTGGAATGCTAAGGGAGAGAAACTAATCCTCATGACAATCCTCATGACATCTATGCAATCCTCATGACATTGAGATATCTTGCAACATTTTGCACACATTCATCCCATGGACATTTACTCGCGGCTCAGATGCGCGTCAGCAATTTAACAGGCGCAAGAGTAGCCAGTTGATTCCGATGCGCTCGTCAGGGAAGGGCGTCAATTCAACCTCTAAAATGGAAAAAAGAGGACCGGAAACATGCGCTAATTCTGTCAAATTTTGAGGTAGTCTAGGTCAAATTGCCTGTTGACTTTGGGGCCAAATCAAGGTCAAACTCCGGTGCCGGTAGTGCAGTGGTTAACGCGTCTGCGTTAACCACTGCGCGTCTCGAAAACCAGAGGTGCGAGGTTCCATTTACTGCGGTGCCCGCCCTCCCTGCCAGGGTGAGAAGCAGGCTACGTCATACAGCCTCAGCAGCTGAGTGCGTCCTAAAGCTCCAGTGACGCAAGGTCAAACTCCAGATCGGTATCCAAAGCATCTCTAGATCCCATGCAACCACCTTAACCCTTAATGCCTGTCCTAAGCAACATTTCACTGGTGTTCATTTCAGGTCACACCGGTCGGAACAGCTGCATCGCGCCGATGGAGGAAAGGTTCATATGGGCCCCCTTAGGTTAATGACCTCCTCTAACGTGCAAGAGGTTCAGATAAGATGTCTTTTGACGTCCCTTTGATAACAAATTGGAAAGGAACATCGGAAACTACCCATTACAACATGCTCTTAAGTAAAAAAGCAGCTTGGCTTTGAGCTCGGTTCGACCTTCATACTGGCCCAAGCTCAGTGGAATTGGTCCTAACCCCAACCTCAATTGGCTAATTGCTTCAAAAACTATCTCGAACATTCCTGGCTTGGTTTATAGGGAGTGACATCTTTGGGGCATATTTCAAAAACATACTTTAGTTCAACCTCAGGTTTAGCCACTTCTTATAATAGCACTGGGCAGTGCCACTGCAGCACCATCAAGACATGATAAGGATGTCAATTTTAATTATTTTGATGCCCACATTGTGCTGTCGACACGTTGTAGCAGTACCACAGCTTTTCCCTGCAGTAGCGAACACCGTCGTCATGACAACGACCTTGCGCACGTCCATTGGTGGGAATAAAAGAATGTTTGCGATTGACTCAGTGGGCAATGGCCAGTAACCCAGAAATTGATTGGCCGCAGCCTGAACCAGTGCGTCACATAGATCAGGTGATACTCCCATCCCCAAAGCCACAGCAGCCACGGAAAGAGCCACAGTGGTAGACGTAAAAGGGTAGATATGAAAGCCTTAGTAAAACGCTTCGTTGAATTCGCGGGCTAATAGCGTCATATTCACGTATCTTTTTGACAAAGCGGCATTCCAGGCTTTCGTAGAATTTGTTACAAAAACATTTTGAAACGCTATTGTGTTATAAAACAAACATTACAGACCACACACGCTGCAAAAATCACAGCAAATGAAGTGTAATACTTTCTAAGTAGTGAGCGTTGAGTCACATGAGATTTTCCCGCAGGATGTGCTACTTCAAAAAGAAATTCTGAGCTATTTAGAGGGATTTCAAGAGAACCGCGCGGACCGCGCAGCGTTGCTCCCGCGGTCGAAACTAAGCCGTGGCCAACGGGGGAACGAAAACTACAACACATTTGAAAGAATACTTTTGAAAGCTTATCAACATCGAACCCTACATTTAGAAGGTAGTCTGGGCGTGTATTTCACCTGTACGATTTTTATATTAATGAGAATAACGGCAATGATAACCTTTAAAGTATTGCGAAATTGTACTGAAATCTGCTGGTGGAACTGAAAGAGCAGAGGTAGAATCTCTATTTCGCGTGTTGCTGTAACTGTTGATCTTTTACGGAGGACATGCTCAAAGCTGCAAAGCAGATGTGCCGAAACTCATCTCGGAAAGGTGCAGCTGAATCTTTAACGACATTCGGAACTATCAGCTTATGGCGGCTGCTCGCACGCGCACTCCGCCCGTCGTCTGGTTGTACTATCACTGGCCAACGCCGTTCGGTTTTACGGAAACTGTAACCCAGGCCACCACCGTTCTTACTTCAGAGATTGCGGGCGCACAGGCTCAAACCTTCTGGTATAGTTAAGGGGCACATTATTGATTCTGGTCAATGGCTGAAGGGCCATTCCGTCCCTCCACGGGGTGTCTTCCTGCTACCATTCTGGCGACACTGGACAAGACCTCCTGACCGATCCGGAGGTCCTTAAAGGGATGCATCGTATCACATTGGTCCTTTCCCTGACGCGGGAGGTCTTCCGACCCACACAACTGACTCCGGACCGACGCAGGAACCCTCATTGACGCAACAGCATCCCTGACCGGCGCAAATGGTCCAATAATTGACCCATGGAATCCAGTTCGGCCTAAGGAGCCAATGCTGGAGTTGGGATGGAGGGTCCACCGTTCGATACTGACAGCCCTGACTGGCACAGAGCACATAACCTCAATATGAACAATCATCATAAGTTTTTATGCTTCCTTTAGTTGCCATACCAATGCAAGAGGACTCTGTCATTCGGGATCCCGCCCCCGTTCCTGTTGAGCAAATCTTCTCCTGAGCGACTCGAGACCCCTTATCGACACATAATACCCTGAAAGACACCGTGGCCCCTGCGCGATACAGGTACTCCGCATTGTTGCAGGGGCCCCGACTAATATAAATCGCGGACCCGGCCCTGCATCTGTTTGGAAAATGGGCCCCAGAGCTCAGACCGACACGGAGCTGACTGTTCGCCGTTAGTGATCTCCGGTCGAAAAATAGGAACCCTCTGTCTCAAGGGTCCCTATCGGTGCAAAAGGTCATCTTACTGACATTCGAGATCACAGCCCTACGGGTGAGGGTCCTTTATGTGACCCGCAATCAGCTCTTTGGCCCTGCCAGCCTTCTTAACGAGCCCTTAACCTTTGGTCTCAAGAGACTCTTTGGTCCCTATTCGAGTCCCCTCAAACACCACTTTTGACCGACTCGGGGCCACTTGCCACCACAGGATCCCAGTTCTGCACTGTGGCCCCTGATCGACACAGGAGGCTCTAATTGCGTCAGGGACCCCGAACACTTGCAAATCGCGGGCCCGTTCCTCGTTTATTTTTGAGAAATGGGTCCCAAGTGCGCAGACGGACGTGGTGCCGACGGTCCGGCTCCGCTGTTGAGGCCCTATAGTAGGGATAGAAAACTCTTATAAGAGGATTGTAATAGGAGCCCTCTGAATGGCATTGCATATCACGGAAATAGGGCGGGGGTGGGGGGGGGGGGGGGAATGGGGAGGCGTGCCAGGAATACAATCGGGCCCTTGATCTTTTGGTCTCATGGAACACTCCGGTCGCCCCTTGGACCTTCTCAAATAAAGTCTGTGACCGATTGGTGAAGGACTAGCTGGCACATGACCCCCTGTTATACACTAATGGATACCTGACCGACACAAGGTCTCCACTCACTGCTTCAGGGACACATACCAATGCAAATCGTGGCCCCCAGCCTCGCTCATACGTGGGACATGGGCCCCATGTGTTCAGATTGACATGGAGACAGCTGTTTGGTGTCCGTGGTCTCTGGCTGATTGAGACATCCGCATTATCTCAGCGGGCTCTTAAACGGTGCAAGAGAAACCTCTGACTGATATTTCGGATGACGAAATTTGATGACGATGATGATGATGACGATGACGATTGATTTGATGATGATGATGACGAGATTTCGGGATGACGAGGTTACACGCCCGCAGAAGTGCAAAAAGGTTTATTGGGAGCCTATTTCAAGGTCACCCTGGCATTAATGACGTCATACAAATGTCATGCGATCACGGTCATACTACAGGCTGTTTTATGCTTATGGTCAAAACAGCATTGCCGCTGATACATTCGCAGAAGCGAGGATGCGGCATGTATGATGCAACGCGCGGAAGATGATTGACTGTCAGCAAGATTTCGCTGCTGCATGCGTGTCGCGAACGTGAGCGTGAACACTTTCAGGTTGTGCGGCACTCGTGAACGGAGCCTTTTGCTCTATTTCTGGGCCATGGGTCAATGTTATAAAAAAGAACGCCTCTGTCTGCAAACCAGTACGGCATAAAAAAACAGGCACTCTCCCGAAAGTTATAACAGTGGAGACGTGACGTCAAATCTGCCTTTTTCCCCTGCTGTCGATTTTTTTATTCTTCTACTGGCGCATTTCTTCCAGATAGCTCGGTTGGCGCCTTGTGTACTGGAGCGAATAGCCCTGCACGGGTTTATAGGTTAGCAAGGCATTACAAAATTAGGGGAACATTGCAATAATTTTATATATATATATATATATATATATAATAAATAAGACAAATATACAGCTGAATATATACAGCTGTATTACTATTGATGCATTTTCTACTTTCCGAACAAATTGCTTGTGAGTCATTAATGTCATAGTCACTGCAACTTGCATGGGATGCTGGGTGCTGAGAAAGGTGGAAAAGTATTGTTGTTGGTGTCTTGGATAGCACTGAGTAATGTTTTTATCATGAGCCTTGCGTGCACTGGCAGCTTCATCATTTCCTTGCATTTTGCCCATCCAACCATAACTACATGCCTTTGTCATGTCTCCAGCCTCGTGAAAGGTCAGCATGTTTGCAATGTCATTTCACCACATGCAAAATTTTCTGGTAATTTTTTGTAAAGCAGCCTTGATGGCTGCAGCATGTTGCATGACTGACTGTGGGAGTGGAATATGTGTTTGCATCTTTCCCACTTATGTTTTGAGGATTCCCAAGGACAGGCTGGGCGAGTGATGTCGTTTATTGGTTGTCTGTTTTGCTGAAAGTGATTTGTATATTGTATCATGTGTTTTTGGTCAGTCATATGCCATATGGGGAGTCAATACAAGAGTGCACGCTTGACCCATCTTTTCATGATGGAATTTATTACGACAGGAGCATGCATTGCAGTACAAAAACCAGATCATTGTTTATTATGTCATGTCACAGGACAGCACTGAGGTAGTGCCGCAATGACACCGTTAACTCGTGTCCATTACAACATGCACCACATTGGGTGACTACTCTACGTCAAGCCTATGAGACGGCAGGTTATAATTTATGAATGACTGGTAGCAACTGATTTAACAATACCAAAGGCATTATCAACAGCAAGAATGTCATTCCACCACAATGATTATATCAGGGTTAACTATGAATTGCATAAATAATCCCAAGCAAGAAAAAAGTTCTTGGTAGCCCAATCCTATCATCTTTACCATAGTAATAGCAATGCTTTGGCAATCAGTTCATAGCAACGTCACAAATTTATTAATTTTCAGCATGACACCACGTTTCCAGTTACAAACAATAAAGAAGGTAATTACTTGTGCTTATCACATGATATCAATATCAGGACCACAGCACTGCAGGCAGGGATGGGTCGGAGATACAGCACTTGACAAAATTATTATCAACGGCGCAGAAGCAACAGCAACAGCACAACATATCGTGCTTTGATATTTATAATTTGCCACAAAAGCTGACGACCGATACGTTGCGTATGTCAAGCAGTCCACCAAAACTTTTGTTATGGCCACCACCAAGACAAAAAATCTACAAGCAAACCACCCACTAATCCGCCGCCCGACACTGCCCCCGCGACGAGAATGGTTGAATGGCGTCAGCTTTCGTGCGTTTCGAGGATATTCTTTAGGTCTGGCTGCCAGATGCTGCCAGGTATTGATGTCGTCACAAGATCATTCCAGTGACGCCATTCATTAAACAATGACGTAATGGGGCGCATTTTTACAAAGTTTGAAATTTTGCCACTTAGTGTCGTTTTTGAACCTTGAGAGCTTACCAATAGTTACAAGTAAGCTTTTCCCATCATATTTGATGCCTGCCTCAATATCTTCAAATGTAGAACATTCCCTTTAACGACGATTTTTCCCTGAAACGGAGCAAAATAGCAGGGATTTTTTTCTCAAAATGAGGACGCTTTTGAGTGAGGACGCGTTTCTGGACTTTGCCCATCTCACATGGCGTCTTTCTGTATCCGGCCTTTCCTCTAAGGGACTGGTTCTGCACAACCTAGCTGTGAGCTACTCACTGCAGCGCCGCGCAGGCGGCAGCGTGGTGGGTACCACATGTGGTACGCTGGCCGTGTTTATGAAAGTGTCAGTCTGCCTGTAGCGGTGACAAAGAAATGACAGGTGGCATTTGGCAGCCAGCTGCTTGACTGCAGCTGACCTTCTGCTCTGCGTTCTCTGCCTTACTGCGTCCCAGTCTTAAAACAACGGGAGCTTACACCGATCAATTACGTCGTAGTTGTCGTCTTGCAGCGGCCGTGAATGCTGCTGTCTCATTATGGACCCGACGTGCACGAAAACAGAGCTGTGACAACTAATTTTGTTGATTTTTCTGCTTGCCTGACGCTTCACAAATTGCGCATGCGGAGCTGAAACCAACGTGTTACGAAATAACAAAAGTGCGTGTGTGTGTTTTTTTTTTGTTGCCGACCGAATATCTGTGGATAAAATTGTCGCCAGCAGCGTAACACAAGACCATTCGACAAAAAAATGACAAAGACGTCCATGCCCAGCAGCGTTATAAAAAATGGGCGCATCGCCGAAAGCCTTATATCACCGCAGGGTTACAATATCACGCTCACAACCAAGGCGTTCATTTACGCAACGTCATTCATCTAATGGCAGGATAACTGTTGCCTCGAAGAAAGCAGGCACACCAGCCCTTCACAATGGGATAGTTCAATCGCAAGTGTACTTTTCTCGCGCCCAAGGGACTTGCCATGATCTCACGTTTAAGCTTGATCTGTTGTTGGATTCGCTATCCTCGACTGCGGCAAAAAACGGCGAAGGGTCTCGACAGCCAGGGCAGCTGAGTACATGACAAAGTTCCAACCGGTGGCAGGCAGCACTTGGGGATGACGTCTAACATGCTGGCCTCCTGGAGACCATGTACCATTATGAAAACCACTCGTGCGTTTTGAGCCCCACCCCAACCATCATTATACTCCCCACCATAACTCAAGCACGGTCCAAGTCTGTTGCGACATGTGTTGCCAGGTGGGCACCTTTCAAAACGCTGCAACCTTTGGTATATGCAGATTTAAACTGTGTTTCTAGGCTGTCTGGAGAGGAAGAAGCAATGTATTGAGTTCCAGGTAGGGCTCAGATTGGTGTGAAGGCGGCTGCGCAAATGCTTGGCAGGAGGTAGTGGGGCGTGCTGGAAGAAGGATGCATCGGGGTCACCAAAAGATGGGATCACAGAACTATTGAGGAAAACAAATACTGGTTGTTTCATACTTGTCACTCTGAGCAGCACCCCCTCCCCCCCCCCCCCGAAAAAAACATTGATGTCTGCAGCCCAACTCTTAGAAGACTGTTCCATGCTTTGACGAGCCGATGGTACCAGAAACTACGGGCTCAAGCTTAGCGATTTCCCGCCTTTTGAACAACGAATTGACGTATTTCCACCATCACGACACAAACCAGCTATCGCCGATCCTAGCCGTCTCTTTTACCCTTTGCATACAGAAGGTCAACAGTTTCTTTGTTGATTTGGACGCACGGAACGCGCGAGACTGTTCGTTTTGTTAAACTCATGTGTTGCTCCCTATTTTAGCTATAGCCTGAAGATATTCTTTTTTATTTAATGAAGCTGTGCACAAGTCGTAACTGAGCATCGGCACGCACTGTCTTTTTGAGCCGCGCTCTGTTCTGTTCAAAGAGAACTTAATTGTGAATGTTCATTCTTAATATTTTCTAAGTCCCATAGCCCATATGCCCAAAGGTCCAATTTTACAGGACTTCCCAGGACCTCAGCCCTTCGGCACACTTCCACGCAGGCAGGGACTCCTTGGTCCTATACGTAACAGGATCGCGTATAAGACTGAACCGCTTTTGAAAGCAACTGAGGTGCTTCTTAGTAAAAAGGAGGTCATTGAGAGAGAAAATATGTCCTGTGCAGCTAAAATGATCATGAATAAACAAAGGGTCATGCGGATGTAAAATGCTTTGAGCTCCTAACAACGTCCTGAGCGGACCGTAGTCCTGAGAACTCAGAGGCCATCGCAGTAGTCAGAGGGCTCTTTAGTGGTCCGAGGGCGTTCCCTTAATAGCCTGAAAAGCCCCTAAGTACTTATTGTCTCCCCCTAAAGCAGGTGTCTAAAATAATTGTTTAATGATAGATATATGGTCTGGCGACCGAATGGGTCGTTGAGCGGCCATTGGGCCATCAGCAACCAAATGAATACTTCGATAGCCAGAAGAGACCGCAAACGTTTAAAAGTTCCCCTTTGTGGCTAGCGTTATGGGCGACTAGTTAAGTCCCTAATCCGTCAAAGAGGACCACGCCCATAAGGGACTAGTCAGTAGCCAGAGGGGCCCTTCAGCGTCCAGAAGGATACCGATCAGCTAAAACGGCTCGTGAGCGACCAGAGGGGCCCTGCATGCACAAAAGGTCAATGCACCCCGTGCACGGATGTTGCCATCGGGGCCTTACGTCGCACGGAGTTTCTGACACTTTATGCTAAATGGCGTCAGCTGCTTCTCACCCTTGCAGAAGAGTGCGTACAGAGGAAAATCAAGCCCTGTGTCTCTGGTTTGATCCGGTTGACTGGAAACCTCCACACTGAAACGGTTCAAGAATGCTTGAATAGCTCCGAGGTCATTTTGTGCGCTGAAGTGACTTTGAAATGGCAAACGGCCCTAAGTAGCTTTTAAGACCCTGAAGCGGCTCGAGTGCACGCGGTGGTCAGCTGAGGCCCACTTATCCGTAACGGGGGGCCTCTGGGTGGACGAATTGGTCTTAGTGACTAAGCAGAGCATGGGCACTACTCGTTCAGTACGGACATTTTTTCTTCTCGCTGCGCGCAGCAAAAACGGCCCTGCGTACAGCCGCACAAAACCTCACATTTTATCTCCGACGGGACCAGCGAAAAATGGACGTCCAACCCCCACAACCACCCACATACCCTAACACATCTCTATCCATGACTTCAGCCGTAGCAAGGTGGTTTTCACGGCCATTCCATTGCGGACCCTGAGCAGCCAAAAAAAATCAGCGTCTAGAGAATTGCTTGGGGGTTAAAATGATCCCTGATGGATAGACAGATCCAATAAGAACGATGCACCTTAATGGTAAGAGGGGCACGAGGCTAGCAGGAAGCCTTAGTCATTTACTGAACTCCTGAGAGCCCAGAGTTCCTTCGACCGGTCATGGAGCCCATCGAGCAGCCAGAACAGCTCTTGGACGATGGGAGGATCCTCCCAGTGGCGAAAAAGGCCCTGAGCAGTTAAGAAGATCCATAGTGTCCAGAGGACTTTGAAGATGATTACATCACCCCTGCAACGGAGCCCTCAATAGCCAGAGGTGCGCTTAGGTGACCAAAACGACCCATTGCGATCAGCTCAGGTCAGGCCAGGTTACGCCAGTCAGTTGTCAATAAAACAGGCCTTTAAGTTCTTCATCCAAAACGTTTTTACACAACATCTGTCACAAACAGCGAAATTGCATTGAAATCTGTTAATAGCTTCACAACAGCGTGCTAGGTCTTTCTGAACATATTAACCCTCCGCCTCATATTGAGAGCCGATGCGACGCCCCCCTCCCCGCATGTTTCTGAGGATACAAGTCCAGCATAATGCGCAGTCGCGGCCAATTTTTTGATGGCCACTTAGACATTCATTACGCGTGTTTTGATACCAAAAATGTGTCTCTAGCACCTGTGGTTTATGACAAGCGACTATGTTCAGCACTGCACGACGATCCACAGCCGGCGCGAGCAACCGCCGATTCTGCGGACCGTGCGCTAAGGTTTGGCTCTTATATCAACAGAGCCCAAAATTTTACACGCAGGCTTAAACAAGATAGGACCATATACTATTGCACTCAAGATTGAACAAGGAATACATCACTTTATATTCCATGTTGGTGCGCAGGTATAGTTTTGTATATATAAACATGCAAAAGCTGACAAAGCCCGAGTTTAAGGAATATTTTATTACTGACTTGGTCTGGTGGGTTCAAGTACCAACATAAAAGTTGTTACAACAGGCGAGATCTCGTCGGGAGCAAGCCACTTTTTTAACGTACGGTTCTACCTTCCTTAGTTTGAATATGGCAGGGGGTATCATCTGTTCTTTCAATCCACGTTATGAAAAACGGCGAATCAGGGTAAGGCTAACACTTTGGTCCCCATCCTCGGTCTCAGCAGGATCTATTTGACTGATGACCATCGTCAATCAGGAAGAAAGCAACAATTGCGTAAATTCGTACTTCAAAACCATTCTTACTTAAGTACGGAGTGAGGTACATACATGCAATGGAGAAATGCGAAATCTTAAAATATGTTGCTCAGGTTGATATGTATCTACGAATTGCTTGCAGATGATTTTATTAACAGCGGCTTTTGGTCCAGAAATATCCGTTCTTCTTGGACAACATGGAATCATAATATTGTGCCAGTGCTTAGGACCGAGGCAAGATGTTGTAAATGACCTATCATTTCGAAAAGAAAATGGGTGATCCAAGTGCTTTACTCGCCTCATATGCATTTCCCTTATTCGTAGAGCTTGTATATTGAATCGAATGATGCAGAAAGCTGTGAAGTTATAAATTCGTGCATCACAATTAGCATTTGTGATTTAGCGACATCCGATGATTCCAAAATTTTGTACCTTTTAAAGCTTGGCTTGGAGCCTATTGGAAGTTATCATTTTTATCAGACGCACAGCCGTTTTTGAAAAATTACTAGCCTATCTAGTCGAGAAGCAAGTTGAACACCCCAAATAAAGTAACTGTAATTCAAATAAGAAAGAAATAGATTGTTATAGAGTGGATATGATGTTGTTTTATGAATGCAGTACCTACTTCTACTATTCATTTTAATATTCTTACTTTAGACGCCTTCTATAAAATTGATGTGAGGCGTAATTTGATAGGTCTGGAGGCAACCACACCAAGGTATTTAATTTATTTTCAAGGTCGCTCAGACAGCCATGACTACATAATAACGTCAGTCAAATCCTGCCATCCCATTAGTTCCAGATTTCTAAACATAATGACCGTTAATTGGCTCTCAATCAATGTTGTGTAAGGTGCGATGACGCAATGAAACAAAAACGCATTGAGGAGCTAGAACGAGAAATTGATTTGTTTAGAGCATTCTTTTCTAATCAAAGGTACACCAATAGCTATAAGTCAGTTTAGTTCATCATATCTGATGTTTGCTCCAATATCTTGAAATGTGGAACATTCCCTTTAATAGAGTTCTTCAAGCTTTCATATAATTTATCAAACAATGATTTTGGTGAATTCGATAAGACAGTAGTAATAGCCTTATTCCTGGGCGAAAAACCAGGAGAATGGAGATATAGTTCGGCTAATGTTTCGGCAACATGCCTTAATCGAAACAATAACAGGAGTGACTTCAAAATTGCCTGCCGATGATGCGACTCGATTTTCAGTTGATTTTTTTTAACAGCGAGTCAATGTTTTTAAAGTACACCGACATTCAGGGGATTAAAAAAGGGCGAGTGCCAGCTATTACCACGATACAATGCCTATCTAAGAATTAGGAATACGCGAACATACGCGTATACATACATACATACATGCAAACATACAAAAGAGTTCAAGCAAGTAGACATCAGGCATCACGCTTCATTCAAACATACAAGTGAGTTGAAGTAGACAGACGTCACACATCGCGCATCAATTGTATATGCAAGCAATTTCAATTGAACATGCATCGCACATCGCTGGGATGCGTGTTTAAAATTAGTTTAATGTTTCAATTGAACACGCATCGCATATCACTGAGATGCGTGATTCAACAAGAATATAATAGATTCACTGTGTGAATCTATTCTATTAAAATTGTTTGCACGTTTAAGTGATACCTGACGCGTGATGTGCGTTGCCTGTTCAACTGAAATCGCTTGCGTGTATAACTTGAGGAGCGATGTGTGATACCTGTTTAATACCCGCTTGCATGTTTGAATGAAGCGTGATGCCAGATGCCTATTTGCTTGAATTCGTTTGTATGCACGCGCATGTTCGCGTATTCTCATTCTTAGATAGACACCTGTATCGTGGTAATGGCTAACACTTGCTCTTTGTTTAATCCCCTCAATGTTGGTGCTCTGTTAAAACAGTGGCTTGCTGTTAAAAAAACACTAAAAATCGAATAGGATCATTGGCAAGCAATTTTGAACTCACTTCTGCTATTGTTTCGATAAAGGCATGTTGTAGAAATATCAACCCAGTTATATCTTCATTATCCTGTTTTTGTCTCCGAGGAATAAGGAATACTACTGTCGTATCTATGTGAATAATGTTTCTCGCTTAGTGATAAGGACAGGGCCCAGTGCTCTGCTTTGCTTTGTGCTGTCGAAGCGCCTATTTTAAGCCAAATTTGTAAAACTTTCAGACAGGAGGAAAATGTTGTCACCGACCAGATCGTACCCGTGTGATATGACGACGTGTGAAAAGAACAAAAGAGGTAGGATACTCTCTTTAAGGCGACGTGATCAATTTGGCATCACAAAGCAGCGTTAGCAGGGATGTAGAGCGTTCTGATTAGTTGGTGCGTTCTAACCTCCACCCCGTCAATTTTGAGCAGGAAGTGGGTCAAATGCGGAGAGAAACCCGTTTTCTGCATTTTCGAAGGTAGGTAAAGCCCATTTTCCTGTTCAGCATCCAATTTTAATTTTGCTTAATCTCCGAGCAGTAGCACACAACTTCCCAAAAGCCTCAAGTGGATATTTGGCCACGTTTCAACGGGAATCAGAAGAGAGTGCGCCGCCCAAGCACCGCCGTCGCCGCCGCCGCCCGTGCCCGCCGACGACTCGTGCCGTGCGCGCCGCCCGCCGTCGACCGCCTCGACGCGCCGTCATTAATTTCGATCGACGAGCTCAGCTGGTCCGGGCTGCGGCCGGCGCGCGCACGCGCCGTCGACGCCAGCGCGGTTCGGTTTTCTGTCGCCAGGTGGCCGTCGGCCGAACGGCCCGCAGTCCGCCCGATGAGTGGCCGTTCGGGGAGGAATGGCGGCCGGGCCCGGCGGCCGCAGTGAATGGTGCCTGCTGTGGTGGACGCTCGGTGCGACATGACCTAACGGCTGCGGTGACCAGTGCAAGCCCCCGGGGCTGACGGTCGGCCGCGGCGGGCAGCCAACATGGCGGCCGTTCCCAGCCAAGACAGCCAGGGTCACTTCTTCGTGAAAAAAACCTTCCACCGGCCCACGTATTGTCACCACTGCACGGACCTGCTCTGGGGCTTCATTGGCCAGGGCTACATCTGTGAAGGTGAGAGGGTTTGCCGCCCCCTGCACAGATGTTTGAAGGTTGCCGATGCAGGACGGCGCGCACACCTACCGAGCTTCTGAGCTGTCCCTATTGACGGCCCTGCATGCTGCGCTGGCCGCGATCGATCGTCAGAACTGCGCTGTGCTTTTTCGTTGAACGCATGACCTTGTCAAAATAATTTGTAGCAGTCAGCCACGCATCGGGGATATTTTGCGAAGAAATGTTCTCTTTGCAGAAGATTGTCACGACGCGTAAGTGCGCCACGTTGTGTAACATTGAAAAAGGTTCGGTTTGGTATGGACAGCAGACTACGGGAAAAGGGAGCAGAGGAGGAAGGAAGCATTGTTACTAATTTTCGTGACAACTCCACACAACCCTACGGTGATGCTTAAAAATGAACTCACTGTGCCTTCGGCTTCAAGGTGTATTTGATGTTGAGGCATGATGCACTGCTGTGATTGTGGTGTTTTTATGACGTACCACAGGCAAACGCAGGCACTTACATATCCTGGTCGCATACACAAGATTATGAGCCACTTTTGCTATTTTGTTCTAGAAATCCTGCTTTGCTAAAGCGCACCCAAATCCTGACAATCGTCCATCAAGATCGTACTCAGATCCTGACAATCCTCCATTTAAATAACACCCAAATCCTGACAATCGTCCTTCGAATTCAATTAGACAAAGAGCTTAAAGGGTCCAACGTCAATTTTGATAGTACCATGTCCCCATTGCACATGTCACTAGTTGTGGGCATTCTTGGATTCGGCTTTTTTAAGCGGTGCCATGCAGGACATTTTCGCCACTTGCTGAAACTGACAGAGGCTAGTTGCGTCCTCCACCTTATCCTGAAAGTTTTCAACAAACTGGCCTGCAGTGATTACTTTTTCAATGTGCTTGCATTACAGTTAAGTTGCACTGCAGTTTTATACACATCAAGCAAAAATCACGCATTACAAAACTTCTGACCTCCCAAGAAGCTTCCACTAATGACGTCATGTGTTACGGCCTCTTTTTCGAGGCCGCAACTCTGGTTGTAATTGCAGAAAGTGCAACATCCAGACTGTTTCGCCCAACACCAGTAGATAAGTCAGAATGCAGCTGGCCAAGAAGTGTACGTATTCTGGTAAAAAATCCTTGTTGGAACCGATTAAGTATCTATTTATGGTTGCTAGCATCCCTCATGCCGTGGTGACAAAATGCTTAAGCAAATTGTGCTGCCCAAACCAAGTTTGCAGTCGACTTTCTTCTGCCTCGTCATAGGGTTAATGCGCCAACCCCCCCCCCCCCCCCCAATTCCCGTTCCAACGTCTATACTGTTACTGGTCAGGCATGTAACAAGCATGTACTAACCACCTACCAATGACGTCCTAGGGCTGAAAACAACTAATGTGGACTCTAGCTAAAAATTTCGGTTAAAGCCGTATTTTGCTGCAGTTTAGCGAATGGATTCAAAGGGTGTTTCAAGACTTAAAACTTTTATTACGCTCCTGAGCCCAAGGCATTGCCTGAAAAACGGCTGTTAGCCAGCATCAAGCTCATGCTGTGACACTTTTTCTCTATCGCTGCATTTTCAAACGACCGTGCGTGTTACGAGCAGGCCTGCAGGCGGACGTGATGGCCTCAGTCGCGTGGCGGACGGAGCGTCCCGCTCAGCCGGAAAGCCTGGCGTCGCCTCTGTCTAGTCGGACGCACATATCAGCTGGCCGCGGTGGGGACGTTGGCTTCCTGTGTGCGGTTCCGTCGCCGCTCCAGTAACATCCGGGGGCCAACTGGGCGCCCGGGCGCCAGCTGTTCGTCGGCGGAAGCCGTCGGGGCTCCCCGGCCGTCCGGCCCTCCCGGCCCGGCGCTCCTGTCATCGGACGGGCGGAGATACTGTGCCGCTGCACTTGACTGTCCGGCGGCACAGCGCTATCACTCCATTTGTGTGCGATGAGACGAAGGGGTTTGTTGGATCCGCGATACAACCAACCTCGGACGTTAAAACAGTGTCAGGCTGTTATGCTCGTGTTTCTTAATACACGAATGGCATTGAAAGTGAGTAATAGAATAGTCGACTCTCAATCCAAGGGCGCAGGCGATGGTGCATCCGAGCAGTAACATGAGGGCTCGAGCCGCCAGCATCCGGAAATTCACCGCATCCCTTCGACTGATGCATACGCCTCTGTTGTATTAAATCTAAATGAGGACAAGTAGAATAACACCCTCCCGTTAGAGGAGCACCAGCAATCGCAAGCATGTGTAACCCCAAGCCCACACACACACACAGGGACGCTCCAATACTAGTAGCGCACCAAAAACCAAACCGAGGTGTAGTTGAAACCTTAGTGTAGAGATGCGCCCAGGGGCTCGACAGACAGACGTCCCAACTAGAGACGCAACGTTCAGACCGCCAGATAGCCAAGACACCCAATAACCCGCTGGTCTTTGGCCGGGTTGTGCGCCAGGCTTGGCGGATTGTTGCGGGTCAAAAGCTTTGAAAATCAAACTGAATCATTGTTTGTTATGTCTTAATTTTTCAAAACATCCAAACACCAATGTGAGATTCTAGCACACGACAATCATCGAAAATAACATTTCGGTTTTCATTCGTAAGAAAACTTGAGACAGAAACCCATTTCAGACATGACACACCAGTAAGTCAGGATGCATAAAGTGAACAACTTTACAAGCAAACATCCACTGAAAAACTGAAGAATAACTACCGAAATTGGCATGGTTTGGCCTGATGTAATTGAGGAGTAGTTACGTGAGTCATAAATATAAACACAGCTAAACGCTGCACCTGGCTATTGTTTTGTGGGCGAAGCGCACCGAATCTTTCTTGTTTCATACACAAACCACGCCTCGTAGTTATATGCATGACTAATGAAATCAGCGGGAGACCGTAAGCTTTCATTGCGCTCGCCTCGCTCAATTGTCCATGCAGCTCGCAGTTACTGGTGTATTGCATGCGCAGTAGTTGTCAAAACTGAAAAAGCAGTGGTATAGACTTTGGATATGTTTTGTGTGAAGACCATGTAAATTATGACTATGATAACAGGGGACTTTATGTATTATACATTTCTTACCTACTGCGGTTGTTAATAGTGTTCTACACATATGCCTTCTTATGGCTTTTGATCTAGTTGCTTTTCTATCGCTTTCCAATTGCTGTATCTTTATACACGGGTGTGTCAAAAATTGCAGTTTAACATGTGACGTCCATCAGACATAAGTTGTAGACCCCGGAAGTTGTAGCTAGCACGCCATGTAAAACGTGGATGAAAGTTTTAAAAATCACTTGTTCCCATTTTCTTCCGGTTGAAATTTGGCTTCAAAATTGTACGATATGCCATAGCTTTGTGCAGCATTGCTACACGTGAATGCCGCCACCTGCGTGGCAAAGATTGTTTGACAAAATGTTGTTGCTATCCTTGGTTGTGCACGGTATCACAGAAAGACAAACATGGCTGTTGTGGAATGGAACATTGATGTTGGTAAGAGGGAAGTGTGGATCATCTAAAGCTGCCACGTGATACAAGTTCCGTGTTGCTGCATGAAGACCCCTCACGGATAGCAGATGCCATATAAAAGCTTATGCTAGGTTCTTGAATACGGGTTATGACATTGAGGTGGAAGTGACGCTTTTGAATGTTGTTTGTTCCCGTGTACAATCTAAGAGACCGAGGAAACTTCCCATGATTTCAAATATGCAGCATTTCTTTGCCCTATCAGTCCAAAGGCCATTAGTTGACGCATGCATTTTTAGAAAACGTACATTGTCGTTTACTGAATGAGATGCAAGGGCAATATTCTGATACTTTTCGGTGGTCAGCCATATTAGGTTTCACCCTTTTTCTTATAATTTGTGCACCAGAAACTGACATCACAATCTTCAAAGTGAGATTGGGTTTAATACAACTTGCATGGTTTAGTCACTGCAGTGTAAGCAACATCCCTGGTAATAGCCGAGTAATGTTGAGCATTAGATGACAGCGGCATTGTATTTTAAGCATCCTTTATGCGTGTGTCTCAAATGAAAAACAAGTTACAGAATACAGCAAGCAATTGCTTTGTTGATCTCATGTCCAGGGCCCCGGCTCGCGGCTGCGGGTGACATTTTGGAAACAGTTGTGTCTCTAGTCCCAACTCTAGGTAGAAGAGCCCTCATAGGTCCGAGCAGAAGGGTACTCATGGAATATTCAAGGAATAATACAAGGAATAAATACCACGTGGCAGCTTTCGATGATCCACATTTCCCTCTTACCAACATCCACGTTCCGTTCCACAACAGCCATATTTTGTCTTTCTGTGATACCGTGCGCAACCAAGGATAGCAACAACTTTTTATCCAAGTATCTTTGCCATGCCAGTGACGGCATTCACATAGGTAGAATTTTGAAGCCAAATTTCAAAAGGAAAAGTGATGCTTAAAACCTCCGTCCATATTTCACATGACTTGCTGGCTGCACGTTTTTCACTCTATATGTTGTGTGTGATGGATGTCGTATGTGAGCGGTAAGTTTTGATCTGTACATAGGTACAGCAATTGGAAATCAATAGAATAACAAAAAGCACAAAAGTCCTGATGAGGTATGTGTGTAGAACACTATTAACAACCACAGCGCGGATAAAACGTATAATACGTAAGGCTCCCGGTTATCGTGGTCATAATTTACATGGTCTTCACACAAAACAAATCCAAAGTCTATACCACTGCTTTTTCAATTTTGACAACTACTGCGCATGCAATACACCAGTAACTGCGAGCTGCATGGGCAAGTGAGCGAGGCGAGAGCAATGAAAGGTCACAGTCTCCCGCCGATTTCATTAGTCATTCATATAGCTACGAGGCGTGATTTGTGTATGAAACAAAAAAGATTAGGTGTGCCTCGCCCACAAACAATTGCCAGGTGCAGCGTGTAGCTGCGATTATGTTAATAACTCACCTAACTACTCCTCAATGACATCAGACCAAACAATACAAATTCGGGTAGTTATTCTTCAGTTTTTCAGTGAGATGTTTGCTTGTAAAGTTGTTCACTTTATGCAGCCTGACTTACTGGTGTGTCATGTCTGAAACGGGTTTCTGTGTCAGGTTTTCTCACGAATGAAAAACAAAATGTTATTTTTGATGATTGTAATGTGCTAGGACCTCACTCTGGTGTTTGGATGTTTTGAAAAAATAAGATATGGCAAACAATTATTCGTTTTGAATTTCGAAGTTTTTGACCCGCAACAATCTGCCAAGCCTGGCACACAACCCGGCCAAAGGCCTGCGGGTTATTGGGTGTCGGATGTTGGCTAGTTGGCGGCCTGAACGTTGCGTCTCTAGTTGAGACGTCTGTCTGTCGAGCGCTTGGGCGCATCTCTACACTAAGGTTTCAACTACACCTCGGTTTGGATTTTGGTGCGCTACTAGTATTGGAGCGTCCCTGTGTGTATGGGCTTGGGGTTACACATGCTTGCGATTGGCGGTACCCCTCCACCGGGAGGGTGTTATTCTACTTGTCCTCATTCAGACTTAATACAACAGAGGCGTTTGCATCGGTCGAGCGAACGTGCTGAATTTCCGGATGCTGACGGTGCTTGAGCGCTCACGTTACTGCTCGGATGCACCATCGCCTGCGCCCTTGGATTGAGAGTCGACTGTTCTATTACTCACTTTCAATGCAATTCGTGTATTAAGAAACACGAGCATAACAGCCTGACACTGTTTTGACGTCCGAGGTTGGTTGTATCGCGGATCCAATAAACCCATTCGTCTCATCGCACACAAATGGTGTGATAGCGCTGTGCCGCCGGACAGTCAAGTGCAGCGGCACAGTATCTCCGCCCGTCCGATGGCAGGAGCGCCAGGCCGGGAGGGCCGGACGGCCGGGGAGCCCCGACGGCTTCCACCGACGAACAGCTGGCGCCCGGGCGGCCAGCTAGCCCCGGATGCTACTGGAGGGGCGACGGAACCGCACACAGGAAGCCAACGTCCCCACCGCGGCCAGCTGATATGTGCGTCCGACTAGACAGAGGCGACGCCAGGCTTCCCGGCTGGGCGGGACGCTCCGTCCGCCACGCGACTGAGGCCATCACGTCCGCCTGCAGGCCTGCTCGTAACACGCACGGTCGTTTGAAAATGCAGCCATAGAGAAAGAAGTTCCACAGCAAGAGCTTGAGGCTCGCTACCAGCCGTTTTTCAGGCAATGCCTTGAGCTCAGGAGCGTAATAAAAGTTTAAAGTCCTGAAACACCCCTTGAATCCATTCTTTACACTGCACCAATATATGGCTTTAACCGAAATTTTTAGCTAGAGTCCATATTGGTTGGTTTTAGTCCTAGGACGTCATTGGTAGGTGGCTAGTATACACCCGTTCCATGCCTGACCAGTAACAGCATAGATGTTGGAACGAGATTTGGGGGTGGGGGGGGGGGGAGGGGGAGGGCACCCTCACTCTCCCAGAATGTCAAGCAGTAACCCTATGACGAGGCATAAGAAATTCGACTGCAAAATTGGTTTGAGGAGCACAATTGTTATACGCATTTCGTCACCACGGCATGAGAGATGTTAACAAACATAAATGGATGCTTAATCGGTTCCAACAAGGATTTTTAGCAGAATACATGCTCTTTTTGGCCAGCTGGATTCTGACTTACCTGCTGGTGTTGGGCGAAACGGTCTGCACGTTGCATTTTCTGCAATTACAACCAGAGTTGCGACCTCGAAAAAGCAGACCGTAGCACAGGACGTCATCAGTGGAAGCTTCTTGTGAGTTTAGATGTTTCTAATGGGTGATTTTGTTTGTAAAGCTGCAGTATATCTTTATTGTAGTGCAAGCATGTTTAAGAGGTAATCACTGCAGGTTAGCTGGCTTAAAACTTCCAGGTTAAGGTGGGGGACACAACCAGCTTATGACAACTTCAGCAAGTGCTGAAAATGTTTCTCTTTTTAGTTCAGTATGCTCCTTAATACGTGATTGTTCGATTGCGGCATCGGACCTTACACAACATTGACTGAGGGCCAATTGATCGTCGTTATATCTATAACTTAAGGAATGACAGCATTCGAATGACGTTATGATGGCGTCATTGACATACGTTTCTGTTTCCCGTTGAAATGTGGCCAAAACACCCGTTCGTGACTGTTGGGAAGTTGCATACTATTGCTTGTGGGCGTAGTTGGGGATAATTAAGCTGGACGCTGAAAAGGAAAAAAAATGTGAGGCACTTTGCACACCAATCTGGAGTTTTACCACGTTTGACCTTATTTGCTCCCAATTTTATAGCCAAGGAATATCAAAATTTGAGACAAGTGAGTTCTCATACACGCCAGGTCAAGCTGTGCACTTGGCGTCTCCAGTTTCTTGCTTTTTGAGATCTCGATGTGTTCACTTGACTCACACCCGAGGGAAGGGTGTTCACCTGGTCACCCGGGCGCCTGTTCACATTCCCTGGTGGCAAAATAAAGATCTGAATAAAACCTACAAACACGTTCATGCACTTCACTGTGTTGTTTTCATGGCTAACATCAACAGACCTTACGTTTCATTTCAGGTATACTTGCTTACATGAGCGACGCCAACAATTTTTCATAGGGGAAAACGTTAGCATGTATTTCGCTTCGCTCCGCCGCGCCGTCTTTTTTGCTGAGCTCCGGAAACATCGTTTGAAAATATTACATAAAGACAACACCATCGCCACCACCACCAATGACACCAGCACCACGAAACCACCAAAGTAGCGTCACACAATTAGCATGATATTTATCCATTAAAATAGGCAGCTGTAGTGTATTTGTGTATTTGTGTGTATTTGTGTGTTTGTGTATTTGTGTGTATTTGTGTGTTTGTGTATTTATTTGTGTGTATTTGTGTGTTTGTGTAAGACAATCCGCACCGAAGAGCGTTTGAAGCCCAGCCGCCCGACGGTACACCTTTCCTTCCAGACTGTTTGGTTTACACTTTCTCTTATTATATATTTTTATAGTATACCATATTTATTATATATATTTCTATATATATGTATATACATTTATTTATGATGGATATTATAATAGGATATATTTTTATAATATATATATATATATATATATATGTCTTTTCTTCGCTGAGCTGTAAGCCGAGTTCTGCGCTGCTAAGGCATGATATTAGTAGAAATTTCCTGCGACAGCGACCTGCGCGAGGCGTAGTTAGTTGCACGACTTTTGATCTCATGTGCTTTCGGCAGCTACAGCTCCGCTACAATAATCGGCATAAGCCTGATTACTTATAGTGTGATACATGTGACATTTCACAGGAGCAATGCTGCAATTGGTCGGGGTGGTATGCTACTCTCTAAACAAGCACCCTTTAGGGTATAGGTTGGCAGCGGCAAAATTTATTCAGAAACGGTTGATGATTTATCTATGTAAAATCTTCTTTACTAAAAGCGTATCTTGGAAAGCAGCCTTCAGATGACGTATCCCGCGGTTTCCTGGAAGCACTCAGCTTGTTGCTACAGATTAGGAACGAACGACACAAACACCACGGCTGTTTTAGAATCCTTCAACAAATGCTGAGGACGATTTGTGCGACGAAAAATCACTTCTGTCACCCTATGGCAAGTTAGCATAATAAACTTTGCCTGAAAGCATAACATTTTGGTTTCCGAGCCAGTGCAATTTCGATACATGATTGTCTTAGGGCCTTAGCCGGCTTGCCTGTTCTAGGATATGCCATGGGATCATAGTGGTTTAGTTAGCATGAAGGGCCATCCAGTATCATGCTACAATATCGTCACAAGCCACCTCTTGTAACAAAATGGGTTACCAAAGTTTGTAGATGAGGCATTTAGGCATGCATCTCGCTGATGAGGCATCGCTTAGCCAGCGACCCCATGGAAGGTGGGCTTGAACGACAGGTCATGGGGGCCATGTGGAAATGGCGTCAACAGACCGAACGTTGAAAGCAGTTGCAGAACGTGTTTCATAAGCGTAAAAGACGATTTGGGAAGGCAGCTGCGTGATAAATCTCAAGCCTTATGTTGTGGGGGGCTATCCCAACCTGCAGGTTATTCCAGGTAACGCTCATTTAGTCGGCAGGTTTGGTTGTGGTTTTAACACGTAAGATGCCATATAGTATGGGAGTTCTGTGAACAGCTTAGAAGTTAACTACATAACCACAAAACCCACACAACGTGTTTGACAATGTGGTCAAATATTTTTCTGACCTCGAAACTAAGAATGGCCTTGGCACACACATGCACAACAATGTTCTCCGGTCTGCAAGTTGCATGTCGTTAAATTTTCGAAGATTAAATATACTGGCCCATTTATCAAGTTTTGCTCGGCTTGAATTCTCGGCGGTGCGTATCGTGCAGTTTAAATGATGGTTAAGCCAGTTCTTAATTGCGGTAGTATTTCATACTGCCCGTTGTAGAAATATGCAAATTTGAACAGCAGATTGAATGGTAATGCCAAATGTCATTTGAAATCGCAGCATTTTAGTCACACCGTAAGTATGATACGACATACTGTGAAGCACTTTCCTGATGACGCGGCAAACATGGCGAGTCCACGGCTGTAGTGGTGAGTTAGCATTGTGTTGGCATGTAATTTATCTGCGACTTATATGGCTCTATTATCCTCATCAAAGACAAATGTAGAATAAACTTTAGTTGCGAGTAGCTTCACAACACACATTCTTTGCATCTTGTCATATTTCGCTATTTCAGTAAACACCTCGGCTTGCCGTTTTACGTTTCGCCCTGGAGCTTACTGTATTCGACGACTGAAGTATTTCCCTGGTTTCGGTGTGCAACTTCGTGATTCACGACCGCTGTCGCGTCTCTGTCGGCTCTCCCTGCCTCACCATCGCCTCGGAGTTTACTGTACTCGACGACTGAAATATTTCCCTGGTTTCAGTGTGCAACTTCGTGATTCACGACCGCTGTCGCGTCTCTGTCGTCTCTCCCTGCTTCACCATCGCCGCTGCCTTCATCAAGGTAGGCGGTATGCGAGAGTAGCAAACAGGTAACGGCCCGTTAAGTAGGCGGCGTACGATGACAGCAAACAGGTAACGGGAAGTAGATGCGCACTGCTCATAGCCCGTCCCCTCCCCCCCCCCCCCCCCTACTAGTCATAGCCCTCTTATTGGTCATAGCTCTATTCAGTGCCACCGCCCCCCCCCCCCCCCTCCCAGCACGACTGTCCGCGTGCTGTCTCCCGTTGCTGCATTGAGGAGATACACGACCCAGCGTGTCTTGCGAGACATTTCTGGGAAGATTCCCCAGCCCCGATACCTGCAGATCACCGTCCTTGACATACATCAGCTGGCATAGTCGAAATGACAACAGACTCTAGCACCAGCTGAGAACAGCATGTCTCAGAAGTGTAAGCGCGGTGAAATCCCTCCATGTTTCACAAGTCACTTTAGGTTGTACCGCATACAACCACTTGTGGTCAAGGCGCTTGCAAATTGTGGTGAGACCACATATCTAAGAGTGTAACAAGCGCCAGCACCCTTAAGCTGTTAAGCTGAGAGCCTCCAGTGTTCACCCTGATGGTGTCCTCGATGTGCCATCCGTGTCGTGCAAGGCAAGCTTTGATCCTGAGGACAGCATGCTGCGTCGCCATCTTGCTTGTCATCGCTGAAATAAGTCTCGATAATTATACGACTCTAGACTAGGTAGCTTTAGCTGCTAGATGCAATGCGTCATTCCGTTGTAAATATTTCCTTTTTCAATAGCCTCACGAAAGAGAAGCCTGAGGACCTGGGGTCGTGGAAACAAAGAGCCCAATGCCTTTGTAAATTTGCGCAGCCCCACAAAAACAGATCTATGTGAATGAGTCGGATAAACGAAGAGCCCAGACATGTTATCTTCAGCGAGATCGCTAGCCTTGGAATGGCTTTGCAAGCATTTGTCTAGTCTATTGCCGCACCATATGAAATGACTCCATCTTGTTAGAACCAGTGCCGATTAAGCAAAAACGACGGTCTCGGAAGTGGTGATGCATTTACATGTATTTTTGCAGAAACTTTGCTGATGCTCTGTCAGCTGCTTTAACCATCATCGTCTTGGAACCATGAGCTCATGCAGCCTTGTGACAATAAATTCCGAAATCTGTCAGAAGAACGTTGTTTAAAAGGAGCTAACAATGCTGATGAATAACAGTGTGAGGTAAATTCCTACTGTGGTAGCACTGTCAGAGAACCTTGCCAATGCCTCATGTTTCACGTGTTTCCTCGTTTGTATTGAATTTATCCGATGAATTGCTCGCTCATCGGCCAAAAAAGTCATTTTGAATTGGATTTAGCCTGATCTTAACGGCTCACCAACAGAATACTTGTGAACGGGACAATGTGATGGAATTGCTGCCGCACTTTATTTTATCGGGCAATGTCATATGCCATTGGTTTTCTCGGCACAAATGACGCATTTAAATCACTTCAATCAGACGGATAAAATCATTTCGATCAGATGCATCTGTCATGGACTGAAGTAATACCGGTCATAACCATGAGCGCCGTTTTGGGTGTTGAAATATAGTTAAAATGATCTGTTTATTTTGCGGCATGCGTGACTCAAACACGAAATGTGATCAAGCTGTGGCATGGTATGGTTGACTCAGGAATAATTTTTAGTGTCATGTAACTGTTCAACGAACGCTAAACTTTTTAAGTATCGAGTGTCCCCGCAAAGTAATAGATGTCGATTAAGCCAAAGATGCTCGACCGCGTGCACATGATATTATTTTAGACATTTAAACGAGCCAACACGAACAGCCGATGACTCCCACCGCTTCCAAAGCGCGCCCAGCATTCGACGCTCCCGACGGGTTGTGGTTAAGCTGTTCATTTTTCTGTTCTTAATTTGCAATGTTGTATATGCTATGTGGATACTTGCGGCCATTGCAGCCGGTGGGTGAGTGGGGACTTGTCTGTCTTCAGCTGGTGGGTAAGCAGTGCCTGAACTGGCTACAGCCGGTGGGCAAGCAGTGCCAGGTCTATCTACGGCCGGTGGTTAAGCCGTGTCTGGTCTGTCTGCAGCTGGTGGGTGAACAGTGCCTGGTCTGGCTACAGCCGGTGGTTGAGCAGTGCTTGGTCTGTCTGCAGCTGGTAGTTGAGCAGTCTCTGGTCTGGTTGCAGCCGGTGGGTAAGCAGTGTCTGGTCCGGCTGCAGCTGATGGGTGAGAAGCGTTTGGCCTTGTCTGCAGCCGACGGGCGAGCAGTGTCTGGTCTGTCTACAGCCGGGGAATAAAGAGTGCCTGGTCTGGCTACAGCCTGTGGTTGAGCAGTCTTTGGTCTGTCTGCAGCCGGTGAGTAAACAGTTCCTGGTTTGTCTACAGCAGGTGTCGCCCGTAGGAAGCGGTGATCCGGACCAGTGGCGGCCGCTGCGGTGCGGTGATCCAGACCAGTCGCGGCCGCTGCGGTGCGGTGATCCGGACCAGTTGCGGCCGCTGCGGTGCGGTGATCCAGACCAGTTGCGGCCGCTGCGGTGCGGTAATCCAGACCAGTTGCGGCCGCTGCGGTGCGGTGATCTAGACCAGTTGTGGCCGCTGCGGTGCGCTCATCCAGACCAGTTGCGGCCGCTGCGGTGCGGTGATACGGACCAGTTGCGGCCGCTGCGGTGCGGTGATCCGGACCAGTTGCAGCCGCTGCGGTGCGGTGATCCGGACCAGTTGCGGCCGCTGCGGTGCGGTGATCCGGACCAGGTGCGGCCGCTGCGGCCTGCCCACGTCCGCCGCGGCTGGGTTGGAGTGGACTGGATTCATAACCGTGCCGTGCTCCTTTGCAGAACCCAGTGGCGCACTGCTGGGTCGAACCGGGCCACTACAAACGGCGCTTCTGCAATATCTGTCGCAAGCGGCTGGACGACACGTGGGCTCTGCGCTGCGAGGGTACGTGGCGACCCTTTGGTCTGTCGGGGCGTCCCTGAGGTCTGTCGCAGCGCCCCTGCTGTCTGTCGCAGCGCCCCTGTGGTCTATTGTGGCGCCCCTTTGGTCTGTCGTGGCGTCTCTGTGGTTTGTCGGGGCGCCCCTGTGATCTGTCGCAGCGCCCCTGTGGTCTGCCGCAGTGCCCCTGTGGCCCTCGCTGCGCCCCTGTGGTCTGCGGCAGCGCCCCTGTGGTTTTTCGCAGCGCACCTGTGGTCTGTCGCAGCGCCCCTGTGGTTTTTTGAAGCGCCCCTGTGGTCTGTCACAGCGCCCTTGTGGTCTGTCGCGCCTCAACGCTGCTACCCGCCCGATCAGTACAATCGGTCTTGCATGAAACAGTGTTTGGCGTAAGAATGTCGAGGAACCTTTTGGGAGATAAATAAAAATGACTGCCATTTTCACCGTGATGGTCTAAAACAGTGTTAAAAGACTGATGTTTCGTAAACTTTTGATTGAGGTATTTGTTTGGCACGTGGCCTCCGGTCGTGGTCAATACGGTATCATTCTTTGCGTCAGCAGTTCTGGTTTTACGCTGCAGCATGCTCCTCGGAGCTTTGGCTTCAACTTGGATCCCATGTGTGGCCAACGCACGATGATGGCAGCGACTTCGCAATAGTGTCGTTATCGTGTAGTAGCATTATGGTATTATTTTATGGCATAGCAACATGGTGCCACAAATTGAAGCAAAATTGGCACCTCGTCTGGTATACGTCGGTTGGGGATGAAAAGCTGCTTTTGATCAACTATGTTTCCATGCCATAATACAGGTCATCATAATCGTTACATACCAAGTGGAAAATCTTGCACCACCCTTTTTCATAATGACCTACTGCTAGTGGAGTATCCAAACCCTAACCATATGTTGGGCTTCATTAGAATCTTGTCTTTTTTAGCCATTGTATTTTATCCCACTGCTCCCCTGGGATTCAGTTCCTTGATTCCTCTCATTCTTCTTTGCGTCCTTGAGATGCGACACGTTGCTGCACACTTCCCATGTTACACAAGTATTGCATAGAATGTCTTGCATGCATGGTTCTATGCTGAACCCACATGCCGCGTGAAGCTTGTTTATTAGCTCCTGATCCCACCACCCGGCCACCTGTCGTCGCCATTTGGCTTTGCCGCGCGCTGTGCTGCTGAGGCTTAATGGCGTTGCCTGCCTCTTACACTGGCAGGAAGGGTGGGCACTGCGGGAATCAAACACCGTACTTTGCTTGTTGAAGGTTTGTCCTCCTCCCCCCTCACTTGGCCTCGAGTCCTCCCCCGCCCTTCCCATCTGAGAGGGGATCAGATCAGGGGAGAACCCTGTTTGTTGGCGGGTTTTGGAGTAGTTTTCATCACTTTTTACGATTAACCACCCCACCTCACTTAAAAACTGCGCCCCTGAACTGATGTGAACGCTATCACAATGCTAGTAAACTCAACCTGGCCAGATGTGCTTTGATGACACATGCAGCTGAGTTTCGTCATTGCGATGGGACATTCGTAGGGGTAGAAGAGTGGAACTTTTTAAACTTTCTGCGCTGGCCAGAAAGTGGCAGTCTGGCCGGAAGTGGCCCTGTCGCAGCACTGTACGGCTTTCATGGACTTCTTATAGGTAGAATAGGTCAATGACCTCCAATCAACTGGGTCAAAACTTTGTTTTTAGGAATATTTTGTCTGGGGTAATTTTGAATGATTATTCAAGTGCAAAAAGTCAAAAAGCAATCCTGAATGATTTGGTCACCATGACTTTCGAAAGGTCACACAAGTTAAATGACCTTAAATGAGTACCACTGACCTTTTGCTTAGAACAGCCGCCTAGGTTTAAGTACCCGAAGGTCATGAACTAGGAACCTCAAATTTTGACACAAGTGAGTTCACGCACAGGCCAAAAACACGTTTGTGAATTTGGTGTCCCTAGCTTCGTGAGATCTCGCGAGGTGTCCGATTAACCCCCCGTCCCCGTCCCCCCTCCCCCGAGTGGAGGGAATTCAGCCGACCACCCGGGTGCGTGTTAAAGTAGTCGCCTTGTTTCCGAAAACCTCAAAATGATAGATTTAAAGGTGGCTTATTTATCATCATCGAAATTAATTATTTGTGGGTACATTAGAAGCCCTACCTGGAAAAGCATAGCAGACGAGATCACAAGCAAGCCTCTCAAACTAGTGTTTGTTTTCCGCGAATGGAATCAGCAGCACCAGCGCCTGACATCACTTGGTACTTCTAACATGGGTCTCTGTGTCACCCGTGCAGTGTGCGAGTACTACGTGCACGTGGACTGCCAGGAGTTTGCTGTGCCTAACTGCAAGACCAGTTCGGAGTTCATTCCGGGCCAGAAGGCGTGCGAGGTAACCCACCGGCACCTGTGGCGCGAGGGTAACCTGCCCGGTAACTCCAAGTGCGCCGTCTGCCGCAAGACCTGCTGGTCGTCCGAGTGTCTGACGGGCATGCGCTGCGAGTGGTGCGTCACCACGGTAAGTGTGCGACGCGAGGGGTGGGCCATCACGGTAAGGTTCCCGACTCGCTCTCCTCTCGTCTCTCTCCTCTCGTTCTCTCTCTCCTCTCCCCGTCAGCGAGAGACCTCAGACGAGATTCTCTCTAGCCGTCTCTCGTCGACGCCCTCGACCCCCCGTCCCTCCTCCAGGCAACTCTCTCACAGAGTCTCTCTTCTCTCTCTCTCCTCTCTCCCTCTCTCTCTCTCTCCCTTCTCTCATTCCTCTCTCTCTTCCTCGCTCCTCCCCTCTCTCCCTCTCTCTCTCTATCGCCTCTCCTCTCCTCTCTTCTCCGCTCTCTCTCGCCGCCTCTCTCTCTCCGCCTCTCTCTCCCTCTGTCTCCCTGTCTCTCTCTCCCTCTCTCTCTCTCTGAAGATTACTGTAGGGTCTTTTATGATCTTATGATTCAGAATGCATGACTAGCCGACCCTGACATTTTCGTGACCTAGTTCTCGTGATCCTCGCGGCCGGTGTCTTCTGATGATCTCCAGTCATGTGTATGTCGTCAAGAATTTCATGAACAGCAACACATTTTCGTCCGCTGAATAGACATTAAGAGCTTTGTGCCATTACTTAGAATGCCCTTACTCTTAGAATATTTCTTCTCATGTCTTTTTACTTCCTGATCAAAGCAAGACAATGTGGACGGCGAGGCAGACCATTTTCTGGCCGTGCAGCGGAAGCCTGAGAGGAACGAGCGAATGAAAGACTGGCGATTCTCCTCTCCCATAACATTTCTTTTCCTCTCAGGTTCACGCACCATGTATGAAACACATTCCACCTCAGTGCAAATTTGGCGCAATGGAGCCCCTTGTTCTGCCTCCCAGTGCAGGTGAGTCTCGCTCGTAACGCCTCCACATCAGCAGTTCGGCGTCAAATAGCGAACTGCTGATGTGTTCACCTTCACCGCTGGAGTCTCAATGGCGGTGGGTAAGGCCCACTTATTTAACTATATACGCTCACCGTAGTTTTATTTATACATTGTCTGTAAATCTCTGGCTACAAGCTTACAGGTGTGGCTTATGTGTTGTATATTGCATGCCAGCGGTTTTGGCTTCTTTCGCTGGCGGCTTGTGCGCCAGTGGTACTGGTGTGCGTTGTGGTGCCGGTGGCGCGTCACCTGGTGTCGGCACATCTCGGGCGAGCCGGCGCCACCGCGCAGATGTGCTCCATATCGCCGATGCCTCCTCCCCCCTCCCACAAAGCCACTCTCACCAGTGAGCAGCTGGCGGAGAGCAGCTGATGACACAGCGCACACCTGGGGACGGCACGTGGGGGTGCTGGGGCGAGACGAAGGGTGGTACTGGAACGCCACGGCCGGATCCTGGGCAGCACGTAATGTCCCTGACGCGGCACTGGCTGAGACGCGTCAGGGGTACTGAGACCTCGCAGGCAGATACGGGCATGTATCGGCAGATACCGGAACAGCACGTCGGAGATAATCGACTTGCATAACAGGTGCAGGATCAGTGCAGGGGACTGTGGGACAGCCCCTTTAGATGGCGGGGCAGTGCAGGGGGGTAGTGAGACGCTACAGGTGAAACGCTTTTGTTCATGGGGAGTTAATGGAATAGCACGGGACATACCGGATCGACATCAAGGAGATGCCGTGAGAGGACGCTCCAAGACATGGTGTGGCTTGGTTTAGTATGTTAACACGTGTTTGTTCATTTTCAGTGAGCTTCCCAAGGACGGAAGTCTCGCGAGATATTCTTCTCGGGATGATAAGTAAAAGAAAAGAAGCCATTCCGAAGGATTTCTCAGCCCGTAAGTGTAATTATCCACTTACCGTGCATACATTGTCTCCTCTTTTCAGTCATTGCCTCACGTTTTTCATGTTTAACAGCATACCGCACTGAAACCGCTGCTTGGTGCACCGGGACATGGGCGATATATAATTGCTAGGTCAATCCATGCAATATCAAAAAAGGTAAAAAAAGTAGTGGGTGTTGTCACCACCCCCTCCTCGCGCATCGTTGGCTTCGATCCATGCCAAACTGAATGGCTGATGTTACGTTTTGGATGGCCTCGATGCAATAGTGCTTTTATCTGCTCATTTATTTTATTTCGTGCACCTGTGCCCTTTAAAATCGCGGCGCTGGTCAAGCTCATTGGGATCGGCTTTGTTCAAGTTTATTCGTATGTAGATTAACGGCACAGTCTCTATCTAGACATGCCTATTGTTATCCTGCCGTGACCAAAATACTTCACCTCCATCCTCTCTTAGTGGTGATATGCCCCGAAGCGCCCTGCATGCAAATAGCAGCCCGCTCGCTTAGTTTTAGAAGATAAATGAGGTCATTAGGCATGTTTTTGATCAACTGAGTCGTTTTCGTGCGAAAATCGTTATCAGCATGCCGACTTTAGGGGACCCGAAATCTTGCACCGTTTTGAAATCCGGATATTTCTCAACCGCGCGACATGTACATTTTGCTATAGCCGGCCCAGGTAGCAATTCAATGCCCTTAAAGGAAACGAAGATTTCAAAGATCAAGAGATGCCTCAACTTGCATCCATCAGCCATTTGCGTTGGCAATATGATGACGTAAATGACCAATGACGGCAATGATGATGCATGACAGCATATGGCATGCGTATCGTAGCCATGTCTTTTACACCACTGAAATGCTTTTCAAACATTGGATCATAGATTAGTAATGTGTGTGTGGGGGGGGGGGAGGGGGGTCAACTGCCGTGAAAAGACGCAGATGTTTTGGTACGGCTGGTAGCAGTGGACGACCATTGGCTTAACAACCGTCACTTTGCGGCATGTTTCCGTGCAGTTCATCTTGAGATTAGATGTTCATTATGAGGGTTTTGTAGCCCTCGTTATGAAATCTGACTACACTTTTTTCTAACCCTGAACATCAGTGCCAAAGGTTTGTTCAGCCATGCGAAGCATTTTAGCATAAAAACCGTATGGCTGATTTGTCTCCGTCACATGCATTAAGGCTGCGGTGACGGGTGTCCTTTGACCGTGCTTCCACAGCTCGAAGCATATCGGAAGAGTTCAGCAGCGGTGAAGTGAAAAACCACGAGGATGGGGTCGAGCAGAAAAACAGCCGCGAGTCCAGCAAGAAGAAGGAGAGTGATGAGAAGGATGATGGTCAGTACATGCACTATTCTTGCGCAAATTTTCTCTAGTTATTTCTAAACGAGGTCACGGATGTAATCCAGAGGAGTAACTGCGAACAGCTTAAGATTCACCAAAATTTTTTGGGGAAGCGTGAGCGGTGTTCATTGTCTTGTAGCGCAGTATGTTTTTGATTCAACAACGCGCTACGAAGACGGGAACAAAAGGCGTGGTGTGTCTCTGACCCCGTGACATGTCACGGAAACGTGTGAAAAAATGTAGGCTATGGAATGACCAGCTTGTATCAAGCAGTCTTTTGAAAATAGACGCTAGAGTTTGCTGAGGCGGGTTGAGAGGCCTTCAGTGCTGTAATACTGACTTGATCGCTTGGAGACTGTGCGAAGCCTGGCTTCACAGCACCCAGTGGCTCGGTGGCAGCGGAACGGTCTTGTCTAACGTGCTACCGTCATACCCCCCCCCCCCACCCCGTGGTGCCACCTCTCCCCCTGGGTCTCATTTTCGACCTACTGACCTTACCGCCCTCCCTTGGGTCCCGTGTCCGCCCTGTTGACCCCGCCGCCCTCCCTTGGGCCTCATGTGAGCCCTGATAACCCCGTCGCCCTCCCTGAGTCCTAGGTTATCTGGCCAGCTGACCTCGCCACCCATCGCCGCCAGAGCTGATCAAGGTGTTCGACGGCAACTGCTCGCTGCGGCGCCGTATGTTCCGCACGATAGCGGTCAGCCGGTCGGCGGCGGCCGACACCATCCTGTCGGCAGCGCTGGGCGCGTTCCACATCGGCCCCGAATCAGGTCAGTGTCGGCCTCCGACCCTTCGGGTCTATCTCGGGCCTCGGGACTGGGCAGGTCAGTGCCAGGTCATGACTAGCCACGGCCAGCGTCAGGTGACGACTGGTCAGGTCAGTCAGGTCACGACCGGTTAGGGTCGCCTCTCTTCTTATCACCTCGTTGTTAGGGCACCATTTGTACCCTGCATACTCATACATGTGGAATGTCGCAATACGTATTAGTAGGTGATTCCATTGACACAACTAAACCCTAAATGTTACGGCTCAAGCCTTGTTTTAAACATCGTCAAAAAACAAAAGCACTCCAGTCTGTCCCAGAAGTAACTGGGTTTCAGATCCAACCGACCGCGACGTTGGCTATGCCCAGGATTATCGCTCATCATATGTACTGCCGTTACGTTTTGTCTTTATCTGTGGAGATTTGAACTTGGACAGGAAAGCGTCTGTCATGTATTTTCTTCAACTTAAAGCTGTGAATTTTTCAACGGTGTAAAATTAAGACGCTGTTTGTGCTGGTGTAATACCTAATGGATGCATTGCTTTTCAAAAAGACTCACGTGTCACGGATCATTTCGTCAAATGTCAAACAAATTCTGATTGTCCTTGTCCTATCATAAAAATGGCATCGGGTCGGAGTTTCATCAATTTTGTCGCCTGACGCTGCGAGCATTACATATTCTCATTGCCAGCTAGTTTCCAACTGCCAGTCAGTTTTTAAGCAAGGTTTTTTAAACTAGTGCGGAGACTCTAGTAGCAAACGCACTCTCAAAGGGTCATCAGGTTTGGCTTCGATACCATCAACACCGTGATGAATGATGCCTCTCTTGTCTGTTATCATCGCACTTCACCCGCGCTATGCAAGAAGTCTTGCTGGAATAATACTGTGACTTTTCAGCATCACGCGATTATAGCCAGCTGCAGCGATTATATTCGACGCAAAAATTTGATGCTAAAACAGCTAAAACAGCTCAATTTGCTTCCTGCCTTTCTATTGCATGCCATGCAAACCTAATTGTGTTCACTTTTATCTGCATTCTTGTATTCATTTTGCTAACGAGGGCATTTCCCCAATATGCGACAAGTTTCTTGTGCATTTAGCGATGCTTTTACACCTCATTTTCGTAAACCTTTTGCAACAAACAACAAATTCTAAGTAAGTCTCCGTGTTCCGGTAAGCACATATTACCGTCCATGCTGCACAATGTTAGTAGGTATTCCGTGAATTAAAAGTCCCACCAGCTTTATTATTTGTCCTTATGTATCCTGGGGTGAGATCAGGACATATGTCGCATTTCCGCTTTGCCTTGTACATCCTGCGGCGTGGAAAATAAGCAGATAAACTAACAGCATAGTACGCCTATCTGTCCAAACATATTTAGAAAACATTTCACATGCTCAAAGTTAGATTTGTACATGCTGTAACTAATACGGACAAATAACACAAATACAATAAATAACATAGATGAGCTAGTGCACCAAAAATGCTCACTGAGGCTCTAACTGCGGATGAGTTTTGCTTTTATTTTATTGTCAATTGCTATTTTAGAGCGCGTCGACTACAATGATAAATTTACGTCCAGGAATGACATATTTCAACAATGAGACCTCAACGGAGCTGTCTGGCACCATCCATGCGTTTCAGCGGACAAGTATTACCTGAGCGACGCGTACAGTGAGGAGGAGTCGGAGCTAGACAGCGGTCTGCTGGTTCGGCAGCTGTGCAAACGCGACGGCCGACGGCCGGCAGTGTTCCTCCGGCTGCGCCAGGAAACCAACCACTCAGGTGCGTACTCAGGTCTGCCAGCTGCGGCCGACCGCGGCGTCTAGCCGTCTGCCAGCTGCGGCCCGCCGCGGTGTCTAGCCGTCTGCCAGCTGCGGTCCGTCGCGGTGTCTAGCCGTCTGCCAGCTGCGGTCCGCCGCGGTGTCTAGCCGTCTGCCAGCTGCGGTCCGCCGCGGTGTCTAGCCGTCTGCCAGCTGCGGTCCGCCGCCATGGGTTCGAGACGCCCCACGGGCAGCGTTTCAGTCGTCCCACAAGCATCAGCGAGAGAGATGGTTACAGTACGTGTTACCAGGCGTGGCTAAAGCGAACTCGGCACAAGCAAATTAAACGCATCACGTGCACCCGTGCATTCCAAACATACTGACAAACTCTCTCTGCTAAGGCACAATAGCACTCGGCTGGACATAACTGGCCATAAATTATGGTTCCTTCTTGAAGTCTCTTAACAGTGGATGCCACCGAAGCACCCAGCTCAGTTTTTCTTTAAATGTTGTTATTCGATGCAATGCCGCGAAGCAAGCTTTCATTTATAGCTGCAAGACGAAGTGATGTGAGGAGGCCACATATGAGGGTTAAATCATCTTTTTTTGTCGAAGGTAAATAATGTTAGACATTCACTCAAAAGTGGCTCTTCGCCTTTGTCTATATCCCATATAGGTGGTTTTATATAACTGCAGCGATGATGTTGTAAAACCACAGAAAATCGGTTTTTCTATTCCGTGGTTCTTTGCAACGTGTTTTCAATATCGTGTTAAGTGACAGTATGGTCCGGTGCACAATCATGTTTCCCAAAGCATGAACTCTTGTGCTGCTTTCTCCATTTTCGTCTTGCATCCGCTGACGCGTTGAGGAACTTGATAACGTCATGACTTACAGATGATCTGTTTTTGTAAGCAGTCTGTCAAATGGCTACTTGGCTAGCAAGAGAAAAGTCGGCACAGGTCGTTGCAATGATCAGTGTTGCACCCCATACAACCAGCTTGCGTGAGCTGCTTCGCAGATAAGCGTCTGTGTTCTCGCCGCCATGTCATCCCACTGTTCATTTCTCATGGTGGTCCAAAAGAGTTCATCGCAAGGCGGACTAATTGCCGAGTTAAATCTTAACCAGGCACAAGTTTAAGTGCCGTACCACACCCAGGTCAGGTCGCGTGACTGCGACAGTCGCGTTACCTGCCCTGTGATTCCTAGGCCACTTCGTCGCGATGGTGCTTTGCCTTCTGGTGAAAATGTGAAAATGATAAATTCTAAGGCAGGTCGTAGCGTGAGTGTCTCGCGGAAAATACCGAAATTCACTGAAATCACTGGCATATATGAGTCAATAGTTGCGCATGCTTATTACATGTGCTTAAGATAATGCCATCGGACATATATGAGTTAAATTTGTGCGACTGGAGCAAATGGCCATCCGTTTACTGGCACCGCCTATCTGACCGTCCACTGGCACCGCCCATCTTGCCGTGCCCTCCCCTGACACCGCCCATCTGACCGTCCCCCTCTCTTGACACCGCCCATCTGGCCGTCCCCTCTCCTGGCACTGCCCATCTGATCTCCTCTCCCATCTGCTTCTGCCGACAGGCTGTATCCAGGTGCACCCGCAGCAGATGCGTGTGACGGAGGAGCAGCTGGAGGTGCCCGTGACGGACAACACCACGAGTCACCAGGTCATCGAGCACTGCCTGCGCCAGCTGGGCCTGAGCGGGCCCGACGACTACACGCTCAGCGAGGTGCTCATCGACCGGAACGGTGAGCTCCGGCCGTCGGCCCCATCCCATCATATACAGCCAGATAGGACAGCTGCAGGAACATCGCCTATCTGTTACCTTGAATACATCCACATTTTACATATCCGCCAATCTAGCTAGCTAGCCGGCTAGCCATTTAGCTAGCTGTCTCTCTGACGTTAATTGCCGTAGGGATTCTTCATTGCACTCAGGTTTAGTAACATTCCTCTGTGGCTCCCGAGAACCTGGATTCGTGATGGCTCTTCTACCTCTCCATTTCTTAAAACTTAAAATATTTTCTACGAGTCGTGTGACTACACACTATCACTTTTCACGCTTGCACCATTAGACAGGAACCTGATTTGGTACCAATTCTGAGATACACGAAAACTAGGGTACACAGGCATGCACCCATCGTTTCTCGTCAGGCCTATGCTTCGGAAGCGTTTTTGTTTGGTCGATTGTGTCTCATTTACCATTTTTTTTCCGAGGGGGGGTCAAGCTCCGCAAATGTAAATAAACTGATGATGATAACATGATGACGAAAGTTTCATGAGTTTCAAGTTTCAAGTTTCAAGATGAAGAAAGTTTCAAGTCAAGTTTCCGTTGACAAATTTGCTCTCGTTGTAGATAAGTTGTACAACATCATATGAGTTTACATCCTTTTTAATCTAGGTTTCCTATCTTTCAGATTTTTACTGAACTGTGTCACTGTCTAATAATGGTGAACGTGACTCAACATACGATATATAATAATGGTCTGGCAATGCTTAACGCTGCACTAACACGTATACACAACCTGTAAGAATATGAGGCCTGAAAACAAGTGTTTCCATCACTTCCGAAAGTGTAAATTTCTGTTTGAGGAAAGACAGTGATTTGCAGAGCCCCACTTTTTGTTAACTGGATACCATATAAACGTGAAAACAAACGATGTCCATATGTGATGTAGCGGTCACATGCAATAAACGTAAGTGGGTGGTACGGTTTTTATTTTCTGTATGCGCTCATAACATCATAATATTACTGATGCGTGTTGTCATGCATAACATACACAAATCAGCTCAAAGAAAATGGGATTTTTTATCCATTGAATACATATTTTGGACTGGTAGTGAACTGCGAAGAATTGCATAGAATGTCTTGGACGCGCGTCTCTAAAATTATTTGGAGCCACACTGACTGCATTCAGATCTTACTACCTTGAAGATATGCAAGTTTTGGGCAAGAAAACGACATTGCCTTTCTAGATTTTATGACAAGTACATCAAAAGTTTGCCTACGCCTACCGGAGACGTCTTTCTGAGGGATGTTTGCGCCAGGAATAGGCATTTTCTTTCAACCCTGTCAAAAATTCGGTCGCCCCCGCGTTACGGGCTGAAATATAATTGCCACCCTTGGTTTAAACACAATGCTTGCTGTTTACGGTGATAATGCAAACGCCGTTTTAGAGTGACTTGAATCAGGTGACTTTCAAGACCTCAGGTGTGGGTAGTTGTGAAGGGGTAGCAAAGCTGTGCCTCATGTCTGGATGTGTGCCGGCCTGCTCGTCCGCACTCTGAAGTCACCCGCCTGCGGCCGCCAGTGAACGTGCGCGAGCTGGCGGCGGACGAGCGGCCCTGGGAGCTGATGAAGAGCATCAGCCGCGACTCAGTGCTGCAGATGACGCTGGCCAGGTTCCACCTGGCCGAACGGCGCGACCCACATGGCAACAACGTCGCACTCTTCGTCGGCAACCTGCCGTTGAACCTGAACCAGCGCCAGTACGAGCGCATCTTGCTGGGCATCCTCGGTAAAGGTGCGTCGTCTGGTGGCGACTTCGTCAGGACAGATCGCAATGACTTCTCGAACCAGCAATGAGGGGTTACAACACGGACTTCTCACGTTTGACTCACAGTACACGGGCTACCTGCTGGTGAGCAGGCTCGCATCGAGCTAAGCGCTGTTGCGACCGACGGCACAGTCAGGGACGGATGCTGCTCTGGGTGTGCGTGGGAGTTGCAATATTAAGTTAGGTAGGATAGGAGTGTCAAAGTGATGTATGATTCGAGAGTTGTCTCTGACTTTCACAACGTGTGCATTCTTCCAGCCAACAAATTTTCATCGATCGGACCTATTTACTATGAGTACGGCTCGTTGGTGATCGTGTACAACAAAGCTGAGGACGCCACCCGGGCCTACTATATGCTGCAGGAGGCCTCCTACGAGGACAAACACCTGCTGGGTGAGCATACCAGTCACTCTGGCGCAAGATTCGCCAAATACCAGAGGAATGCCAGTTGGGGGTCATATGTTAAGGAACCTAGATACTGACCACTTTTTGTGTTTTCACTGACTACCTTACGAACCAGATAATTTTTTGAAAGAGCTTAAGAGATGTTTATCCGTCCACAATCTACGCAGTGCTGGGATCGTGGTGAAATGGAATAGGTGTAACCTATTCCATTTCAATTTTATGAAATGACATAAAACAGGAAATACACGTGAAATAAGTAAATACTGACAAGAAACACGAAGTGCACGTAAAATGAGTAGCTGATGACATGAAGCGGGGAAAGCACGTAAACCATGACTGTAAGTAGGAAAACAGAAATATGTGCTGCGCTAAGCGTTAATCGTTAACTTCTACCCTGCGCCATATGCGGCTAGGTGTCATCAAATGATCTGGACATGTGTTTGTCAACACTTGAATGGTTTTTACGATGGGACAAAGAGCAAACAAGCATATTGGTTCATGGTACAGGTGTGAAATGGAATCCAATGGCATACATACTGTCTAAGTACCTAGCTTAAGGCAGGCATTCAAGCATAATCGTTTGCATTATAGGAGCCTGTAATGTTGACCTTGATCAGGAGTCAAATTGCCGCAGCCTCAAGAAAAGGAAATGTTACATGTACCCGTTTCACTGAACATTACAGAATGTGTCCCTGTTGTGTGACGCCTGTGTTCTGTCACGGGAGAGGGGCGTTGTGTTTATCGGCACAATGACGCAGCCGGTGATGATCCAAGTATTGAATTAAACGGGTCTACGTCACGCGGCGTGACTGATCAGCAACTTCGTACGCATTGCACAATTTTAAAGGCTCGTGCATGGACACAGCAAGTCTTTAGACTGCAAGCTTCGTCCGCGTTTGACCACGTGGGGCCACACTGACACAGCTCAGACTGGCCCAGGGTTACACTGACATAGCTCAGACTGACCCAAGGTTACACTGGCACAGCTCAGAATAGCCCACGGTTACACTGACACAGCTCAAAATAGCCCATGGTTACACTGGCACAGCTCAAAATAGCCCATGGTTACACTGGCACAGCTCAGACTGGCTAAGGGTCACACTGACACAGCTCAGACTGGCCCAGGGTTACACTGGCACAGCTTAGGCTGGCCCAGGGTTACACTGGCCTAGCTCAGACTGGCCCAGGGTTACACTGACACAGCTCAGACTGGCCCAGGGTTACACTGACACAGCTCAGACTGGCCCAGGGTTACACTGACACAGCTCAGGCTGGCCCAGGGTTACACTGGCCCAGCTCAGAGTGGTCCAGGGTTACACTGGCCCATCATGTGCTCATCACTCACTGCATGACCAGCTAGATAAAGTCCCTATGGAGTATGCGCGAACATCAGAAATATTAGGAAACACGAGCAGTGCTGGACCAATATCTGACGTCAGGTGGCCTTTCTTAGGTTGAGCTACTTTTCTCAGAAAACTGAGATGTTCTCATCGCACACCAGACTCATGGACAGATGACAGTCTCAAAGAAGCATCGACATCCGGTTTGGCGCTTTGTTTTCAATTTGTAACAGCTATCTGCTGTTATTGTCTCGTTCGTCTACATTCACAGACTGCTAGAGTGGTAGTCATCGCGGCACAATTTACACCACTGGTCGGACGGCGGAGTATTCATGCTAATTGTTTGGCAAATTTTGAACGATTTATATCTTTCACACGTGTTTTTTCCCGACACGATGGTGGCAGGATTGTCGTGTTATCCGAAAATGTCCGACTGTATTTTCGGGCAGTAATAGGGTCATTTATAACTTTTGGGTACAAAACAAGTCAGTTTTGTGTACAAAAATCCCCTTTTGTAGATTACACTTTCCTTAGGCTGTGGAACAGCATGACCATTCAGCTACAGTGTGGAAGTTCAAATAGTCATCAATTTGGTTATACGTAAGTAATGTGCAGTCACCACCGTGGTGCCAAGCAAACGCTATATGCATTGTGTCGCGGCTTCAGTGATGATCCTGCCGTCGCTGTCACCGGAGCTGATCCCGGCGGGCGTGCGGCCTGTGCTCTTCTTCGTCAACGTCAAGTCTGGCGGCTGCCAGGGTCTGGAACTGATCACCAGCTTCCGCCGCATGGTCAACCCCAGCCAGGTGTTCGACCTGGACAACGGCGGACCGCTGCCAGGGTGAGTGGTGCTTCGCCTGCTGCCCACACGTGGTGTGTCTGAGCCGGCAACAGAGGTGAGTGGTGCTTCACCTGCTGCCCACACGTGGTGCGCCTGCGCCGGCAACAGAGGTGAGTGGCGCGTCGCCTGCTGCCCACACAAAGTGTGTCTGCGCCGGGAACAGAGGTGAGTGGTGCGTCGCCTGCTGCCCACACATGGTGTGCTGCTTGTGTGCGTCGTAGCCCTTCCTGAGAAAAGACTGTGATAATGAATCAGTTAATACAAGGACCAAACCAGACGCAAGGCTAGTCATTTCCCTCCAATGCTTTGACGAACCTTACAAAGTGCGCGTTGTGCAAAATGGGCTGCTGGCCAGCCAGTTGCTGTGCGTCAGTGGCGGTACTGACGAGCCGGCCCGGCAGGCTGTACGTGTTCCGCAAGGTGCCCGACTACCGTATCCTGGTGTGCGGCGGCGACGGCACCTATCGGCTGGGTGCTGCAGTGCTTGGACAACGTGGGCCAGGACAGCGAGTGCTCGTCGCCGCCCTGCGCCATAGTGCCACTCGGCACCGGTTCGTACTGACCCGCGCTGGCCCCCGGTCTCTGTGTGAAAACGTGGCGTGTTTTGACTGTTCCCGATTCCCTTTTGTGAAGATGCATCAGTCTTAAAGCAATTCTTAATTCAACACATTTAATTCAAAGTCGATCTGCTTTCAGATTAAGGACCTTTATGGGTTCGGGTTTCCATTTTGATGCCTTGAGAGCCCGTTTTTTGGGTGTTTTAAAAAGCCTACGGGTGTCTTGAATGGGCAAAAAGTCTTGGGACATTCGGCTCTAAGGCGCTCACCGCCTCCGAGGGGGGGGGGGGACATGACCTCAAAATTCCTACAGCCGGCTACACCACTGTCGCGATTGGCCATTGTGATGGCTACTCATCAACCCCCCCCCCCCCATTCCCCTATAAAGAGGGTGTTCCACATTTGTTCGGGGTTTTCAACTGGCCTAGCCACTTTGAAGATTATCTGGTGCAGTTGAGTCATCAGCCCTGCCCTTCTTAACATCTAAAGCGGTCTAGTTTCTGAGCTACACGCCTGCGAAGATGTACAAATTATTTCGGGGAGACTCTCGAGGCCACCTGGGCACCCATGACGTCATAAAAGCGTCATTCAAATTCTGCGATTTCATGAGCCACGCGTCGATCGAGGCCCCCAAAATATCATTGACAAATCGTGCATATCTGGCGTTTGTGCACATAATTTCCAAACATAATGGCCTATTGGCTCTCAATCAATGTTAAGCAAGGTACGATGACGTAATCAAACAGTAACGTATTTCGGAGCATATTTACTTAACTTAGAAATTGGGTCGTCTACAGCAGTATTTTCCACTCAAAAGCATGCTAATAGTTATAAGTGAGCTCATTTCAGCACATCCGATTCTTGCTCCAATGTCTTCAAATGTGGACCATTCCCTGTAGGAAAATATTGGCCGTAGCCCTAGCGATGCGCAGCAAGTCCTGCGGACGACAGGACCTCTGCAGCTTACCACTGCAACATGGGGTCGTAACACATACCCAGCGCACTGTCCGACCTGGCTCAGAACTGATATTTGTGAAATGCAGATTACATGATATGTGAACTACCTAACGTGCGTAAGCCACACGGTCGTGGTAACTTCGCTCATTGGACACCATGTGTTAGTGGCAGCTGAGCACTGGCAGACTCGGCGTGACTCTGAGCATCGCAGATATATCAGTACGCGGTCTGACCCTGCCGTGCCGTGATAGGGCTACCACTGGAGCGACCGCGGCGCGGGCTGACCCGAGATCTGACCTGTGCCCGACCGGCGACCGGCAGGCAACGACCTGGCGCGCGTGCTGCGCTGGGGGCCCGGCTACTCGGGCGGCGAGGACCCGAACACCCTGCTGCGGGACGTGATCGACGCCGAAGAGGTGCGGCTCGACCGCTGGACGGTCGTGTTCCACCCGGACGACAAGGGCGCGGAGGTGGACTTCACCAGGTCGGCGCTGCCCAACTCACAAGGTGCGGCCCGGCTGCTGGTGCCGCTCCGTAGACGCTGCTGGCGCCTGGCAGCGCCCTTGGCACCGCGCGGCTGCTGGTGCCGCTCCGTGGGCGCTGCCGGCGCCTGGCAGCGCCTTTGGCACCGCCCGGCTGCTGGTGCCGCTCCGTGGACACCGCCGGCGGCTGGCAGCGCCTTTGGCACCGCGCGGCTGCAGGGGCGCAGCCAGGATTTGTGATGGGGAGAGGGAAGGGGGAGGGTGGGAAGTGGATGGTTGCCAGCATCTACGACGGGAGGGACTACCATTATTTGCGACGGGAGGGGCTACCATGATTTGCAGTGGGGAGGAATGACTGTTAACGAGCGAGTTTCATTGCACTGCGAACAGTCGAATAGACCCCACACACGCTAATAAGAGAACGAATAGGAGAAGAGTACTTAGCGTATCAATGAACTATTGATGTCGATTTGCCATGGCGCCTGAAAAAGTGGTTTCAGCTGTGTGCCGTACTCATGCACTCGGCTGTCCGCCAGTCTTGTGACGGAATTATGGCTGATGGGGTCTGTATGTTTCTGTCCATGATAGCCTCTGTGAGATCTACGACAAACATAGTTTTTCTGATCACTAGATTTCGGAGTTATGTTCAGTAGTGTCAAGGGTAAAACTGTGCTCGAAGCTGACGGACTGGGAGAGGCGAAAAAGATCCATGAGCCTGCCTTGGCTGCGCCACCGCTCGGCCCTCTAACCCGGGGCCTGGCGCCCTCCTGGTGCTGGCGCTACTCCGGCCAAAATACCCAGCTATCTACCAATACCAGCACCCGGTGCAATCCACACAGTGAACGCGAGCTGATATCATGTCAACTCGCGTGTACGGTGAGATGTAACTTAATAAAAATCGTCCTGTAGCTTCATTATTTCCATACGTACGATCACCGCGTCAAATAGACTTACGAAGTTCTTTCGCAGCATATTTACCCTGGCACTCTACGCACCCAGGTTCGACGAGCGAGGACAACACACAAATATTCGTGATGAACAATTACTTCGGGATCGGCATTGATGCCGACCTCTGCCTGGACTTCCACAACGCGAGGGAGGAGAATCCGGACAAGTTCAACAGTCGGCTGCACAACAAGGGCGTATACGTCAAGATGGGCCTGCGCAAGATGATGAGCAGAAAGATGTGCAAGGACCTTCACCGGCACATGAAAGTGGAGGTCGATGGGAAGCCGCTAGAGCTACCACCCGTCGAGGGCATCATCATTTTGAATATCCTGAGGTGAGAGGCGCGTCGTGCCGCGTCTGGAGGTTCTGGCACCCCGCTCTCTGAGACGCTCCCCTGCCCACGCCGGATTTGGCGCGTCACGGCCCACGCTCATCATTCACTCGTCACTGTTTACTATCCATGTGTGGCGTAACAGTCCATGGCTGTATAACGCTCTCTGTCATGAGGCCAATTAAAGGGTGGGGTCTTGAACAATCGCCAACGGAATAATTTTTGCTATCTGGTATGATTTGGAACGCAACCATTCAGAACACCATTGCAGCACGCATGTCCTATGGGCTGTATCAGTATGTTTTTTGTGTCTTGGTCGTCAATAATCCTGCAACATTGCGAGAAGAACGCAGTCTAAAATTAATTGCCAATCTAAACAGTCATCTCCGATCACAGCATCCATCGATTTCTTTGAGAGACCATGATCAATAAGTTGTTGACGTTTTCAGTACATCTTTCGGATCGGTACTGAAACAGATGGAAAGCATTAAGAAGCATTCAGAAGCATGGGTATCGATGTCTGTCTGCGAAAATACCCACAAGCAGCTCATATAGGCCATAGCTGTTTTTATCCTGCCATGACTGAGGCGAAGCTGGGTTGACATACCCTAGTGAATCTATGACCATGCCTCTAAAGGTACCTAAAATGTTTGTGCATCCTTATTATGTTAGACTTGGAATGTTAACTGCAGCTATACTGGCTATCGCAACATGAAGTAAATATTTGGCCGTGCATGTGATACGAACGCATTGCTGGCGCGACTCTGGCTGAGGCCTTCGCAGGTAGGACTGGGTATCGCGATGAAGTTCTTCCTGCAGCTGAGACTCGACACCTTTCCCCAAAGTCACGGCCTATGAAGCGTCATTACCCGCATATTATCCAGTCTTGCCCCATGTCACATTACTTCTACGACCTTGGTCAAACTGCCAGGCGTCCGTGTCAGCCCCAGGCGTCCTCCCATCCACGGAGACAATGTGAAGCGCGCGACCGCGCTGTGGCGCCAGCGGCTGCGGAGCGTGCTCTGCCGTGGCGGGGCGCCACTGACGGCCGGCGGTGTCCACAGCTGGGGCAGCGGTGCGAACCCGTGGGGACCCGAGAAGGACGACCAGTTCGGCACGCCCAACCACTGGGACGGCATGCTGGAGATCGTGGGCGTGACAGGCGTCGTGCACCTGGGTCAGATCCAGTCGGGCCTGCGCTCGTCCATCCGCGTGGCGCAGGGCGGCCACATCCGCATCCACTTGCACACCGACATGCCGGTGCAGGTGGACGGCGAGCCGTGGGTGCAGCCGGCCGGAGAGGTGGTCGTCCTCAAGTCGGCCCTCAAGGTGAGCGGGGCCGGGCTGGGCGACGACCGCTCAGGCCGGCGCGACAGGCGACTCAGCGAGACCGGGCGCATGCTGGTGCCCAAGCACGGTTCGTCAGCCAATCATGGGGCACGGACTAGTCAGTCCTGCATTCCTTCATTAGTCATACTCTCGTGTCAATAAAACACGAGACTGCGGGCTGTGCGAGCTTGGAGCTGGCGCCGTACAGGGTAGGGTGATGAGGCGCAACCAATGACTGTGAGCGTGTGCTGGCCCTTTTGAGTGCATTGCTAGTTCGGATGGCTGGGGTAAGGTTGGTACGTTATCAGGAAGGTCACCGGGCCGGACAAAAGACGACACAGGTAATTGGGTAGCTAGATGATGCTAGATGGACATAGCTAGATGAAGGACATAGTGTAAAGATGATAACCCGGCAATCTAGATCACAGTGATGCCCCTTATGATCACACCTTTTCTGCGCCCATGCATAGGCGCAAAAAACAAGTGTTGGGCTCATTGACGTCAGGCGGAACAGGACACAAAGTTAAAGGAGACGGGACCAGACGGGTCATAACTGTTCTGATGATGGACGTTGGCCTACATCGTGCAAGGCCACGGTTCGATTGCCAGATGCGCCATTTTCCCTTAATAACAATATTGCCACCGCGGTTGCCAGCGTTGAAAAAGGATCCCGTCATTGCGTGGCAGCGTCGCCAAACTAAATCCAAATGACAACAGTAATAGCATATGCTAGTAGTAAGTATTCCGAATGAATTTTCGGCCACAGGCCTTGCTCACAGAGTGGCAATGAAACAGACCGCATGAGTATTTTTATGCAAGTGTTCTATTGTTCTCTCAAACAAGCATAACGTGGAACATGTCACGACTGCACATCCAAAAGTTTTTAAGGAGTCTATGTCGATAACAAAGCGCCGCAAAAAATGTTTCAAGCGCATCTCCCTAGCTGTCGGAAAACCAGCGGTCGTTCAAAAGTGGCAAATTTTACTGTCATCGCCGTCAGCCACCATCCCACATATTTGTCTTGGCCCTTCCCTTGATTCTCATGGACACGCAGGTTTCATGCTCCTCACGTTTTGCTGGATGTGATCTGTCAGCTGTTAAAATTTTCCCCATGCCACCCATCATTGAATACCTCTGCCTATCGAACTGACGTGAAGCCTTGAATTGGCCGCAGCTAGGGACAACTTAATGCTTCAATGGTGGGGCATGCCTGGGGCCCTGATGCGGCCCTGAGCATGGCCACTGCGAGCTCATTATTCCAACGTTTTTGTCATGCAAATAATGGGCTGGCCGTCGCAATTTTAAACATCATCTGTTTGTTAAATCACGGCAACATCCTTGCACATGGTCAAAGTGGCGAAGCTAACAGAAGACAAACAACGTGGGTTTAGGAAATTCTGCAAAATTACGAGCATCATAACCTAATTGGTTGCATTATCGGACCCATTACCTACAAGCAATGTTGCATTCAGGTTTTGTTCATGGGGCCCCGGGAGCTTAACTTGAAATCAGCTCTCAGCTATGCCGTGCGCGATGTACGCAATGTTTGTGAACGCATGCGTTTAGCATATTCGCAGTAATTTGCCGCGAAATGTTCCACAATGTCGCCCGCCGTTTGTTTTTCAAGCGAAGTGCAACCGTTGTATATTTTGGAAAGCAGAACAACTCTTGCATTTTCTCTTGCACTTAATGACAGTGTGTAGAAAATTGCTGGGCCAAATCCTAAGGTCTAGGGTCTATGGAGCCTATGTCAGTCAGATTGAGAAGCCCGAAAGAAGAGCTTATATATTACGTCGTGTGGTTCCTTCATGACTACGTGGACCATTGTAGTCTAAGTAGATTATGCAGACCATGCATACTAGACAGGCGCGTAGCCGTGACGAAACCCTCGGCGAAACATATTTGCTCTTCTTTCAGACTTTTGTGACCCAAAACCAGACTATCAAGTTTAGATTTGACAGTCGTGGGCTCGTTGTATACCACCAAGGCTCATATTTTCCTACGGTCTTACTTAGGGGCGTATGAACCTCTGAAGAAGTGGAGCGATAAAACCACACCTTTAAATCAATTGTGTGGGGTATTCTTGGGGGTTAAGCTTTTTAAAAGGTGGTCGCAGCATGCCTTCAGAATCACCGTTCCTACGCCCACCGTTGGAGTAACTCTGTAGCCATATTATGTTGTACATATTTTTATGTTGTGTTGATCTCTATTTCAACATTTCTTTTTAGGCGACAATGCTTAAGAAAATCAAAATGAGGCGCCGCAATACCGAGCCGTCTTTGGTATCCACCGATGGAGAGTCTACCCGCGACTGACTGCCGCCGCCGCCACCGTCACGTTCTTCTTGTGTGTCAGTGTATGCATGTTCGGGCGCTCTTTACCGCACTTGGCCTTCTGGCAGACCCAGAGCTGTCACATGCGTGTAACCGGCCTCTCTCTTTCTCTCTCTTTCTCTGCCTGCCTCTGTGCGCCTCCGCCGTCGTCGCAGGCCACCATGCTGAAGAAGCTGAAGTCGACCAAGCTGCGGCGCCGTAACACGGAGCCGAGCATGGGCGGCGCCGGGTCGCCGCTTGTGCCGGCCGCCTCCTCCCCGGCCAGCGACCACGTCTGACCCCCACCGGCCGCCCGCCCCGCCCTCTGTGTCGCGCACCCGCACCGACCGGCGCCGCACGTCCGCACCCGCCCGCCGTACCCAGCGCAGCCGTCGGCAGCGCAGCGCCCGTATACCCTGCGCCCAGCTTGGTACCTGTAGCTCACCCAAGACCCGGTTAGTGGCTCTGTGTGTGTGTGTGTGTGTTCCGGCTCAGGCCGGCCGTCGGTGGCCGTACATTGTGGTCGCACGGCCGCGTCTCGTGCAGGTGCTAGTCGACACAGGCCGCCGGCCGTCGGTCGCGCGCGCGGTGTCCGCACCAAGTCGTGTTAGATGGATGAGCACGGGCCGTATGTGTGGCCGGCTGCCGCGCGGTGAGGGCGTGCACTGGCCGTCCGCCACCGCGCGCAGACGAACGCGCACCGAGCTTATCGCGCATCCACATCTCAATGGTGGCGTTTTGGAAGCATGTATTTATTTGTTATGTCCATCGGCGATGTTTATTGCTGAAGCTGCCTTGTTGTTACAACAGTCTTAATATCACTTTTTACTCGAATTTATCTAGACATTTCGTAGAGCTTGGCATATTATTTTTATATGTCCTTGTTGTGAGCAAACGACATCCGTTTACGATCGGTTTGCGCAACAGTCCGTAGGACCGGAGTACCGGTCTCCACATTCCAGTCGAGTGGTCAGGTCACGACTTCAGGTCACAAGCATCGCTGGTGGGCGTCGCCGCTGCACCGCCCGCTTGTCGTGCAGCAGAACTGTCTCAGAACGGTATCGGTTCTTCTGGTTGATTTGGGGACATGTTCCGAGTATGAAATATTTTCATGGTAGTGAGAGCGTCTTGGAGAGAGCGGCGCGCCGGGCCGGGGCCCGCTGCGGGCCGGCCTCGGCCTACGCTCCAGTGCCAATCTTGTTGCTTGTCTTGTGCTCACTGTTCCGATGTACTGTGCGCGTGTGTGCGTGTGTGCGTGTGTGTGTGCGCGCCCGCGCGCGCGCGCGCGCGCGCGTGTGTGTATAGGTGTTAGAGTAGCGCTGAAAGGCACGCCTTTCGCCCGGCGACTGACAGCCACCAGCTTCGACATTCAAACCGCACGCCCGACAACGAATCCGCGCGTCGGCACCGGTACCAAGGCGCTCGTGCGCGCGCGCCGACGCGCAATACGGAACAGGGTCTCCTTCTGCATCGGGGTGTGATGGAAGGCCCGGCGGCGCTCCGCAGCGGCGGCCGCGCGCGCCGGGCGGCCGTGGTTGCCAACGCAACCACACCATCGGGCAGTGGCCGCCTGGGGCTCAGTTGTTGAACGGCAACCCTCCCGTTCCGCTCAACAATACGTGGCCAAGGCCCGATGGCGTCGAACCAAGACAATCTCATGTTTTCTATATGTTGTACGTAGGGTTGCAGTTTCTGATCGTCGTGATTCTCCGGTTGGGTTTTAGTGCGGCGCTCGCGGCCGCCGGACGCCGCCGCTCCACCCCTGGCGGTTGGGGGCGGCGTCCGCACCGCTGGGCGGGCCGCGTGGGGCCGCCAGGCTCCGTCCTGCCGCCACCGCCCGGCCCGTCCACCGCGCCCTCTCGGTTGGTTTTTACTGTTACGTCTGCAATAAATCTACCAGCTGTACCGGTGTCTTCGTCTCGCTCCCACCGCATTACGTAATGCAAAGGCTTTGAACGGCATGCAATTTATGTAACAGAAATGAGCACAATAGCGGAACTTCAGAGGAATATGACACATTGTAATAAACGTGGCAGCATGATCACAGCGGCAGGCCGCGACACGTTAAAACAGCCTGCTCTCTACATCGCCAGTGCAGTCAGCTGCTGACACTAAGCAGCCTCCACCGCTACAGAGCCCGCGCGGTCAGCTGCTGACACTGAACAGCTTCCACCACCACAGCGGGTCAGCTGCTGATATTGAAGAGCTTTAGCTTCTTGAAAAACTTTTGCACGTGTGCTTTGGGCGCCGGTTTGGTGGTCAAACAGGTTGGAATGTTCTCGGGCTGTTCGACCCACAGGTAGTGCGCTACACCTGCCTCGTGCAGCGCATCGCGCAGTTTGGTCAGCGAGGCCAAGTCGGGAGCCGCCAGAACCACTTTGTGCATGTTGTCCAGGTCAGAGAGGTAGGTCAATACGTCCGCGTCGTCGGCGTGTCGGTGCATCACGGCCGTCGTCGCGTGGCACGCCTGTAACAATGGGGATTTACGTGAACACGGCCGGAGCGGTTCCGCTATAGACCAAGAGAAGCCACAATATTTCGCGCTGGAACGATTGACGGTCTCGGGGTTCCCAATTGCTCCGGAAGGAGCGGTTGTGTATGTATACTGAACTATAAGTGTTAAACCGTTTAAGATTAGGCTTCCCAAAAGTTATCAGTCAATCATTTAGGATGTTGGGAGCGCTAGCCCGCTTCACTAGGTACATTTCGTGTTGCTGGTTGCTTCTCTATGCATTTATGCTACTGTGTAGTTCTGACCTCAACACGGGCCCAATGGAAGGCAACTACCACAGATGGTACTACTCCACCAGATCTGGCGGTACTTCCATTACGCCAGCGTTGTCGCCACGGGATTACCTAAAAAATGACGCTAAAAATGACAGTATGTCAGTTGTCTGGGATTTGTTGGTGCTAAAAACTGCTCACAAGATCAGACACGCTCTGCCCATTCTACGGGGAGATTTTTTTGCACGCTTAATCCGTCCAAAATGATGATCACTCACTGGTTGCGGGGTGCGCGCATGCAGGCCCCGGAGGCCTCCTATGAGGCCCTCCCTCACGCTCCTGGGTGACGCCCCTGCTGTGATCCCACTTATGAGGCGAGTGGCTTTACTTCGTCGATGGAAATGGTCGCGCTGCATAGACTCTTGACCACAAAAGGCAGTCCAGCAAACAAAAGTCCAGTCCAGCCTCTCCCACCCTTCAACTTTGGAGGATGGAAGGCAAATTTCAGATCCCACTGCTGTACTTTACATTACACTGCCTGGGGGTGCTGCTGCCTCCTCCCAATGGCGACATCCATGGCCCATGTCACTCACCTGGGCAATGACAGCTCCAACCGGCCACTTCAACGACGTTATCAAGTCTGAACGCACCACCACATACTGCACGATACCAGATGCCATGTCTGGCCTGAAATACAAATACAGAACACCTCAATTTTGTGTCACATCCCGGGGTTGACGAGGATGAAATACAAACTTGGGACTACAGCTTGGAAAACAATTGCATGCTTACATTCATTGTCACAGAGGCATACATCGGGAATGAAGTCCAGTTTTTGAACGTCATGTTGAAAACAAATTCTGATAAATACGCATCAACTGAATGCAAAGCAACAGACAGCACACTAGGAAAAACATGCAATGTCAAAGTTCCCAATCCATCTCCATTTCTGGGCATGTCCAACCCACTCCTGATAAGAATGACCATAGTGCCTTATAAAGGTGCAAATTGATGCATTAAAACATTCACACTTAAGGGCACTTCTTTCACATATGTCACTATTTTCGCCCTCGGTGGGCCATCACATAGCATTAGCTGCGTAGGTAATGCCGCGCGGTCTCCGGAGACTGCAACGCCGGGCATCGGGGGGAGGGGGGGGCATGGGGGATGTTCTAAAAATTGGGAGTACACAAGCTTGAAACAATGCTACATAACTGTTCTTACTCATCGATTCTGACTGAAGGTTGAACTTTCTTAGTAGGACATGGCTCGGCCATGTTAATGTAAATTTTTACCTCATTGAAATCTATAATCTATGTTCACAGGCTCCTCAACATCTATCACGAGCATAGCAAAAATTCTGGCAAAGCATCTGAGTTTCTTTGGTTCAGGGAGTCCAGTAAACCATTGTAAAATCAATGGCCCCAGCAGTTTCTTCCATGCAGTCACTGAATGCCTGCCCCCTTCAGTTTATTGACTTCAAAACACAAACAGAATTTCACTCTCAGCTAGGTTTTGGCTTCCGTCTCAGCCAAAGAAGGTAGAAGTGCAAACAGAACAAATGAAATCATGCACCCCCAAATTGTGACATGCCTCATGATTTCCTTTACAGAGGGAGGAGGAGACCTTCACGACCAGGAGGCCCTTTTGAACCCTGTGCCCCTTACCCCTTTACAAAGGTTCTGACTCCACCTATGGGGTAATCAGTGGGGTACTCTGAATTTGGGGTACTCAGCTAACAACTAAATACAAATGTATTACATACAAATAATACAACCATTCAATATTAACAGCCCACTGTCATAGACACCACAGCCAGATCTATTGAGGTTCATCCAACAGAGAAGACTTGAAGGCATTCTCCAGAGAACAGAACAAATACCTAAAAAGAATGAAATAACTTATAGAAAAGAGCAAACCCCCCAGGCACAGATCTCAACGCTCACAAGTTTAAATTAAGATTAGGCCAGTGTATTGAATCAAACCTACTGGAGCTCACCCAGATGATATAGCCACAAACACAAGAAGGACCAACCGCAACATCTGTCTGTCTTGCGCCATAAATGTGGTGCAATATTACGACGACCCCGGCTAGCGTATTTATTCCAGCACATATTAAAATTCCACTTCAGGCAAAAATGTACTACAAAGTTACCAATATACAGAGGTTTTTTATCGGCACTTCAAGGAACTGCCGCTGTCCACACAGGATTCATATGTAAGTTCTGCTGCTCCGGTGTCTCGCCTCCAGCGTACTGGTACACACGGTACGTTGAAAGTCACTTCTGTATTTGACAATCATCACAGGCACTCCACACAGTCCGTCGCGCCGGCGCGTCCGCCCCCGCGCCGGCGGCTCTCCGAGTCTTTTCCTCGTCACTCTGTCCTCTCCTGGCCCCCGCAGCCATATACCTCTCACGGGGCGCCGGGGACAGGAGAGGAACGCGAGCGTCTCTAAGCGGCGCACGCCAAACTACGCAACCATTCACCGGCTAGCACATAGGTGTTCTCTGGCACCTTACAATCGCACAAAATAATTGCGCTTGTCGAGCAAGGAGTGACGTGGGTGGTACACCTTGGTCTTGTAGATACCTAAGTAAAACGAAACGGGGGCGGGGGAATGCATCCCAAAGACCATTTAAGCTTGTCGAGGGCGCATTCTGTGCTATGTATGGTCGCTCATCACCAAAAGAGAACAATTATGAGCCTGAAGAGGACTCATTTTGACCTGTAGATGCCCATTCTTATCAGTAAACGGCCCGTTATTGCCTGTGGCGGGTCCATTCTGATCTGTGCAGGGCCCATTCTGACCTTTGAGGGTCCGGCCCTAGGGCTGTGATCCCTCCATACGTTCTTTGGCCTGCCCTTCGGACACTTTAATCTGACCCTCATAGACCCATTGGACCCTTGAGGCCTATGAAATAAGGTGGCGGGGGCGAGGGGGTAGTGCTAAATTCGGTTCCCTCCAACGTAAATATTTCGGGCCCATTTCAAGTGCCCCTGGAGTTTTACACCGGTTTGAAATGAATATTAGGACCGTTCGTGGTGTTCAGTGGACATTGGGCGCCTCATAAGAATATATATGCTAGAATATATATGCTATGTGGCCCGGAGTCAAGGTTTTTGGTACTCTTTCACCGAAGTTGCCGAACCAGGATTTCGTCAGAGTGTGAGGCAGGGAAATTGTGATACCCCTGCATTTTGATGCTATAGGCATACATGCTCTCACTTTTCACCTTGCGCGTCTGCCGCCCAGCATCGTTGAGGACTTCCAGTGGAGCGTGGGATGGTGAGCAAGCCGGCCGTGGCCAGGAATCCCCCCGCGCCCCGCCCTGCCAAACCAAACACGACCATTAGGCCGAGCGGGCCTGAGAATTAAACACGGGCCCGCCTGACTCCCTGGCCGATCGACCCGCATTGTTGACTGGATCTGCGAGGAAAACAGCGTGTGTCCCCCGGCCAGGTGGACACCGCCGTAAGCCGCCGTTCTCCCCCCGGAACGGCCATGACGGTGGCCTGTTCTACCCAAATGGGCCACCACGTCAAAGGGAAACGCTTGCCCTCCGCCGGCCGATCAAGATTAATGGACGCGAAAAGCCAGATCCCCGGCAAAACATCATACGCGCAAGCATGTTTGCCTGACATGAATGTATGTGCCGCCCCGCCCCAAGAACCCCACCGCGTCGGCGCCGCCGTCACCCCAGTTAGCATCAGAAGCGCAACGTCATGGGGAAACCATGGCCAGAGAGGGACGCACGGGGCTTGCCCGAGGTGCGCTATTGCCGGCGACGCCACACCCGAGATCTGACCCAGGGGAACGGTGGCAGCCGAGCCCTTGAAGCAGCGCAGGCCGACCTGGCATCACATTGGATGGAGGGAGTTTTGCGGCAAAACTATTGGTCCACACGCGAAAAACAAGGGCGGGCCCGACCCAACTCGAAGAATTAAGGAAAATTATGGATGGCGCAAGAGGTCTAGGAAGAGGGCCTTTCAGGAGGAGTTAAGAGGAAAGTTCCGAGGAAGGTTATAGAGGAGAGAAGGGTTCGGGGAGGCGCTGGACACATGATGGCGGCGGCGACAACCGGTAACAACGCACGTGATGTGAGTCCACAGGCTGTTATCCCCATGTTTACCAGGCCATGGACGGCTGACGCTCCCGTCTCCCTTGACCCCTCCTCATCAGGCGGGCGCGGACCATGACCACCTGTTACCTCCCATGTAGATAGGGAAAGGAGGGAGCGGGCACTGACCATGCGACCCTCCCGGCCGGGCAATGTGTCTCGAGGGTGCTCCCATAACTAAAGAGGGGGGAGGTGGGTGCGTGACGTGTTACGTGATTTTTTTTATGTTAACACAGATGGCAGTCTGTGTTTTAAATGGTTAAGCGTGGAAGCGAGGCTGGAAGTGATTCGGCCAGGCGGTGACAGGGCACTCAGGCCCGGTGTGGGCGGGCACAGTGTTCGAGGCCTATGACGCGCGCTTCGGCGCGGCGGCTCGCTCGTTAACCTGCGCTGAGGCTATGTTTATCTTTATCGTTGGAGGCGGTCACGTAGAAGCGCAGCGGCTTGTCATGGCCTTCGTCAGTCCCGCGTCGCAGCCAGGCGCGGCGTACAGGCCTCGTCGCGATATTCATGAAAGTTTCCTTTTGCTGTGGGGTTAGTCTGTTGGCTAGCTGGCCGGTTTGACTTCTCTCTTTCTCTTATCTTTTTTTATTATAACTCGGGGTGGCAGGATCCTTGCTGGAACCCATCCAGCGCATCTGTGCTGGTTTCGTCAACACGCACTACATTCTCCTTCTGCTTTATTGCTTGGCTGGCCCGAGTTGTTATCTGATTGTGCATGACATTCGTGTAGGTGTTTTGTTTTTCTTTATTTTTTGCTCTTGTTGTTTCGGTTTTTGTGATTTAGTGATTGATTGCCTTGTACAATCGAAGCATTTGCTCTGGAGTCGACGGGGTCAGCTCCTGCCGGATTCTCAGATTTTTGTCAGATACACAACATGTCGTCCTTTCCAAATACAGACCGTATGTACCGTATAGGGACCGTAAATAGGTCTATATACGTATATACCGTATGCAGACTGCAATAGGGACCAGTGCCGGAGTATGATGGCAGAGAAAGGCGCCCGAGCAGCACGGCTCCAATATGGTAGGGATGAGGAACCAGACGACCGCGGTCCTGCTTTTACGCAGATGTCTGTTTGTGGATAGCGCGACTTAAAAACACGGTTTAGCTCTGTTTTGGACTAAGAGACGGTTGACTCGTTTTGCGGACTCTCACTTGACCCCAGGCGTGACGGCATGAAGAGGTATGGTCATGGTATGACCAAGGACCAGTTGGGGACCGTCCAGGGTGCCCGACTATGCATGGCGAAAGTTGGTGCACCATGCCTTGGCAGGGGACAGAACACAGCCTGTTCCCTCCCGACGTGGTGTACGTCAGGCCCAAGGCCGTCAGGCGTTATGAGCTCTTGATGGCGGTATGTTCGGGACTGATGGAGATGCCGCTATCGACGCTCACAGGAAGGACGACAAGGGAACCAAGGGTCCTCGGACAGGCCTCGAAGGTCTCCAGAGCGCGTCGGCCGGGCTAAAAATTGGCTTCATGAGCATGGCTATCTCGAACAACCACCTCCTCCCCAATTTAGGAGAACTTCCATTGTCCGGCTCTTATGCGGGAGTCGACTAGCAGCCCACGCTGAACGCTGATCGCAGCTTTTTTGCATCATCGGATGCTCTAATTTTTCTTAGGCCTTGTGCACTGTAGGCATTTCTGGCGAATAACAATATTACGTAGGACGCCTATCAGGGCTACTCTGCAATCGCTCTCAGTGCCGTTGCGAGTTCAGTGCTGCCCGATGCACGTACGTATGTTGCTGAGTCTAGAAATCGGTAAGTGCATTTTAAAGGGGTGAGGGCATGTCTAAATATCTTGGGCAGGTTAGGGTCATCATTTGCTTGAACACCCAGCCTGCCCTCCAGTCAATGCTAGAGCTGATTTCTGTGCATTGGTCCACCATGTGCTCCCCTTTCGCGTGACATTTTCTCCTTGATTTTGGGTAACTGAACATAGTTTCTGTAGCACATCCATAATCATTGTGTGGTAGTAATGCTATTCATTATGTTTCTCACAGGTAACAAAGCTGGACCATTTTGTATTCCATTTGCAGCACACCATTGGTTTCAATTTGCAGCAAGACAGTTATTGTACATCTGAGTACTGAATGTGAATATTGCAAGCCTGAAGGGTTAATGTCACTGTGGCGTTAGGGGTGTAACTCAATGTCTCACTGCACCTGATCATTTTATGGGTTTAGTATGTTTTTATCAACAGACCTGAGGAAACCAGCATTGTTTTTTTTAATTTTTTTGGTGAGGGATTTCTTTTCTGGTTTGGTGGCCTTTCCTGAGCACTTAGTTTTTGATGTGAATTATCTTAAATAATGCCATATTTTCAGGTGCTGTATAGAGTCAAGTGTCTGAAATGCTCTGACAACCAAACTCTGTAACCTTAAGGTAAGTCCTCAGCTGGGAATAAGGCAAATTAAATCCTAAGAGAAACACAGTTTTGTATCACTTTTAAGTTGAACTGATCAGCAGCCTTGGTATGCCTCCAAGTGAATAAAATAGAAATGTTGGTTATGTTTTGTCCTCATTGTATGATAATGATAGCATTTGGTTTAGGTTTGAGGCCTTGGATTATTATATTATGTTTTGCTGCTTACATGTAAAATGAGAAAATTTCATTTGATAACCACTAAAAGTATGAAATGTTATGTGCTACAAGACTCAATCAGCAGCCATCCTCCTTTTTGAAGTTTGCCATGCCACCTGCTTTTTTGCACAGATTTCTTCACTACACACTACACTTATTTCTTTGGTCTTTTTTTCTGTGAATGCTCATGCCATTAATAGTGCACAGGCAAATATTTTATGTTGTAAAACTGAAATATTTTCACCATTGTCTACTTGTTGAGAAGTTTATACACTTCATAGTAAGATTTGAAATGCTGTGTAAATACTGATCAGAGCAATGCCAGACCTCACTCACTGGCTATGTGAGAGTTCAGAAAACAGCTGTCTTAAGTTCTCTAGCCTGAAAAATCAAGTGAAGGCAACTTACGCAATACTGGCAGAGGATTACTGCAATTTCTCCAAGCATGGGTGAGCTTTCATGGCTACATTTCCACTCATACCATTCCTCAACCAGTCATATTCTCTTACTGCTGCACCTATCAAATTGTCTTGCCGAGTCATTCCACTATCCTCTTCAAACCAGTGCATGGGGCAGGGGATTAGCCAAATGATTTTAGGTAGTTTGTTAATCATACTACATTGCCCCAATATAACACAGGAGGAATAGTTCATTGGATATCAACATATTCATGGGTTGTTTGAATTTGTGTGGTACAAAACATGATTGTTGTTTCTCATGCCCAGTTAAGCTTCCAAGCATTTCAGACTGGTTCAGGGCTTCAGGCATCATTCAAGCCAATAGTTGACAGTGACCTGTATTCATGCCAAGTGGCTGATGACAAAGCTTGCTTGCTAACCATGCAATTTCTTATGTGCTGGTGTAGGTGATATTTGCTTCAGACATACATCCAAGCAGCATCACAGGACAGTGCCTGCATTTTGGGATATAACCATAATCTGTCTCTGACATGTTCAAATGTCATTTCTAAGAACATATTCCTGCACCTCACAGTTAATGTTTTGGTAAAGTTCCCATTTTTGGGTCCACCTCTAAGAAATAATAAGTTGCATTTATTGGTAAGCATTCATTCAGAAAGGCACAAGTTTTGTGGTGTGCTATTGACAAATCCTGGAATAGCTATGTGGCCTGTAGTTTGACAACTCCCAATAGAAATACGGATACTTTTAATAATTGTAGCTATAGTTCCATAACTGAGCTGAGGCTTCAGATAACTTGAGTTATTCCAGCAACTGTCAACTTTGCCATGATACAATGTAAGACACATTTCCCATGCAACATGACAAACAACCAGTGTAGCCACACTGTCTGAAACCGTTGGATATTGATGGATGTGTGCTGGGAGCAAGGAGTGCTGAGCGGCGTCGGTGTCCGGCAGCGTCGGGTCGGGCCGCCGTCGGGCGGCGAGGCCATGTCTCGGGACGAGCCGCCGCCCGACCTGGCGGTCGGCATGGAGGATGTGCGCATCGGCGACCGGCCGGTGTTCGTGACGCCGCCCCGCCGGCCCGTTTGGCAGCCTCAGCCGTCGGCCCGGCCGGTCGTCCGCCCGCCCGCTGCCGCCGCCGCTGCCGACCCCGGTACGTGGCGTCGCGACGCTGGCCGCGCCTCTGCCGTTGTTTCTGGACCCGACCCCTCCAGACTGCCCGTTCGCTCGGCTGTGATGATTCTCCCGCGGTAGCAGAGCATGTAGAGGTACAAAGAGCGCGCTCGGTTAATTTGAACTCTCGTGTCATTGATGTGGGACTGTATTGGAAGAAGAGAAGGTGAGGGGTGAACAGGAGGCGCCGAGACCCTCAGCTGTATACCAAATGTAACATAAACAGCATGCATCAAGTCTACAGAAGCTCCATTGTATTTTTGCCAATATGCAAAATATGCGATGTCCTAAACGTCGCCTCCGTGAAATTGCAATAATGAAGACCCTTTTTCATAATTAGCTGACCACTCACGGAGGCCTCTGGTCACGCAGTGTTTCACGTTATTTCCCCTCTAAACCATTTGTAACTGGCTGGAATTAATGCAAGACCATGACGGGCTTGTCATACTCTGGTGCCCTGGTATCACCGGGCAACCGGAGATTTGACCGGCCGAAACCCTGTGTAACTCATTGTGGCATGGCCCGACCAAAGGAGCTTTTTATGGCACTGGGGCCTCCTGGGATCCACCCGGCGGAGCCCACTGGCGCCACGCGGAGCCCTGTTGCTCTCCGCCAGACTGGCGCCGCTCGCCGCCACCGCACCACCGCTAACCGTTGCTCGTCGCGTTGCTCCTGACCGGCAGCGCTGCTGCGCAGCCAGGAGGCGGCCTATAACAGGCTGCGGTGCGAGATGGAGCGCAATACGCGTTTGTACGAGAGCCTGCTGGCCGACACTAACCTGCTGATGCGCCAGCTGGAGATGGCGTCAGCCCCAGTGGTGAGTCGGATTCGTGCTCACAATCACGCTGCGCCCGTGGGCTGGAGCGTTGCACGGCAAGAGGCAGCGTCTGACGGCATTGGCAGTTGACTTATGGTGTTCAGCCTAAAGCCCACACGTCTCTCCGTTCGCTGCACCGAGATGGAGAAACATTGTGCTTAGCGTCTCAGCCGTTTTCCGCACAGTCTATACAGCTCGCGAAGTTCCTACTTCCTACAATTTCTACATCCATGCCCATTCGATACCTGCCTTCGCTGTCACTTTGTCACCAATAAACTGAGTAGCTTATATTGTTGCATATTGGTGAACAGGTGTGTTATACGTAATAATAGCATGTGTGCTCAGCCTTCCATGATCAGGCAAGTGATCGACAATCACATGGATGCATCTGCTTCTGATGCACTCACCTGACCATCCGTCAACCATAAACTGCCCGGGCGCGTTCGCTTCGCTACCGATGGCCACCGGTGTCCACGCTGAGCGCCGCCGTGCCCGTTGTCGCGGCTGCCGCCGTCTGGCGGTGCGGGGTCGGACGAGCGGCGCCACCGGTCCGACCCGATCGCTGACCGCTGCTGTGTTACAGCCGGACGAGCGTGTGCGCTTGGCCGAGGACAACAGCCGATGGCGCCGCAGCTGTGAGCTCCTGTCGGCGGATGTACGGCGGCTGCGAGCGGAAGAGGGTAAGGCGCCTGCTAGGCGGGCCGACACGCTGGCGTGTCCGGCCCTGTGGGTCACAGCTGGTGCGGTCGCCTGCTAGGCGGGCCGACACGCTGGCGTGTCCGGCCGTGTGGGTCACAGCTGGTGCGGTCGCCTGCTAGGCGGGCCGACACGCTGGCGTGTCCGGCCGTGTGGGTCACAGCTGGTGCGGTCGCCTGCTAGGCGGGCCGACACGCTGGCGTGTCCGGCCCTGTGGGTCACAGCTGGTGCGGTCGCCTGCTAGGCGGGCCGACACGCTGGCGTGTCCGGCCCTGTGGGTCACAGCTGGTGCGGTCGCCTGCTAGGCGGGCCGACACGCTGGCGTGTCCGGCCCTGTGGGTCACAGCTGGTGCGGTCGCCTGCTAGGCGGGCCGACACACTGGCGTGTCCGGCCGTGTGGGTCACAGCTGGTGCGGTCGCCTGCTAGGCGGGCCGACACGCTGGCGTGTCCGGCCCTGTGGGTCACAGCTGGTGCGGTCGCCTGCTAGGCAGGCCGACACGCTGGCCTGTCCGGCCCTGTGGGGCACAGCGGGGTGGGGGGGGGGGCGGGGCGGGGGGGTGTCGCCTGGTGGGCGGGCCGACACGCTGGCCTGTCCGGCCCTGTGGGGCACAGCTGGCGCGGTCGCTGCGTCACGCGCTCCACGGAATTTGAAGGAAGCACCGTAACGATCACGGCGATGTACCTGGGAACTTCTGTTGATGTATGGCCTGTGTGCGAGGCTAGTAATGAACAAGGACATAACGGTAGTAAGACATCAGCCATGAGCTTGTGCAATGTCTGTGGAATTATTTATGCGGGAGGTGTACACGTGATGATGCACTGATTTCAGTGTTTTTCTTTCTCAGCTCGTCGTCATTTGATGTCCTACAGCTCCGAGGTCATCCTCTCCCCTCCAGGTGAGAGTCACGTCACTGACGCAGCGTCTCGGATCGTGGCGATTTGAAAAAGCCTTCATTTGTCTACTGGCGTCGCTTGTGTAGTTCACAGGACCTATTGGTGCAGCGTACGCTGGCGTGCTTTCTCAAGTGTTTTCCCCGGCTTATGACACTGCACATTTTGGGCCTCTCGGGTGCGGACACGAATCGTCAGAGGACGTAACTAGTAATAATAGCATGTGGTGCATTAGTGAGGCAGCTGGTTGAAACACGGGACACCGAAAATTTTACATCGAAAGGGATCACATTTTGGTCAACGGCTATCTATCATCAGGAATCAAGGCAATAGAACAACGGGGTAAAGGCGATCCAGGGCTGCAAAAGTCGAGGCTTTCCGTTTGGCATTTTATTAAATATTTTGGGCATACTGCAGACAATGGTTAGTTAGTTTGTTGCAATGAATAGAATCTGTATATCCAAATTATGGTGTGAATACCTGTATAAGAAATGTGCGGCCACTTGGGTTGAAACCTGTGGCAGCTGTTTCAGTTGACCTTGTCAGCTGACGTTTTGTTTACGTTTGTTCGTGATTAGCTGACATTTCTTGCGTAACCAATTTGAAATAACTAGCGCAGAGAAAATGGTGATGATTTGAGAAGGTTGTGAATTTCAGGATATATATATATATATATATATATATATATATATATATATATATATATATATATATATATATATATGCATATACACATGCATAACGTGTGGCGATGTATGTCAGAACAGTTTGAAATTGGACATATATGTCAGTTTATCTTGTCGGCTGATGTTTTCTTGGCGCTTGCACCTCAGCTGGTCCTTGCATCTCCGGAATGGAGGACCAAGCTGTTTTTATCTAGGCTTGCGGCACCAACGGATCAGGGATGGAGACTTGGTAATGGTCTTAGGCCCAAATGCTGTTTCGTGTTATATAATCCAATATGACCTGTGCAATTTGATAACAAAGGCAGTTACGTGTAAAGTCAAGTATTGAACGTGGTCTGTTTCAACTAGCGTCTTCGAGGCGTACCACAGGTCAATTATTGTCGCGTGTGGTGTGGAGACGCGCCCCTGACCAAGCTGGTTGTCCTTGCCCGGTGCAGCAGGTCCGCCAGAAGAGCCGGCCGAGGGGCCGCAGTGGGAGTGCGGCTCATGTACCTTCCTCAACCACCCGGCCATCGGCGTCTGCGAGCAGTGCGAGATGCCCCGCCTGCGCCGAGGTACGGGCTGGGCGGCGCGCTCCCCGCCCTCATCCCTGCCGCCGCCGCACTCGGGCTGCTACTGCCACCCGGCCGGCGGCGGCGCGTCGGCCGACCGCGTCTGCAGCTGGCCCGAGAGCAGCGCGCGGCCCAGCCGCGGCGCCCAGCCCCGGCTAGGCACGCTCTAAGGCCGGTCGGCAACATGGCTCGGACATACTGAGGCGGCCCCCCGCCCCCCTCCTACTGTGGACGGCGGAGCGGCCGTCCATCCTGTGCGTGACATCCTGAAACAAGATATTACCAAAAAAGACGGGCATCCAAACTTTCCATCCGTACGGACAACTAGACTCTACATCCTTACGGACAACCAGACTTTACATCCATTCTCAATCCGTGTCATCAAATTGGACTTGTGGATGTTCCTGATAAGCGAAGTGGGAATACGACAGTAGATTAGCGGATGCTATTTTCTCTCACCATACCAGTTGTAGAGAGTACAACTGGGTATAGCGAAACTCCAGTAGCCATACGGGGTCGTGGCGGCTGCGGTCACGGGCACACGTAATATCACCCGGGCGACGGCAGGGATCTAAGGCAGTAGTATGACCCTCGCAGCGCGGTGGCAGCGACGTGACTGACTCGAGGAAGTGCTGGGCTGGCTCTGTCTGGCTTCGCCCGTGACTTGGTGACGGTGGGCGTCCGGCACCAAGTCGTTGTCATGGATCTGTGCCGCCGGGACGGGCCATGTCGATTGTTTGTCCCTCCCTGTCTCGGCCGGTATTGCTTAGTTTACCCGCCGTCCACCGCAGTAATACTGGTGTACTAAGGTGCTGCTTATGCAGCTGCTTTTGGATGTCGGGATCAGTGAACAGGCACAAATCAAAATTATTTTGTACGTGAGGTGCGGGATAGTCCCTGGTCACCACGTCTGGTGGACACGGTGGTCACGGGCGATGTACTGCGATCTTGGTGGCCTTGCGTGCATTCCTGTTTTCGGAATCACTTCTTCGTTGTCATTGTGTTTTAAAAGCGATGCAGTGAAGAGTTGTGTATGATTAACTGAGTTACGAGGCAACGAAGAGTCGAAGTCAGTTCCTTTTTCGAGCGTTCGTCCAAGGCCGTAATGCGTCTTATGTTCGCCGGATGCGGCGTTTCATTTCGTGTCCCACGAACGTCAGCATGTCAGGAGAGTCTCACTCGTCAAGTGATGTATCTATCAGGGTAGCCACATGTCACGCTCCACGTGATTTTCTATGTGTGCGGTGAGCTATCAGTGCCGTTGTGTTACCACTGCTCGATGCAAGCGCGCGGTGGTTGCCCTCTGGCACCAGTTGTATGCAGTTAGGACTAGCTGTGCTCATCGCAGTGAAACTGTGCCGTGGATACCAGACGCCATGGCGAACTCTGCGCAAACTACTGTCCTTCCGGTGTAATACACCCTCGCTGTCCAGTGTGGTGACAGTGTGTTGCTTGTGTGCGCGCTGTTGCTCTGTGGTGGGGTCGGAAGCCTCGCCCACCCGTGGCCGAGGTGAGTCGCAGTTGTGGGCCAAGCATGTCTTCGGAGTGCGGCTGACGCACGCACGCTTGTAGACAGCGCGGCCGTCGCGGTGCTCGGACTGAACGCCTTCAGTAAGCAGCATGCTCTGTCAGTGAACACGCTTCTTCGAGTTCGACAGACAGCGTACCGCATTGCAGAGATTGGCTGTGGAAGCGCGTGCGTTGACAGTGCATGCCACCAGTTTTGCTCCTCGACTATATCGGGTCTTACGCAAGGCCAGTATATACGCGGCCAGCTGAAGACAGGTAATTCAGATTTCATCCGAAACCAGTCCGCGTACGGCTCTGTCCGCGACACGCGATGTCCCGTTCTTCATCCCCCCAGATGCTCCTACCGGCAACACACCAGCGTCGGGGTCAGAGCTATACCACATCTCAGCAGGGGACGATGCTTCTTCACTGCCCTCCTCTTGGCTTTGGTGGCCTCTCGTAGCTCGCCAGCTTCTGCGTGTGTGTGGGGGGGGGGGGGGGGAGGGAGAGGGACGACCCCGTCGCACCAACCGTCGGTGGCGTGCGTCACTGGGGGAGGGTGGAGCACCAGCATGCGGTCCCTGGGAAGCGACACGTAGCGACGCACCAGACGCAGCTGCAGCAACTGCTGCTCCGCTGTCTGTATGACTAGGAGCTCGCGACTGGTGTGCGTGGGGCTGGTTATGGCCTGGGTAGTGATTGCTCTGTAGTGCCCTCTCACCCAAGCAGCGCGGTAGATAGATTACTAATCACGTCGCTCGTGTAGCGCCAGTACTAAGGCTGTCCTGCAATTCATGTGATAATTTGCGTTGGAAATTTGTGGACAGGTCTAACGCTAAGTCTGTAAGAGGAGAGCAGTACGCTTTTGTCGTCCATGCGGATGTCCAAACGTTTCATGCGTTTCGCACATGAAAGGGAGCGTGACCAAGCCGTGCTTTATTCGCAGCAAGCTACTAACACTGCACGTGTTCTGCACCTCTCACGTCGCTCCAATCCGTGTTTCAGTCCCGAGCAATCACTAACGCCTGATTGGTGGTTATCCCGGCCGCCGGCTTCTCCCGTAACCAGCAAGGCCTCACCGCGGGACAGGACACAGGAGCGTGTGGACAGTCCGCATCGTTTGCGAGCCTGGTCGAGTCTCGCGCCGCGCCTTGGAGGCTGACGGAGACGAAGGGCGCTTACCGTGTCTGTTGACAGTCTTGAAGTCGGGTTTTGTACCAGATGTATGACGCATGTGCCTATGCTTGTTACTGACTGTGTGATACATTGGTGTGATGAATGCGTGAAAGAGTCGCCACATCTACCAGCACGAACGGACGGCAATCTCTGACGCGAACGTTACGCGTAATAATGCACGGAGTGGCGTATCGCCACAAGGCCGCCTGGTGCCGTGCTAACATCCTCGTCCCGGTCGGTAAACGTGCGGGGTAGTAGAGTAATCCATTCCGACGGGCCGCGCTGTTGGTGTTTGCGATAAAGTAGTGGCCGATTGCTTGTTGTCTTCCTTTCCTAGATCTGCAGGCGTATGTCGCGAGTCATTGGAGACCTCTGTTGAAGGTCTGGTTCTGGAGTTATCTGTAGCAAAAAGTGTCGTGGCGCTGAAACGCGCCAGGCGGTTTGACGTCACTGGAGCTACCAGCTGCCTGCGGTAACCCTCGTGCTACGGCGTTTGGCGCTCCTGAAAAAAAAGTCCTTGTCGGCCTGTGGTTCCCGAACAGTTTGACATCAGGGTCTGGAACTTAAAGGTTTTTTCAGTGAGCCTCCCAGAAATGCTTTCCAAAATACAAGACCCCAGTGCAATAAATATGGCTTCCGGAGTGCATAGGCGTAGGAATGGAGAAAGATGGAGGGGTGAGTGCGAAGGGGACAGCTGCCCCTCCAACTTTTAGACTGAGTGGTGTGGTGCCCGTGCTTCAGAAGAGGAGACATCTATTAACGAGTAATGATGCTGCTGTGCCGTCCTTCAAGGATGGGTGCTTCCATATGCGCAAGTGGCGCCGTAAGTTAGAAATGGACGTGGTCTGCACAGCAAGCCTCATAAAGTAGGTGGTTTACGGAACGTATGATATAGTTTTTAGTTTAAGCTCTGGTCCGCTAACAGGAATCCTTGCAGAATTCCAATCCCTTCGGCTTCGATTTGGCCCTATGAGACATCAGCTGATGATCAGCTGCCCAAGAGCTGACGGGTTGTGCTTTGGTTGCGAGTTTCCCCAGTTCGAACACCTGACTTCAGATGCGGCTTGGCATGATGAAGGTTCGAAGATACTGTCTTCGGATTTGATTTCACGGTTCCAAAAAAGCAAACACAAAACCAGTGGTTAAAGTAGGTGTGCGTTAATCAGCTCAGAGCGAACGTGCATTCCGACATATACGTGCGTTTTTTGCCGATATTTAGACGGAGCAGTCGCTTTACCCGTTCGGGTTTTCCGTTTGACATCATTTGACCTGTTTGGCGTGTCTTTTTGGCGTGTCTTTTCTGTGATATGTCCCCATTTAAGAAGCACCATGCAACATTCGCAAAGCAAGGAATTTACAAATATTCGACGCGCATATGCGCCGACCAATGGACGGGTTTTGAGCGACTCTGCAGCTTATCGTTTTAAAACACGAATATGAACATTGCAAGCATCGCTACTGTCAGGTAGTAGCGAGAAGTTGGAACCTTCTGCATGACGATTTTTCTAACGCCCGAACTCGCACCGTTACGTCTGAAAGGTCTTCCGCTTTTATGCAAACGTTGAAGGTATCCATGTGGCTTGTTTTAAGTCATTTTGTGGTATGACTGCCACAGACGGCATAGAAGTTTGCAGCGCTTGTGTCTTGCATATAAATGTTTTGAACTCGGGAATTTCAATGAAAAATAAGCGCTCGAACCGACTTGAAATATTGATGCATTCGCACAAATCAAGAAAAATCAAATGCAGCGAATCGATGCCAACGAGCCAGCGCAACGAAGACGGCCAACAAATTCCACGCAATCTATCACTTTCATCTTGTTTTTATAGTAGCACTTTTTTAACCGTGCAACCTGCATCCTTGTGCATCCCGTCAACAAGTCGAGCTTGACACATGTGCCTATGAGCTATCCTTGATGATGATGATGATTTGGGGGTTTAGGGCGCATCGACTGCTATAGGTCATGCAGCGCCCATATATGAGCTATCCTTAATTCACTCTGCTTTACCCAGCCCCCGTGCCTTACTAACTTTTCTCTACTCTCATCTTACCATTCACTTTCTTCCCACCTGTGCGTGTCATGGCGGCGGGTGTACTAATAGCCATCAAAATGCTTGGACGCACCAACTTGATGGGTTAATACGACACGTGACATCAATACACGACGAAGTAAAATACAATGTTACTGCACCTTTTCTCCCGACTTTTTATCTGCCTCTTCCCTCCGATCCTGTCCGGCTTGTTTGATACGCTAAAATATCGTTCAACTCAGCGCTGGTAAGGCGGGAAATGTTATTGTTTCACGCTGAAAACAAATGGGTTGTATCTACACCAAGCGACCAAGTGCCTTTGAATTGGTTTGTCATTGCAACCCGTGGGCGTTTGGTCGGCCCACGTCCCTGCAGAGCAGACAGGATGCTGACACGTCTGTGAATAAGCCTCGGGTCCACACCCCACCACTCCACTGAGCTTGGGGATATTTCTAAATGCATGACATGCTGTGTTCCCGTTGTTTGATGTGCCTCTTTCCAATGATATCGGCTGATCAACCACCAAACTCATCTATAAAACGCCGTTCTGCCGA
>NW_023596746.1:16173752-16233752 GCF_011947565.3 Pollicipes pollicipes
TACCTCATAAGGTCGCTGATCTATGGCAGGTCAAAATCAGGCCATGGTTTCAGCGAAGGCAATTTCTAGGGAATTCTTCAATCTGATCCAACAACGCAGTGTTAGACGAAGCCATACATCTCTGAGATGCTTGCTTAGGCAACAAAACAGTTGAATGAGCAAATTACATAAGGTCAGTTATTAAGGCCACACTAAGGTCAAAACCAACCTGTTTTGTTACTCTCAGGCTTGCTGTATGGGATAATTTCTGGTGTTCGTTTCAAATTTATTGAAAGCAGGAACCGCATTATGCATGTTCCATCGACTTCTCAGAGGTCAGAATAGGTCATTGACCTGAAATGGCTCAGGTCAACATTTTGTTTTTTAGGAACATACTGCCTAGTGTAATGTTTGTCGCTTAGTCAAATGCAAAACTCAACGCAATCTTGTATATTTGTGGTCACCTTGACCTTAAAAAGGTCAAACAAGGTCACATACCTTGAATGAGCATGCGACCTTTTATTTAGAAACGGTTGTCTAGGTTCTGGGGGCACTCTGGAGACCAGCCTGGAACTTGACCTTGTTTGACCTTTTATGACCCAAAGGTCTTTTTGGTGTCTCTAGTTTTCTTAGTTACCGGGATCTCGGGGGGGAGGTCAAATTGTCCCCCCCCCCAGCGAAGGGTATCAAGCCGGCCATCCGGGGCGCGTGTTAAACTAAGTATTTGCCTTAAAACAGATGAGTCAGTTTTTCACCCGAGTGGCCGAAGTTCTGGAAGGAGAACGGAGGAGAATGGGAGAGAAAGATTCGTCAAACGATTTTTCTTTTGCCCCCCAACTTTGAAATCGTGTCCGTGCTCCCGTCGGTCGGTGGGAAGAAAGTCAGTTGGTTCTCAAACGTCACGCTCGTTCGGTAATGGACGGGGAGAGGGACGATGCCAGCGTAGGATGTATAATGAGACTTCCAGGGTTCATGGCGTCCCAAATCGGAACATTCAGCGCCCAGAATGTCCAAAAAGCCTCAAATGTGCCGGGATAGGAAATAATTAGAACATCCAAGCTCGCAACATCGAAAATCAAAACATTCAACATACATAGCATCAAACATCGACAACGTCCAAAATTTGGAGACGGTAGCGCCCCTGGTCCATTTGACGTGTCCATTGATATTTTACACGATGAAGGGAGGATAACGCAGCCGATTTTGTGGCGCTGTAGCGACGAGTGACGTCATCCGGTGTCGTACCACCCAATAAACGCCAATTGGCATGGGCACTGACAACGTTTTTTTACCGTGCTTATCAACATTTTATGTATTTACCCATGCAGTTTGTTCTGTGCGTGTCAGGTAGCAGGCATATTGAAGCATTCAGAACTTATGGCCCCTGCCCGTAGCCTTGGAGATCTATGGTTATCCGGCAGTGGCTGAACGGTGGTCGCGCAGGCCCCTGTCGGCTACGTGTTGATTTTTACAACGGACGCGACCGTCATGTGAGAGGAGCAATCGATCGCTTAGCTCGGCGGGCGCTCTGCGAGACGGGTCCCCGCAGGCGACCTCACCAACAGACTCCCGGCCGCACTGTTTGGAATGGCCGCGACCTCTGCAACAACACCCCAAACAATCCGATGTAAGTGGAAGAACTGAACGGGACTTTGATAAACCGAAACTTTGCCGAAACTTTGCTTAAAACAAGACGCTATCGTCAAAGCTGTGGCCAGAGTCGTGAGGAAATTTTGCATCAATGCATTCAGTGGTTCAATGCCTGCATTTGCCACCCATTTATTCGTCGCTCTCTTCGCGATCCGTTCAAACATCGGTCTTCCCTAAAGAGTTGGAGTCCTACAGTTATGAGCCACCAAAATGCCACCGGTCGATCGCTCAAATGTCGCCAGTGAAGATATCAAGTAGAACGACCAAGCACACATGTTTTGTATGTTACCTGCAGTCCGTTGTAGTTATCTAGCTTTAGGTCCGTTATAGTTTTTCATTCGTTGCGGCAAAGAAGTTGAGTCAGAGTAGCGATCTGATGAATAACTAGAACCCCTTGCCTTGTCAGAGAAACCGCGTATAACGAGTGGAAAATAGCTTACAGTGGGCGCAATAAGAGGACTGAAGAGGCATTCATTTTTCAGCGAAGCGGACTGCTGCGACGAAGTAGCACTCCCACGGGCTTCATAAGGTGAGCTTTGTCGTCATTGCAGGGTCTGACAGCACAGAAACATTGTAGCACTATTGACAAGTGAAAGAGGTGAACTCTGATAGATCTGGTGTTTGCAGTGGCAGCAAGTACAGTTTCCTTAAACTTTTGGAATACGTTACAACACTTAAGCGGCAGTGCAATGTGGAAATCAAGATCTGAAAGCTGGAAAATTGCTGATTTTTCAATGTAAGCACTCCAAGGGCTAGGGCTACACGAAAATGCCTCGAATGGTTACTTTTGATAATTTCGTTATTGCTTTGGTGCTCCTCACCAGCTTCGACGCCTGATTATATGGCGTGAAATCGGCATGCGCCCTGGGGTCGGGTGAATGCTTAGGGTCGGATGAATGCTGTCCCCACGGGTGTGTGATTGCTTCTTGAAGCAGGTGAAGTGGGTTTTCCAGACACTGGCAGCAAGCACTTTCAGGACGCTCACACGTATGAAGAGTTCGGAGAAGGGACGAGTGGTCACCGGCTGATTTCCGTCTAGGTTGTAAGCGGTTTACTCCATGCTGCAGCACCATAAGCTGGCTTACATGCAAGGTTTGAATCCCAGAGCCTACGTACGTCAGTGGGAAGTCCGCACACCCCATCCGGTCCCCGCCAGGCCTCCCAGCAGCCAGAGGTAGGACCGGCCAGGAAATCCTGTAAATGCTGTAAGCATTTCGAAATATTGCAAACACGAATCGTGTTTAGAACGTAACAGGTCTTCGCACATGTCCTCAAAGAGTCAGCTTCTTTGGTCAGCGAAGCAAGCCGACAAGCTTGGTTACGTTGGCTCATACCCTGAATGCCCTGAGAATGCCCTGCTAGTCGCGGGAGCGGTCAAGAGAACACGTTCCACTGGGAGTGCTACTGAATTCGACATAATTGGCTTAACGCTAATTGCAACGAAGTGGATCCCAGCTGCCCTCTAGAGCTAGTTAAGGCTCTCGCTGTCACTTCGTTTTTTTTCGTTCAGCTACAATGCTGCGGTGTCTTAAAAAGCACCTTAAGCATTTTTTCAGGAAATTTCACTGCAAGTGCATTCTGGAGGTAGTCCTAACTGTAGGACCTCAGCAACCTAAGTACAGATCAGACAATGCACAGGCGTCGGTTTGCACGGGGAGGGGGGGGGGGGGGGGGAGGGACCTTGGTAGCTGGTCCCTGCCAACTTACCTGAACTAGGTTGTTCAGTCATCAATATTTGCTTACGCGTTTTTGTGCTCCATTTAAAGGATGATTTAAGGTGATCAGTCGACACCGATCGTCCTAGATCTCGCTCTCGATATGAAGAAATTTCCCCGCAACTCCTTGCAAAATGTAGGTACCAAGTTTGACTTGCCAGATGCTGTTGGGCTATAGAGATGGTTGACGGACCAATATCATCACTCGGAATGCACAAGGGGTACCAAGAGGTATGCATATGAAGCCAATCGTTACATATTGGGATCTATGCTCTTAGCAATGCTTGGTTTAGAAGTGTTCACTTTTTCACGAGAGGTTAGCAGGCCAAATGGCCTCGTGTTTATTACTCCAGGCTGACCCAGCCCAGCCCGGTATACGCAGTATTAGTGCTACGCGACAAATCTTATCCTGTAAAACTGCATGCTCGTCATTACTTCTACGACACAAACTTATGTAGTCATGACTTATACGCGAGATTAATTCTGCTGAAGGTCCCGGACCGCTCTCGACGTGCTGATGAAGGTCCTGAACCGCTTTCGACGCGCTGGTGAGGGTCCCGGACCGCTCTTGACGCGCTGGTGAAGGTCCCGAACCGCTCTTGACACGCTGGTGAAGGTCCCGGGCCGCTCTCGACGCGCTGGTGAAGGTCCCGGACCGCTCTTGAGACGCTGGTGAAGGTCCCGGACCGCTCTCGACGGGCTATTGAAGGCCCTAGACCGCCCTCGACGCGCTATTGAAGGTCCCGGACCGCTCTCGACGCGCTGGTGAGGGTTCCGGACCGCTCTCGACGAGATGTTGAAGGTCCCGGACCGCTCTCGACGCGCAGTCTCCTTCTTCATAACCTCCATCAGCGAAGCAAGGCCACTCTCTCTTCCAGCACCTTTACGATCCCACTCAAGAGGCATGCCCGAGGGCAGCTTTGACAAGATCAGTCAGGTCAGGATTACACCATGGCCAGTGACATTTAAGGCCTCTAGGCTTCTCATGTGAGTGAGCGTCTTGACCAACAAATCTTGGGGGCCGATCGAAGTGGCTGGACTCAGCTCCAGTAGCGTTTGCACATAGGTAAATATTATCAGCTCTTTTCGACCAAACCTTTCGCTGAGGATGCCACACGTTGCCTTGTGGCTGTCACCAGTCACTGGCAGGCTGGCCACTCTCTGCTTGCCCTCACCCTACAGCAGAGACAATACATGGCAGCGTAGGCACCCGTGGTATTTTCGACCTACCTACACGTGCATAGAACAGTTCCCAAAAATTGGGCTTTTCAGTTCATCTTCGCCAAATTTGGGCAGATCAATCATAGGTAGGTTCAAGTACTGTTCTGTGGTCCCCACTTGCGCTCCACTCTGCGCCCCACTTTGAGCACTACTGGGCCGCTTGGGAACATTCTTCGCTAGCAATAAACAGGCAGTTGCTTGATTTCTCATGTCAGCGACCTCACCCAGTCAGCTTCGAACTCTGACTAATCCATTGCCAGTCCGACGGCGGCTTGACCCTCATCGAACACGGCCAATCGGTTTTCAAGATCACTCGCCGCATCTTTCAGCTCATCGTCGCAACCCAAAATGAGCGTTTTTGCTTTCGACAAGCTGATTGCCTTGGACACTGTCCTTGTCATCCAGCCGTTTGCTGCCAACCGCCCCTTCTAATGGCCAAGTCAACTATTGCTCAGGTTTTAGCATCAGAAAAAAAACTGGAGCGGAAATCTCGCATTTTTGGCTTCTCGCTACTCAAAAATCAAACTGACGGACTCGACAAACGGTGCTTTATGTAATTCAGAGCAACGGGACTACACACATGCCCTGGGATAGTCAACCAGGATGCGGCACATACACGTAGCCGAACATCTCACAGCCCAACAACACACTTGCCTCGAAGGCCCTAGAACAGAGCTTGCCTTCAGCAACAACCCGCACGCCTCCGGTGACGCGCACGTGACCAATCAATGACTACTGGCGTCACCTGTGGAGGTCATCACGAGGTCTAGCCTCCGGTGACGCGCACGTGACCAATCAATGACTACTGGCGTCACCTGTGGAGGTCATCACGAGGTCTAGCCTCCGCTACTTTTCAACAGGTATTAAGCCTTTGCTATCACTACATCTTGATAAATTCAGAATGACTCTTGCTCTTTTGCGAGCTGTGATGATTGCAACTGTTCAGAATGTGTATTTCATAGCTTAATTATAAGCAGTAGTGGAAAAGTGTTCCAGGGTTCTTATTCTGCCGATCTTTAGTTATTGTTAATTAATTTTAATAAGTCACTTAAGTATACTGCCTGTTACTTGCAACGCATTTCACAAAACTCCTTCCATGGGTAGCTATTGTGCTTAACTAATAGATAACTGATTGAGCGATTGTGTTCCAAGTACACAATTTGGCATAGTTGCTATTTCGAAAGCTCGCCATTACACGCAGCTTTGTCAGGAGTACTCGTCAAAAGGCCTGCGGGTTTTAAAGCCTGCATGTTCCGAATCCGCGGGCTCAAAAGTGGCAGCATTAGTGCGTACCTAACACATTTTCTGTGAGGAGGCTACGGAAATGCATCATGTAGACTGCCTGCAACTACCTATACCCAACAGTGAGGCTGAACTTGCACGACTTAAATATACATGTCGATAACCAGACGGGCAGAGTAAGGAACGGTGGTGACCGGACGGTTGACCAGAATGGCCGTCTTTAAAGAAAGGAAATTGTGAAATAAAAACAAGAGCGAAATCGTTTCCCCGTTTAGCAGCGCATGATCTCAGAAATAGTGATCCTTGGATACAAGCAATGTGACAACGGCGAAATTTTGAATGGAAACTGGATGAGTTTGATGATACTTAGCTATGTTGTCTGGGTGGTCCATGGGAAGGATGCTGATCTCGCAAAAGAGCGGCACGAGGTAGGAGTCCCAGAGAGTCCCAGAGCGGGCGCATCGTTTGGCCCGAATAAAACGAAAAGGTCAGCTAGCAACTGGCCAGCAAGGGTCAACCCAGGCCTGGGGCGGCCGTGCCGCAGAATGTGCGGGGCATAAAACACTCCATATTCAAATCTGGCAAAAAGGCGATGGTAAAACTATCCGTTGAACTGGACGGCACGACGTGGATGATGAGCTCATGGTGCACACAACAAGCTATGTTTGGCAGGTTCTCTGAACGCAAAGCCACCCATGTATGCCATTTGGCACAACTCTATCAAAACGTGGATTGATGGCAATGTACAGAGAACAAAACAGTACACTAGGGTAACATGTTCTCATAAAGCTGTAAAAAACAGCAAGGAATGTCCTAAATTCAAATGCCTGAAACATGATTGTCACAACAGCATTGATCTTGTTTTAGCAATTACCAGTTACCTATAGCGAAATGTTTTCCTATGTTGTACACACAGTTGCTTCGGGCTACAACTAAGCGTTAGGTGTCGGCCTTACATACTGTTATCGGTTCTTAGTATTCGTATTTAGACCAGTCAAGGAAAGTCTATAAACAAAAATGATAAGGGAACCAGTTTATTTACACCCTTGGTATAGTGACCCGTGACTTAATGTCTCCAACGCGCTAGTACGCCTATGGAAAGCGGCTGTCTAATTTATACTTAGCTGTGAAAAAAAACGAAAAGAGAAAGAAGGTTGTCTGCATCAGCTGTAAAACGGCAGATTTTGTTCGGGCGCGCAGGCAGCCGCAGTCCCATACATGAATTCTAATGTTCATCCTGCTTCATAAAAATGGGTCACTTACGGCGACCGATGGTTTTCGTAAGGCCAGTCGGGTGACGAGCGAGCGCTGCAAATTCCTCGGTGAAACAGGCTGCTATTGCGCGTCGACCCAGGATTTTTGAAAGCTGATTTATGCGAGCGGTATGAAATAAACCACGCACTGTGCCAGCCCAAGTAAGACGCATGGACCCCGTCTAAACCAAGTATGCCTGAGCCGTGGGAGTTGGTTCACCCACACAGCCACCGAACGCGTGCACGGCCTGCGCTGTCGCAGGGAGCCCGTCCGCCAGGGGTGAAAAGGTGTCTTTTCTGTCACCGACGACATTCGGAACCGTCTGGTATTGTCACCTGAAGTCAAATCTTTTAGAAACGGCTGCAATATACCTCTAAATGCAATTAACCACAATAAGCAGAGACAAACTGAGTGCAATGCAGCATAACCACCAAACGTTTTGGGAGTTCATTTGCACTTAAGCTTCAGTTGCTGGAAGTCAAACTCTGAGTGATGCTTGAGACCAACCAAACAGAATTATCAGAAAATGGCACGCTTAACATGACCAGACCAAAGACGCATAGCTTCCTATTCCGTTTAGAGGGGGGGGGGGGGGGAGGATTGGGAGGCAAGCGGAATTGTGCCTTCTAACCAGGGAAGCAGTTTCCTATTTTTTAAACATTTTTACTAATTATTTTTTAGTTACCATAATTTGGGGACTCAGCCCACGAAAAAAAAAATGAGAAGCTACACCCCTGCTGCCAGCTATGAAGAGTTGCGCCAAATCTGGGGAGAAAACTGTTTTTAAGTGCATTTCGGAGGAAGACTCAGCCATTTTTTTCCATGCACCTCCCCTTCCCCCTTCCACCTCTCAGCCCTACGCATTTTGCAAAAGTGCATCCCTGTGACCCTAAGTTTACCGATAACATGGTTCTACGAGAACCTGAAACAATATCACTTGTCTTCGTGACGTCTTCGCACAATCAGCTGAAAGAGTTGGCGACCTTCATTAACTTCAAATAATCATTGCCGGTGCAGAACTCGCACTTCCTAACATGAACACAATGTTTAAGAACAAAACCCACAGATTATCGGCGTGAACAGATGCAAACGACATTTTTGAATGCCTCTAGCACGATCATTTAACTTTATATGCAGTATGATGACAACTAAAATAGTTTTTCACGTCTATCAACCGATCAGTGCGCAATGAAGTCTGAGATGCAACGGGCAATGTGAGAGGCCTACACCAGCAATTCTCGGCCTCCTACCTCAAAGCCGCTGCTCAGCTCAGCAGCAGGAAGCCCCGGATGAATCCTTGAAATGTGTCGCTCCAACGACCTCCGTTTAGCTCTGAAGCTCGGCTCAGGCATCCACAAACAACAATCCTAGATCAGCAGGGCCAGATCGCTACTACATTAAGACACTGATGATTAGCTACGTCGTTATAGCCAGTCAGATTCTTGCGATATGAATACAACCAACAACAGTCCAGAGTTTGGCACTGAACCCAACGCATTACCGCGTGGTGAGCAATCAAGCCCATCCGTCTCAAATGACACGACGCTGTAAAATGTTGCGCAGCAAACTGATCACATTCGTCGCAAGATGCTGTGGCCAGCCAAGATTCTGACGACTCGTAATAAAGTTAGTTATGTGGTATTTTATGCTGTTTAATATGTTGAGTGAATAATGGCTGAACAATCTGCGAAAAACACTGATCTGAATGTCACTGGGAAGCACTGGATCACCACTGATCTGTGACGTCAGCACCGATATAGTATAATATAGTTTATAACATGTTTCTGGCACCTGCTAAAAGCTATCCTGATTAAAGCTACTATGTTAGGCAGCAATTGATGGCTTAATTTGCTGATATAGCGAAACGTCAACGTTTCGACGTGTGCTTACGCTGCAAGAGTTAGCGAGTACAAACCTACACTAAGCTTTGAGTTTCGTCGAGGTGGGATGATCTGTTGTTATATGGTCTTGTCTGTTGAAATTTATTTTCATTTTCGCAATTTTGTCACCAGTTGGTTCGCAAAAGTGTCAGTTTCTATCACCGATCATATCCGGTCAATCAGAAGGGTTTTTTCAACCCTGCCGTTCACCTCCAGCTCGCCCGCACGCCGCTCCACCTGCGGCCTCTCGACAACGAGCCACATCAAGTCGTCCACCGCATAACGATACAGGCCATCGGCGGGGCGTCGGCCGCCACCCCGCTGGTACGTCATATAAGGTTATATAACGACAAATAATAACACCTGTAACATTATGCAAATATACAGCCCTGGCAATGAAATGTTGCTTTCCGCAACGGTATGCTTCACCACGTGATAACTCCGCTCTACCATCCCATTGCCACTATGCGCCACTAGGACGTGCGCGCTTGGCTCCCATGATGTGTGGTGACGATAGCCAAACGCCGTCATGTATCTGTCACATCCAGCGACCCGTGGCGCTACTGCATCGGGGCCGGGTCGATCGCGCGGCGTACGTCACATTTCAAAACGACGCCCGCACCTGAGCCCGCGTCACGGTCCGGCGGATGCAGCGGCGGTCGAAGAGCAGCGTTCGTCGATCGCTCGGGCGACCAGCACGGTCATGCACCTCAGCAACGGCCGCAAGCGCAGCATCCTGCCCGGAAACCGTCGCGACGCTCACGGTCCACAGCTCGCCCCGGAGCCCTCCTTATGGCATGTGTGTCACCGTCCGCACGGCTCTCCACCGACCGCATGGAGGAGACGGAGAGGGCGAGCTGCACCTGGTCGACCGGCTCCTGGTGACGGTAATACGACGCCGATCCAACATCTGGCCGTGCGCCCACGGGTGCAAAAACGGCTGATTTATCGTATATGCTCATTGACAAAAACGGGCACTTTTGCGAGCCAATAGACGACGAAATTGCGGAGCTGAAAACAAACCACAACAGACCAAGCCACATTGCAACGCACCATCCAGCTATGCAACACACCATCCAGCAGCTATTGCAACACACCATCCACCATCCAGCTAATGACCCACGCGCAAAAAACCGTGCAAAATCGTTGGCAGCACTAATTCCGTCCTTTCTTACGATAAACAGAGCATAGACGAAATTCAAAGCTTAGTATTGGGGTGTACCCTCTGACGCTTGCAGCGTGAGCATGTGTAGAAGACATGTCGGAACGTCAACGTTTCGCTACATGAACAAGTTAAGCCACAAGATGCTGCCAAGCATAGTAGCTTTAATCAGGATAGTTTTTAGCGAGGGTAGAAATACACCATCAGCTACACTATATTCGTGCTGACGTCACGGATCAGTGGTGACACATTGCTTCCCAATGCCCCCCCCCCGCCCCTGATCAGTGCTTTTCACATATATTTTTCTCAGCCAAGATTTACGTGACGTAGCTAACATCATACAATATCAGATAATAGTTTACTAGTTGTAAAAATCGTGGCTGGCCACAGCATTTTGCAAACAACGTGATCAGTTTGCTACGCGGCGTTTTAAAGCGTCATGCCATTTGAGACAGATGGCTCGAATGCTCGCTTCGCGGTTATCAATTGGGTTCGGTGCGAGGCTGTGGGCTGCCGTTGGTTGCGTTCGTGCCGAGGGAAGCTGACTGGCTAGAAGAACGTAGCTAATCGTCAGTTTTTAGGCGCTGTGCGGTTTTTCTAAGGATCAGACAAGATAAGACAGTAGTAATGGCCTTATTCATTGGAGAAAAACCAGGAGAATGGAGATATAGTTGGGTTCATGCTTCGGCAACATGCCTTTATCGAAACAATAGCAGAAGTGAATTCAAAATTGTCTGCCGATGATCCCATTCGATTTTTCAGTTTTAAAAAGCAAGGCACAGCTTTTACAGCACACCAGCATTCCGGGGATTGAACAAAGAGCGATTGCCAGCCATTATCACGAAACATTGCATCCCGAAGAATTAGAATGCGCAAACATACGTGTACATGCAAACAAGTTGAAACAAATATGCATCACGCATCACGCTTTATTTGAACATGCAAGCGAGTTGAAGTAGACAGGCTTCATACATCGCGCATCAATTATGCATGCGAAGGATTCCAACTGAACATCATGTGCATCATGCGCCAGGTATCACTTACAAATGCAAGCGATTTTGAGCTAGCACGCATCAAACATTAAGGCACATATCTCGTTTGCATAATGGGCCATGATGAGCCCTGTATGTTAATATTTGGTCGCCCACTTTTTATGAGAATAGATTCACTAATTATCCTGTCTGGATGGTCCTGTGCTCTGTAGATGGTTTTAAGCTCCAAAAGGGGCAGAGCGTAAACAGACTTCACATATCTATTTCAATTTTTAAAATTTTTGCTTCGGTTAGTGGCACAGGCTGAAATCGAGGAAAATATGCACCCTGTCCCTTTTAGAGCCTAAAATCATCTACAGAGCACAGGACCACCCAGATAGGATAATCAGTGAATCTATTCTTATAGAAAGTCGGTGACCAAATCTAACCTACAGGGCTCATCATGGCCGATTATGCGAACGTGATAGATGCCTTTATGCGTGATGTGTGTTACTTAAAATCCTTTGCATTTGTAAGTGATACCTGACGCATGATGTACCATGCATGTTCAATTGGAATCCTTCGCATGTCTAATTGATGCACGATGTATAAAGCCTGTTTATTTCAACTCGCTTGCATGTTTGAATGAAGCGCGATGCGTGATGCCTATTTCCTTGAATTCGTTTGCATGTACACGTATGTTCGCGCATTTTAATTCTTAGGTAGGCACTGTATCGTGGTAATGGCTGGCAATCGCTCTTTGTTTAATCCCCTGAATGTTGGTGTCTCGCAAACTCTGTGGCTTGCTTTCGCAAAAAAAAAACAGAAAAAAATCGAGCAGGATCATCGGCAGGCAATTCTGAATTCACTTCTGCTATTGTTTTGATAAAGGCATGCTGCCGAAATATCAGCCCAACTATATCTCCATTCTCCTGGTTTTTCTCCGAGAAATAAGGCCAATACTGCTGTCTTATCTATTTGAATAATGTTCCTCGCTAATGCATTGAGCAACTTACGTATTTTTCTAGGGATCTACCATTGAAGATATTCCTAGTTATGACACTGAAATGCCATGCCGACACAAGAGACCGGTTGTTTGTGGATACCTGAACTGTAGTTTCAGAGGCAAATGGAGAACGTTGGAACGACACATGTCAAAAAATTGACATGGGACTTCCTACTGTTAAGAGGAACGGCGGCTCTGAGGTAAGAGGCCCAACATCGCTAGTGTAGGCCTCTTACGCTGCCCGTCACATCTCAGACTTAGCGCGCTGATCGGTGTACAGGCGTGATATAAAACGTTTTAAATTGTCATCATATTGAATTAAGGCCAACTGAATGTGCTTAGATGTTCAAAAATACAATTTGCATATGTTGATACCGATATTGCATGGGTTCCGCACTAACTAACTGGGATCATAATAGGAAGTGCGAGTTTTGCACGGCAATGATTATGCAAAGATAGAGAAGGTCGCCAACGCTGCCAGCTGTTTGTACGATGACGTCACAAAACCATAGGCGATATTGTTTTCAGGTGCTGTTGGACCCATGCGCCTTGGTGTGCCTTGGTGCGGAGTCGCGCACGATTGCACGGAGCGTCATGACTCCATCGGTGGACGGTAGCGGAGTCCATGCGGAAGTCTACAGCAGCCAGGCCGACATTGAAATGAAGGCCTCAAATGAGTGGAAAAAAGGGGATCAAATTGACCCTCCAACCCGCGCGAAGGCTATACAACTGGTGACCCGGGCGCATGTTAAGGATACAGATCAGACCAGTTGTGTTTTGTGGGAGACAGGCGTGAGTCTTTTTGCATCTGCAGCTAGCCGCCCACTCAGGCACCGCACACTTGAGGCCGTACTGACGAAGTCAGCAACCACACGCTCAGCGCTGACGATGTCCTCAGCGGCTAACATATCGCCAGTATACATACGGCAGCCCAGGTAATGTGACATACTGGCCCTGCACCAGCACGGTCTGAACGATAGCCTTCATAACCAGAGGTGCGGCATTACTACCGAATCCCAGACGCGCTAGACGTTGTCCCTAATCATAACCATCTGGAACGGCTTTAGCTGTTCGTCCGCATGCAACTACAGGTAAGCCCTACAAAGGTCGACAACACTTATGTTAGTCCAATGCAGCGGAACTTCCGCAATTCGCGCTGGAGTATCGCCGGCGAATAGCGCTGGAGCCTTCTTGATGATCGCTCTGAAGCTTTCTCGACGACCGCGCTAAGCCTTTCGGCGGTAGCGCTGGAACCTTCTTGGCGGTCGAGCTGGAGCGTTCTTGGCTGTCGCGCTGGAACCTTCTCGGTGGCCGCGCTGTGACCTCCTTGGCAGTTGCGCTAGAGCGTTCTTAGCTGTCGCGCTGGAGCCTCGCCGGCGGGGCTGCTCTGGACGGCCGTTGCTGTAACCTGGTTTGTGGCCCGCGCTGAAACCTCGGTGGCGGCCGCATCGGAGCCGCTCCGGCTGTCGAGAGGTGCACATTGAGAGGTGCCGCGTGCTCCACGCGAGTGACCGCTGACATGCCGATGTGACGCGGTCAGACCGACAGCGTGGTGGCGCCGCCAATCACAGCACTAATAGTAAATAATAAAAAAATAATAAATAATAAAATAATCGCCGAGGCCAGCTGCGCAGCTGCCTGCAGAAGCTTGTTCTGCCCCGCGACTGCCGCAGGTCGACAACTTGGTGTTTCTGGGAATCCAGCAGTGCCCATGGAATGACTGTGAGAATGCCTACAGCCTACAGAAATTGCGTGTAAGACATTTGCGTTTGTGTTTGTGCGCGTCGAATACGCGGGACAATACGTCACAACATTCGTAATGTCACTCGTTACAGACAACCCCGGGCATTATGGCTTACCAAACTACTCAAGAAAAAACTAGGAGCTTGTGGGGTCCCGCTTGTCCCTCGTTTAGCGAGGGCAAAAATAGTAATACAAAAAATGACCGGATTATTTTGAAATTACATGCCGAGCAAGTCACCAGTATAGCCAGCGTTAGAGAGTGGAGATTAGCACTGGCTCTCTCTCAATACAAGTGCATAATTGCAGAACGGAAGTCTCATGGGAGAACAAGACCAATTTCCGTTGAACTTGTTACGGGACAATGTTAGTTGTTAACTGTCAACACCGACTTGTCAAGCTGTGTTAAGATAATTGTAGTTTCGCCTCGAAATGTGTGTTCGGGTACACGCAGCATAATTTGCTTATTTAAAATTTAACTTAAGTTAAGTCCTGCCTTTATATCATTAATGTATCGCATATTATGAGCACAGCTTAAAATGAAACGAAATTGTAGTGGTTAACAAGAATGGCAAACCAAGCTATGCACAACGTCCTAAGCTTGACAGATTTGAACTCATTTGACGGCTAAAATACTGGCCTAGCTCGATAAATTTTTTAAAGAATATAACTCCTTACAGCACCTATCTACATCGCGAGTTTTTCTACCCTATCGCTTGTGGTTCTTGAAATAATGAGAGGGAGACTCCTGCCCTCTCAACGGTGCTTAATTTCCAGACTCCCACCACTGCATTTGTGAAAGTTTTTAGAGTTGTTTAAGTTGTGAAATTAAGTGTGAAATTTAAGTGTGAAAGAGTTGTGAAATTTTTTAGAGTTGTTTAGGATTCATTTCGCAGCTGAGATCTGCTTAAATCCGCAGTAAAGATACTGCTAGGAGCATTTTGATGTCTTCTCAAGTCCAAGTGCGATACAGAGGTCATATGCACATGATGTTTACAAGACACAGCACGCTTCGTCGCCTAGCTGTGCCTAGCTGGGGTTAAGGAGATGTGCTGCATTATGCATTCTGCGGCTGCAGCTGCGCGAACATAACGCTTGTGTTAACGCCATGGGCGAACACGTTGCAACGTAACTGCATCTGGGTTGGGATTCCGCCAAACCAATAGCCTCATTTGCGCTACTACCGCCCATAGTTAGGTGGCATCATTTCACTGTTCTTGCCATGCGAAAGATAGTATGACGCAAAACTTTTCCCGAAAACGAAGCGGCAATCTGCCAACTGCACCCCCGACCCGTAATCAACGATCGATAACGGCTTGTCACACGTCGGTAGCTAATCTACTGATCCAGCTATCTATTTGCCACTGTGAGTCAAAAGCCATGGGCCTGGCAGTGCTGTTCACAAACAGCAGTAAGACTATGCAGTAAGCTTTATATGTGTATACAGGCTACATTTGTGAAGACTAGTAAGTTTCAAGACAGTGCCGCGCCTCCACGACGAGGTAGGTCAAGTTACCCAACATTGCCTCGCGCTATGTTCGATCGCCCGGCCGGGACCTTGTATCAGCATGACGCACGTGAGCAGATAGCGTGCCCCGATTATCAGCCGGATCCGCGCGGCGGCAGAGCAGACAGGGCTGGCTGGCTGCTATCTGACAAGCTGCCGCCGCGGACAGCACGGCGCCAGGGGGCGTCAGTCCGACGCCGACTGCTGGGCCGTGGTCGCGGTGACGTTGACGACAGAGCAGTCGCTGTCCGCCTGCCCGCAACTGACCTAGCCGTCTCCCTCAGAGACAGCACCGCGCGCCTCGGCGGTGGCACCTCTCAGTGGCCGAGGAGTGTACCGTGCGCAGAGAGGGGTGTACCTACGCCACCCGCGCTGCAGTGTGCGCCCGGGGCTTCGCCGGAGGGTGCAGTCGGTGCCAGGAGCATAAGGACACGCGGACACGCCAGAGCGCGCTACAGTCACGTCCAGCGGCGGCCAACGCTCGGTGGTGCAGATAGCACGGCATGGGTCGCCTGGTGCTGCTCGGCCTGCTGGCGGCGCTGGCGCTCTCTGCCAGAGCCGCCACCAATTGTCCCCCTCACCTCAGTGATCTCACTGTTTGCGAGGGCGCCGCGAAGAAGGGCCAATGTCCCGCCGGCTACATGTACCAGGAAAAGCTGCTTGGCTGCTCACTCTGTTCTGGCTGCGTCGCGTACAAAGGTAAGAAGCTCTGCTGCGCTGAACTAAACCTGTAAGGAGCAGTAACACAGCTTGCGGTGGGTGGGTGCATATTGTCAAAGAACCACTCGTGGCGACTGTTAATGAGAGCCGATTGAGGCATTGAGATAAAAACTTGTAATACCGGTCTCAATTTTCCCAGTGCATGCAGGAGTTCCTGTTAGTTACCACCTGTGACCGTAACAGTCTGCTCGCAAACGCCGCACACATTTGCGGTCCCAAATGACGCGCTGTCCGTCGCCAGGCTTCAGCGCCACCTGCCTGCCTGCCAGCACCACGCCGGAGCAGTCCCAGTACTCGATCGTGATGAAGTCGGGACTGGCTCTGGTCAACTACACCGACTGCGGGCCCGGCCTAAACTGCACCGACGGCCGGTGCCAGCTGGCCGACAGCACCACGCCGTGCCTGCAGGCACTGCACGACTACCTGACAGCCAGCCCGCCCAAGACCTACTGGTACCGCCCCGAGTGTCTGCCGGACGGCACGTACGCGCCCGTTCAGTGTCAGGACCGCACCACCTCCGGCGTCTGCTTCTGCGTCACGTCCGACGGCACACGCATCTTCGGGCGTGATCTGCACACGAACCGGCACCTGATGACGTGCGGTGAGCCCTGCCGCACTCCGTCGGCGTTTGCCCCGTTCTGACCTCACACCGTCGCTGGGTAACCCACTGCGTCATCCCACGTCCCGCCAAACTCTGCTCCGCCCGGTTTAATACCGCAATCAGAGGAGACTTGGTAAGTCACCCAAACGTCACGCCGCGATAAGCTGCTTCGCTCTCTTACGAACCAGCTGGCATGCGATGAGCTGCTTCGCTCTCCTCCGAACCGGTTGGCATGCGATGAGCCACTCTTGAGCCACAGATGAGCCAGTTGGCATGCGATGAGCCACTCTGCATTCCGCCAAATTCTGTCCCGCGACTTCGCATTGTGGCCAAATAATGTGCGGTGAGCAGCCCCGTGCATATGTACTTTGCCAAGCAACGACCACACTGCATTTACGCATGCGACAGCCAGGCGACGGATTTGGCCTTTAAAATGCGGATAAGGACGGCGGGCATAAATCGTTCCCATGTTGGTTTGGGCCTCGCGGCCTGCCTGCTTCTCCATGCAGGACAGCCTGCCCATGCCTAGCCTCCGCGTGCTCCTCGTACACGTAACGGATCGCATTCATCCTACGGGGGTCTGACACTCTCCTGCAACCTGACCTCACCCAAACTGCGGACCGATTGTGACGACCGATCCGCTTCTGACGTACCCCATGATCACCAGTCCGCCTACGGGGGTCTACTCGGAGGGAACGAGAGCTCCAACGGCGAGCGTGGGACAACACCTCCCCCTTCCCACCCCTCCCGTCACCCCACCCGAGCCCGTCACAGCGTCCCCCAGACTGATGTCTCTCTCCGGCAGCATGCTCGCGCAAGTTCTGGGAGATGACGGCGGCGGACCGCAAGGACATCACGCTGCACTGCGAGCCCAACGGCAACTACGAGCCGCTGCAGTGCGACAAGGACGTGTGTTTCTGCGTCAACTCTACGACGGCTGAGCTGTACGGCGGCACCGTTTCCCGGGAGCAGTGGACTGGCCTGCCCTGCTGTACGTCGGGCGTTGCCCACCGCCTGGCCGGGCTTCCCGAACTGGGCACATTTCATCCGGTTAATCTCCCGGTTGTACTCAATTTTGCTGATAAGACACTGAATCCCCGTTTTACACACGGCCTCGCGAGAGTTAAGTTGCCCCTCCCCCTGTGTTTTTTTCTTTAAATGACTTACGAACGGTGTAACTTGTTGACATCAAGCCATGCACAGCTAGAGAGAATTAATCAAAGTTTTGGACATGCGCGCTGACAATTTCTAAAAAGAAGGCCCCATCACCCGGCGTTGCAATCTCTACAGGCCGCACAGCATCGATCTAGCAACTAACACCACGCGGCGGCCAAAGGGCGACCGAAGACGACCACGCTGTCGTCTTCGTGGTGAAAAGCCCATATATTGTTTTTTGTCATTTGTTTTTCTACGTCATTTGGTTCGTCCTCTCAAGCTGAATTCGGTTATTCAAACCAGTAGCTGAAAATTGCACAAGCTTTTAGCTAAAAAAGCTAGAAGCTTATAACAATTTCGGATTATGATTTAAATAAGCGACTTCAGCTTGAGAAGACGAACCGGGTGATGTAAAACACGAACAATGGCCACGGATCAACATATGGTTTTTTACAATTTGGACTATAGCATAAATATAAACGAAATGCCTTCTAACGCCGCGTCTATCAATCCGTAGGTTTTAAACGAAGTCCGTACCGTGAATTACACCTGTGAAATTTGCAGACAGGAAATGGAAATATGTCAGCATTGAGAGCGCTGCAAAATCTTAGCATTATGGGACGTCCCTGTTTAATTTTTGAAGACCATCAATCTATTTTGAAACACATTTGAAAACATTATTTCGTAACACACGGTGGCCCCCGGTGCCTGCCGTCTGGTATCAACTGCAGCGACCAACACCACTGGGTTTGACGAAAACTGCAACCCCAGGCATCGATGACCCTGCTTTTAGATATTGCGAGTACGCACTCACATGCTGGACACTTTTTGGTCTGGATAAGTTTGCCGGACTATTCTGAAAAACGATGGGCGTTTCCAGAGAGACATTTTGTGCAAATGTTTGACCTCATTTCGATTCACCTTATGGAAAAGAAAGGGAACGTTTTATCTTTCCCAAGCAAGGAGCAGAGGCTCTTCCGTCCCAGCCCGTGGTACCCTCCGGCTGCCATTAAACGAAACGGGCCCCCTAGTGGATCCGCAGGCCTTCAAAGGCATACACCATGTATCGACCCCATCTCTGACACTGGAGGCTCTCTGGCCGGGGTAAAGAAATCCAGACCGACGCAGAGGTCCTCACGATCGCAGCGTGTCCATTACCGGCGACTGGGACTCGATCATTGGCACAGGGACTCCAAGTTGCATTATCGGGGCCCTTAACTGAATGAAGCGGAGGGGCACCTCGACGTGGGACCCATGGCGGTGACATAGGGGCCCTCACTCTCTCACTGTGGAATCGTTCATCGTGATTTTTCATATCTAATTCATTGCCAGTAAATAGAGTCCAGCGCCAAAGGCCCTCCGACATCCGCGGCCCCATCCCTGTACCCTGTTCAGAAAATGTGCCTGTCGCCGACTCGTGTCATCTTGCACATACAGAACCCCTGTTAGCTACCGTGGGTCGTAAACTGCTTCAGGGGCCTGATCGATGTAAGTCGCGGACTCGGCCCTGTCCATGCTTTGAAAATGGGGCCCCAGAGCTCAGACCGACACGGAGCCGGCTGTTCGGTGTTGATACCAGAAAGGCTGGAAAGATGTTGTGACATTTTATTTTCTGAAGGTCTAAACCACAATGACCTTGAACGACTTTGCCTTGAAAATGTATCTAGCTCCAAGTTGGTTGCCAGTGTAGATCTGAAGACACCTCAACGCCGATTTCAAGCCTAACGTTATTTGACCTGAGTCGACCCGGAGGTCACTACTTAGAGATGAAAAAAATCGTGCAATTAGTTTACACACGGTTCTACACACACAACGGAAGTTTTGTGTCTAGCTCTCCTAGTTTCTGACATCTCGGGGAGGGGGTCCTCAAGTGACCACCCAACCAAGGCGCGTCGTAATGAACCGGCCATTCAGGTGCATGTCACGTGGCATTTTAGCCACGGCATAGCACATTATGGCTTGAATTACATCGTATTGACGGCATGTGGAAATGCTCAGACGTAGCGGGGTGGTTATCGTTGTTGGAGCGATCCATGTGGGTTGAACAATTTCTTTCATCCATTTTGACTTAAATTGTTGTTGTAGCTATCGTCCGAAATGCGGGAATTATACAGATATTTCTGGCTGTTTTCCGTTTCAGATGACCCTAAACACTTTCCGGGCAGCTATAACCGTCTATGTGAGTCCATGAACAGGGCGTCTCGGAAAGTGGCCACGCTTCTTGTCTCCCACGGCATCCACGAGTCGTCCAACTTCTCCGCGAAGTGCGATCCGGACGGCAGCTACTACCCGACGTACTGCAGTGCCAAGGACCAAAGGTTCGTCTGACAATGCCTCTAACCGGACGGCAGCTACTACCCGACGTACTGCAGTGCCAAGGACCAAAGGTTCGTCCGGCAATGCTTCTAACCAGACGGCAGCTACTGCCCGACGTACTGCAGTGCCAAGGACCAAAGGTTCGTCTGACAATGCCTCTAACCGAACGGCAGCTACTACCCGACGTACTGCAGTGCCAAGGACCAAAGGTTCGGCTGACAATGCCTCTAACCAGACGGCAGCTACTATCCGACGTACTGCAGTGCCAAGGACCAAAGGTTCGTCTGACAATGCCTCTAACCAGACGGCAGCTACTACCCGACGTACTGCAGTGCCAAGGACCAAAGGTTCGTCTGACAATGCCTCTAACCAGACGGCAGCTACTACCCGACGTACTGCAGTGCCAAGGACCAAAGGTTCGTCTGAAAATGCCTCTAACCAGACGGCAGCTACTACCCGACGTACTGCAGTGCCAAGGACCAAAGGTTCGTCTGACAATGCCTCTAACCAGACGGCAGCTACTACCCGACGTACTGCAGTGCCAAGGACCAAAGGTTCGTCTGACAATGCCTCTAACCATACTGCAGTGCCAAGGACCAAAGGTTCGTCCGGCAATGCCTCTAACCGGACGGCAGCTACTACCCGACGTACTGCAGTCTCAAAGATCAAAGGTTCGTCTGACAATGCCTGTAAGCAATGAGCGCCCCCCCCCCCCCCCCCTGCAGACGCGTCTGCCTGCAGCTTCTTTGTTCGGTTCCGTCTGTTGATGCACGTTCAGGTATGTGAAGGCTGGCACGCAAGCTTCCCGATATGACTTCAGCATTGCTTATTACCTGCCCCCAGCTGCAAGTGTCGTGACAGAGCGGGAAACAACATTGGCAACTACTACGTGGACAGCTCTCACGCAGACGCCAATAGCATGAATTGTCGTGAGTAGCAGACTCCACAAAACTTTTCTCTACGGTACGACGTTGCTGTGTCACATATTTCAGCCCACAGCTGGGCGTGAGGAGTGTCAATTCAGCCTCCCAGCGAGCCAAGTCTCGGACGGATTTAGGGCCAGATGTCGCTGCGTTGGTTGCTGAAGGATATTTCACAATATGTTATTCGCCATCGACGTTCGCTGGGCCACATGTGACCCGCCCACCGCTGGCGGGAGTGAAGTTTATTGGACCGTATGCTGGCACGCATTTTACATTTTCCAGCGACATCCTTCAGCTGGATCCCGCTGGCACCGTGTCCAGGGCTCTGGTCGATCTTGATCTTGCTACAAAAGGGTGAGGGCGAGGCTGACTAGTTTCGCGACGCTGTTTCAGAGTGCGCCCGAGATCATAATGATTACGATGCAATCGCGTACAGCCTGAGGAACGTCGCTTGCGATACAAATGGTGAGTGTCACGAGCATTATTTTATGTTGTTGCACATATTGAATACTGCAAAGAACCTTAGAGCATCCCAGGTAGTACTGACGATTGTTAGAGTACCAGGGAGTGCCAAGTACCAGGAGGCAAAAAAAAAAAAACAACACACAAGCAAGGATCATCACGGCGCATCCGGTAATGTCAAATCCAGGAAGCACGAACGACTCCCAAAGAATGCCAGGTAACACCAGATACATTCTGACAAGGAAAAAAATATTGCTGATTATCATATGGCATATATTCCTCATCTATCGAGTAACCCTTTCCACAGGAGTTTGCCCTTTGGGTTGCAATTTTTATGTTGGGGTTTCTTCTGGCGATGGCGATCAGTTTGTTGGGGTTTTGTCTGGCGATAACTGTGATGGCGAGTACTACACGGTGCTTCCGTCATTAAGATAACATTTTGGCTCATGGCGTCGCCGGGGGGGGGGGGGGGGGGCAAGACGACATAAGACCAAATTTCTGACATTATTGATTTTTGCGTTTGATAACCTACTTAGCGTTCAGAACTGTCTTATCAGTGAAATAGCATGAAACCAGAAAGTTCTTTTTGACATGACTAATCTCGTTAGATGTGGCAGAATGTTCTTTTGAATATATGGTGTTGCAAACAGCAGCACACGTCGTTGGCAAATTAGCAATTGCAAAGTTATGTTGTGCGACAGTTGTGACTCTAGATCAGTTATAGAGACAATATTTCACGAACTGGACCAGTCAGTTTCAATTCTGACCAGTTCTGTGCAATCGGTATGAAAGTCATGGACATGGGCAGGAAGCTTGAGAACAGCATAAGTGGCATGTGGCGGAATAGGTGCGAGACGGGGAAACCTGCGCCATGCATTTCCGTATAACTTTTGATCCGTACCCAGAGGTGTTATCTTGTGCAAAGATGAAGCCAGGCACGCCCCTATTATGTTCTCAGGCGCAGATCGTGTAGAGCCCCTCAATTTCCAGGGGCAGACCCTATCCGCGGCACCTCCATGGCGGTGTGTGGACCAAACCGATTTCGAGAACGGTTTGTTCCCTAGTATTCTGTGACGCTTCCACGTCGTTGAATACGCCGAACACTGTGTGGTAGCATTAAGCAGACCTGCACACTGAGCACTGGCTTGTCGGCAGGTAACTACAAACCGGAGCAGTGCGGTCAGGACCAGTGCTACTGCGTGGATTCATGGGGCACGCCCAGTTCTCTGCCGGTGACTACAAACATCGATGGCGTAGGCGCACTGACACGCTGCTGCCTTAAGTGCCTAAGGAAGAACACGCTCGACTGCTCGGACAAGACAAAGTACGAGAAATATTGCACAGAGGGCCTGCCGACCTGGCTGCAATAGCTCACCTGGCCCAATGAGCCAGAAGGCGTGAAGCCATGACACGGCTGAAGATCATCCTTTGACCATCGTTCTAAAGGTTGCCGTCTTGACTTCAGAGGTTTCGGTATCCAGATCAATTTTCGAACCCATCAGCAGGGGAGCAGGGCTGAGTTTTGAACTTGAAAGGCACAAGATATCGCGTTTAATGATTATGACTATAGTCAAATTAGTGGGCATCAGCACCTCACCGGAAGGTTATGCGAGCCTCACAGCCCTGGGACGCGACGAGCCAAATGACCGTTTGTACGACAGGACCTCGTGCGTCCTTATGCGTACGTATGCTGGTGCTACCGCATCACTGTTATTTAGTCCATCACTCTGGACGTAGCAGGACATGTCACACAAGTGTGCATTTTGGCAATAAATAGCAGGCGTCGCTGACTCATTGCATCTGACCTCGTGGTTGACATCGTCGGGTTTGTAAGCAGTTTTCCATGTTTAGGTACCCCAAAAAATGAGTACCTAAACACAGTGGCGGCGCTTCCACGTATGCATTTAGCCGATTCCTAACGAAATTGCAGAGCCACCTCAGCATCTTTTCAAAAGTATCTCATGACCTGAGATACTGTCGTGAAGTGGCCTTTGTAGCCGATAAGCCCCAAAAAAGCACAATTATCATCAAAACCTAGTTAGTTATGACACGTTTCAGCGTATTAATAGCCTTAACTTATCTAGATTTAAAATCACTTATGCAACCAACGGAATGTACGCTAAACATTTCCACGATAAGACGTATATCTCATAGTGCCATTGTAGTAGCATTTTACTTTGAAATATTCCACTAGGAGCACGTCTCGGCTCTGCGCCCAAACCTTGGGCACTTGTTCACTCACGCATACGCTGGTGTTCACTCAATGTAACGTTGGTGTTCACTCAACTTGTGTTACGGCATTTTACGTCAGGTCCCCAAAAACCTGACGACGGCCGGCGGTCCGAGGTGTTATGTACATATTAACGCGCGCTCGGGTGTGGGTCAAATTGCCCCCTCCCCTCCCCGAAGGTTTTTCAAGAATAATTTCCGGACCGCGCGGCGCAGTCACGCCAAATTTTGCATAGCTGTGGGCAATTCAGAAGCAGATTGTTTGGGTTAAAAAATGTAGATTTATCTGGCAAGGTCACTGACCCGTGGCAGGTCAAATTCAGGCCATGTATTCTGCGAAGTCAATTTCTAGGGAATCGTTCAATATGATGTAATAATAGAGTATTAGACGAAACCACACATCTCCGAGATACTTTCTTTGGGAACACAACAAACACAATAGAAAGAGCAAATTCAACTTTTCTATGGTCAGTTTTAAGGTTAGACCAAGGTTAAAGCCAATTTGTTCTGGTATTCTACTGCTCGCTGTATGGGGAAGTTTCTGGTGTTCATTTGAATTTACTGATAACAGAAACCGCATTATGCATCTTTTATTCACGTCTCAAAGGTTAGGATAGGTCACTAACCTGAAATGACCCAGGTTAACATTTTGTTCTAAAAACCTACTGTCTATTATAATCTTTTTTCGTTTATTCAAATGCAAAACTCAAAACAGTCCTGTATGATTTTGGTAACCATGACCTTCAAAAGGTCAAACAAAGTTACTGACCTTAAATGATTACGTGAGCATTTTCTTAGAACAGGCATTTAGTTTATAGGGCATTTCGGAGACCAACCTGGAGATTGACCTTGTTTGGCCTTACGTGACCCAAAGGTCATGACCTAGGGACCTCAAACTTCGGCCTGGTTGAATTCATGTACAGGTCAACACACCCTGTGTATTTCGTGTCTCTAATTCTCTTAATTCCTGCGACCTCAGGGTAGTGGTCAAATTGACCCTCCACCCGAACAAAGGGTATCCAACCGGCCATCCGGGCGCGTGTTAACACACCAGCCTAGGACGATTCCAACAATTGTTCCATACATGGTACTCATACCTCGTCCCAATCCATCCGCACAATTGCAGCAAAGGACAAGCATTCTACAGGCGCCAAACTCTGATGTCATGATAGTTGATGGCAACCATGTGTTGTCACGGCAGCTCACTGTATGGGTTTGACACCAAAGCTTACTTTATTTTTACAGGCCAAGTATTATAAATGATATATTTGTTGGGCGTCTGAGGATGGACAGGATTACGTCTCCTAACTCTGAAAAAATTACGTGTGAGTGACTTATGTTCGACTCGAGCTAAAGCATGAATCGGCTCATCAGCCGATCGTCTTGGGGAAAGTGGTAAGCTCAGTCGGCCCACTAGGAAAATGCTGCTTTAAGTCAAGACATGAATCGCATTTCTCGCACTTTTAATGAGCTGAATCATAAGTCGATCATTACTTACAATGTTGCGTCAGTGAGCGAAGTCTCTGGCTAGCGCAGTCTTTGTCGCTTATTCAAATGCAAAACTCGAAGCAGCCTTGCAGGATTCTTGTCACCATGACCTTCGAAGGTCAAACAAGGTCGCTGGCCTTTGATGGGCATGTGAACTGTTCTTTAGAACAGGTATCTAGGTTCTGGGGGCATTTTGGAAACCAATCTGAAGTTCGACCTTGTTTGACGTAACTTGACCTGAAAGTCACCACCTAGGAACCTCAGATTTTGACTTAGTGAGTTCGTGTACAGGCCATCATATGCTGCGAATTTGGTGTCTCTAGCTTACTTAGTTCCTGAGATCTGAGGTAGGTCAAATTGGCCCTCACCCGAGCGAAGGGCATCCAACCGGCCACCCGGGCACGTTAACGAGCCATTGCTTACACCGTTCAAGTTGATGGTGCATGGTAGACCAGCTGGAGCAATTTTTTAGGGCACGTCGTACAAACGCACGAACTGCGATCGTCCGGTAACGCCCTGGGCATTTGCTAGCCGCGGTCATACTTGCCAGCATAAGTGGGTTTACGGGGCACTTTTGTGACGAAAGATCCGCTGCTCGCACTCACATCAATGTCAAGAAAAGGTAAGTGGATGCCGATACTCACGCCAGTTGTGATTCGTGACTACGATTACCGCTGCACGACGGTCTGCAGTTGGTGGAGGTGGGCCTCGTATCTGACATCAACAAATATGTCATCGACATATCTGCAGTTAATGTGTGGTTCTAAGGTTAAGGTTTGTGAGGACACGGTTCTCTAGCCAGCGCATGTCCATATCTGCAAACAGGTATTCGAGCGGGGACCTCATTGCGGTGGCCCAAAATGCTCCGATGCTGCACAACGGAGGCACCCTTCCGCTGTTCGAAGGGAAAACTCTATTGTCAAGTAGATCGTGTAGCAAACTAAAATCTAAAAACTTAAAAAACAAAGATAAAAAGGTGTCGCAAACTAAAAAGCTATCTAAAGCGCACTAATAGAGTGCATGAATTGAGATGCCCGCATGGAGACTACCGGCTCCGCAACTTAACCCATATTGTAATGACCACACTATCCCTATCAGGACGCATTGCTATTCACGTGCGTGAGGGAGCGCCATGCCAACATTTGCGCAATACCAACCATCAATAACTCCTGCTCTTTGTCTTGATTGAAAACGCACTGATACTAAAACCATGTCCGGACAAACGCCGTCTTCAAGTCCTTGCAGCTATTCCCATCAGAAAAAGAATGCTTGAGTTCAATAAACAGCTTAAGCAATCCATTACTTTGGACCTTTTCAGTCAGCTAATGACAGCAGGGTGATTCGATGTCTTTGCCTTTCCATGGTGTCAGACTGGTTGGAAAAGGGATCGTATGTTTGTGTTTTGCAATTTGGCTAGATATTCGGACGTAGAACCTGTTAACTTATAGCTCACCAATCATTGTTTCGTAGAGCATGCCTGGTATTTTGCCATACTCGAATAATTACTGTTCGACCATCTTATATTGCTTGAGAATGGGGAACGAATGTCCTAGAAGCGTTAACTAGCTTAAGGTAATATATATGACTAAAGGCGGGTTGATTTATAAATTAAATGCACATTTGCCCTTGCGTATCACAAGACTTGCATACACACACACACACACACACACACACACACACACACACACACACACACACACACACACACACACACACACACACACACACACACACACACACACACACACACACACACACACACACACACACACACACACACACACACACACACACACACACACACACACACACACACACACACACACACACACACACACACACACACACACACACACACACACACACACACACACACACACACACACACATCTATATATATATATATATATATATATATATATATATATATATATATATAAGCCACCAGTTTTGGAGAAATTCTCGGGAGGATGAAACCACATCCAGACAAATATGTTTTACTTTGAACCTCTACCACCTTGTATACCCGTTTCGAGAACTACGCTAGTTTTAGGGACCAATATCATGCAGTCCTGTAAACAATCATTCATTATCCGTAATACTGCATCTCCCAATCTAAATATTGTAACACCTGTAAATTTTGAAAGCACTAGACCCATATATTACTCTATCCCGGTGCATATGTATGCTAGCGCTTTTTGCAGCGCTAGCATACTTGCAAGGGGCGTCAGGCTCGTATAAAATTAGGCCATCTTTGCCACCGCGAGCAATCCGAGAGCATTTCAGTCCGCTTTCCATGAGGAGGGTTCTATTGCTAATGGCAGTGTTCACGGTGGGAATTTAAAACGATGGGCGCACTCGCTAAGTTAAATCAAGTCGATTACTTGACATGACCATACATATTACAGTGTATGGTCGGCGGCCGATCAGTGACGACTGGCGCTAAAAGATAACTTCTGCTTTGCTCGCTGAGCGTTTCCAGAATGCAGCAGCAATATTCTGGCATGTGTACGCAAGCGGCTTCGGAAGGGCAAGCCTATGCTTGGCTGGCCGTGGACTGGAAAGCGTGAACTCGACGGTGGGGAGCTTTTGGAACCGACTCGGGGAGAATATCTAAGCACGTACCATTGAGCGTACTTCCTAACTTGAGCTTTTTCGGTCACGCGTTGTTCTAGACAAGACATATTATTGGATTAAAGACTACTTTAAGGGAGTGTCTAAATTTTGGAACAAATTCCAAAGACATGCTCTGGTGAGCTATGGGGACATGCCATTAATGTAAATAAAATCGCGAAGAAGAACGTCATTTTCAGCAGGATATTATGCGCAAATCAGCTTGATCTATTTTCAGGTCCCAATTACGCGGTCAACATTCCAGACCACCACTGGACTGTATTTCTAAGGCCTTGGACGATTCCAGCGCACGCGAGACGGCGTTCACCATTGTAAAGTTCAGGATCCTTTCGGATGATTGTTGAATTGTGCACACGGTATATAAATTGTGAATGAAGATTTTCAATATGTGAAAACAGCCCTGTTGAACATGTGAGGGCTCGATTTCCTGAGTCATCAAAGATGATTATGGCAGAACGACATTACAGCTTACGTCGGATCATCTGCTCTTAGACAACAATGAGAACGTGTGATTAATTATTAAGATACGCCGTTGGTGGGATGTTAGCAGCGAAAAATATACCGTGTCTCTGTTCGCCTGTTTTGTGTCATTGGCACCAATTAAATATCAAACGCCTACTTCAACGCTGTGTTTTTGCACAACTCTGCAAGCGAAAAGCCGGAGATAAGACAGTAGTAATAGTCTTATTCCTTGGAAAAAGACAGGAGAATAGGGATATAGATGGGTTGATATTTCGGCAGTATGCCTTTATCGAAACACTTCTGCTATCGTTTCGATAAAGTCTTATCTATGTGAATAATGTTCCTGGAAAATGCACTGAACAACTTATGAAAAACCATAGACGTATGGCTAAAATGATGGACAGATAAGGCTGTGAATCATGAGTAAAAACATTCAAAAGGCATTATGTTGTGCTCTTGTCATCACGACAAATTAAAAAATGATAGATTGTGAGTCGATAGTGAGTCAGTTAAGGTGAAGTTAAGCTACAGCTGAAGTAAAGCCAAATGCCTTCAGGCAAACGGCATGATGCTTCTATTCACCACCATTGCAGTAGTGGGCACATGTTACATTCGAGTGTTGATTAGGTGCAAATGTCAATAGATACGAGCGTTTGTAATTATCACAGCACGCGCCGTAAACAGCGGGCGAGCAGTGCACTGGCGAAACATGTGTGCCACTAAACCAGCTGATATGTCGCTGACGTATACCTGCCTAAGAAACGCAACATTTGCCAAACAAGCACCCAAGTTAGCAAGGTAAACAACGTAAATACTGCAGCGTTTTGTAAAAGTGGCGGAATAATAGCTTCGTAGTAGTATATATATATATATATATATATATATATATATATATATATATATATATATATATATATATATATATATATATGTATATATATATATATATGCATACATATATGTGTATGTATATCTACTATAGATATGGAGATATATATAACATGTATATATATATATATATATATATTCCTCAATAGACGGCTTCACGCTCTCATGCCATTGATTACGCGAGGATTTTGGCGAATTGGTGTGCCGAGGGTATGGCACAACGAACACGCTGCAAACGCTCAAACAAGTAAGACTTATCAAGTTCATTGTGGTGAGGCGGACGTTCCATGACATCGCTCCCGTCGAAGAGGCTATTCAAGTCAAAATCTGAGCTTTTCAGAAGGATTTCGAGAAAACTGGCATTGCTGATCAAATCAGAACCGTGTAATCTAACAATACGTTTAATGTGCAAGAAGGGTGGGATACTGGTTTTTAGGAGACGACTTCTGGAGAGGCGCGGCATGCATGTTTGCTTTGATCTGCGTGTCAAAGTATTTCAGCAGAATAAACTGATACGGGACAAACAGATGTTGGATTGCCTGGACTCCAAAATTTGTATGCAGTACGAGGCGCGGCACGTTTCATGTGGATTTCTTGTTCATCACTAAAACTGCGCCGGCCACGCTAGTACAACAGATTGCTACACGAACCCGACCGGCCCGTAATTAGAGCGGTGTACCGCACTTCGCCACCCAGACGTGGGTGTCCCCCGGCAGCTCGTGACGTCACATAGCGGCGAAGCACGATTGGCGGAGAGCCGAATGGGCGTGGGCATGCGACCGTGGAAGAACGCCGCGCCACGCTGCTGATGCCAGAGCCGGCAAGAAGATCCGCGGCGTGTGGTGCGCACCATTCGTCAGCCTTCGAGGTAGGTGAGTCTGCATCATCAGGAACCGGTGCGTCACGCACCCGCGGAGACGGAACTTCCGTGCTGCACCCAAGTGGCGTGAAGGCAGAAAGTACGACGTTCACCGTCTCATCGTGATTTTCATGATCATATTGTCTCTTTGCCCTTTGGTATTTACGTCGCAATTCGTTCGAATGTGACCAGGGAGTTGGCACACCATGGCTGTGCCAACTGCGTATTCACCACTAGTAAAAGCAAAGTTTATCAGACAGATCTAATGTTGGGAGCATGCGGCTGGGACCAAAATGTCTGGCAAAGGGTGTGAGAAAATCCGGGTGACCGTGCGCACATCTTTTTTCAAATCCGCTCTCATCTCAAACATTTTGTTCTCCGATGAAATTGATAGGTCGTCGCGACTTTAAAGTCTCGAAATCCTGAGCACAAAATACTAATGTTATCGCCCTTCATAAGACTTGTCTTTGGACACTGCAAAAGTATTTGCAAGTCGCGTATGCATACAAAAGTGGTCCGGAAAGTGCGCGTACAATACGGCTTGATAGAGGCCGCGGATACGTTTTAGCTGTTAAGTGGCAGAGCTGAAGTATAATCGGCTTGAGCTATTTCGTTGCTGATCGAGATGCTTTCAGAAAAGCTCTATGCGCAGCATCATCTATACAATTCAGAATAACTCTGCACAATCTATTTATGCTGGGCTCATCCACTGCTTGCCCGTAAAACTTGCAAATTTCCATCAAGTTTCATTAATGCCCATTTCGCTCTGATATTGAATTAAAATGTAGTCAGATTCTACGGCCGTATGACAGATGTGATGGATGAGATATAGGCCAGGAAGTCAGGTACTGGCACAACCAGAGTGACGTCGCTACGACGGTCGGTCCGCTGATAATCGGTCTTCCATTCAATGTCTTTTAACCTGCACAGCCCCGAACAAATATAAAACACTGACAAGGTCATTCCCATTGCAGGTCATCGTACTTGATTTTATGCTGGTGAATTTCGGTAATTACAGTTTTTGAATGGTAATGATTATCCATTAACTGGCTGTTACCAAAGTGGCTGCTAGAAAAAAAACAGCTGATAATTCCATGTATTCATTTCTATTACTTTAGCAAACACAGATACATACCGAAAGGTGAACTAGATCAGTTCAGATTGGGTCAGATACCGCTGTTATTTTGTGCGTTAAGGCACGTGCCCCCCCCCCCCCCCGTTGTTGTGGCTTAAATGTAGTCATGTAAGCTTGCGGTCACTTATGTGCGTGACTGCTGAAGGTTCGTTGGGTCTGAAAGGCGCTTCCGTCACAGTGACTTGTGAGAAAGGGCATGGTGGCAGGCGCAATGTGAAGCAAACAAAAGAACAAGAAAAAAAAAAACAAAACATGAACTTCATTTCCCATGTCCCATTCTGCAATGTGTGGCAGATATTTGTTTGATCTCATTTTGGCAGGCTTGAAAAAACTGAAATTTTAAAAGCTTCCGGAGATGGTTAATTTGCATTGTTCACACAAGAAAACCAGGGGTTTAATTTTTTATGGTCTTAGCTCTCCCAATTTTTTGGGAAAAAGTTGAAATAGATTTAGCCATTTTCCTTTTCAGCCCCTCGAACTATTTTGAAATATCGTGCACCTGAGTAGTACATTGCTGAACCTTGGCAATCAAAGCTGACGGGGTCTCAGATAAGCTTCTGTTTCTTGTTGCTTGCGTTGGCATCACTTTGGCAGCATCACACATCATTGGCATCATCAGCTTGGTTCTTGCTGGAGCTGAGCATGTTCCAGCCTGTATCTTAGTTCTTGCTGGTCTCTCAACATCAGAGTAGGCTGGATCTTTCGACGTAATTTCAGACCGCGTCTGGGTTTTGCTGGGTATCTTGACATAATGTTGGCTGGATATTGGTTCTCTCTGGATTAAACAAAAAAACACATTTCCAAGCTGAATCTTTGTACTTGCTGGTCTCATGGCTTCGTATCAGACTGAATATTGGTTCTCGAATATTGAATATTGGATCTTGGAATATTGAATATTGGAATATTGGATCTTTGGACTTATTGTTAGGCTGAATCTTGGATCTTGCTGGATATTTCTCTTTAATTTAAGTCTGGATCCAGGCTGCGCCTGGCTTGTTGACGCAATATAAGGCTGCTTCCTGGGCTCTTTCTGATTTCGGAATCAGGAACCGGGAACCGGTTCCCGAGAAGAAATCTTGGGAACCAGGCATATGCCTGCTGGGAGGTACTGGTTAATGACGTCAGCATAAAGCATTGATTATATTGATGACTCTCAACATTTGCAACTCTGCTTATGATCTTGATTAAACATGGTGAAACACATAATTGCATGTAAAAATGAGGACCGTGAATACAACAACTCCATATACATGCAAACACCACCACTGAAAAACCCTGAATTCATTACGCCTCAAGCTTGAATCGATAGGAGCTGTAAGGCCTTTCTCGCTTATATCAAGCACAGGTCTACTATCAGCGACCTCACAGAAAAGATGGCCCGAATTGCAATTAGCATTAGAAACTTGCATACTTTGAAGAACGGGTCGAACTCATCATCTGCAGACTGAGCAAACTCTTTCCCAGTTTCATATTGTTTAAAAGGTCGTACATGTACGCTCGCCGTGTTTCTGGCATGTTCTACACTGAGTCCGACTTTTGGAGCACCCCCTCATTGTGAGAGAGTAGGTTGCAGAAGGCTTATTTTGTAGAAAATTGGTCCATCCAAAATACAGGAATGTTGATAACGACGTGTTTGTTGTGCATCACGAAGCATCACCAAGCAGGACAGGACACTTAAAGATCGTAGACAATTATAATTTTTGGCTGTTTCTGCCACCAGCGAAATGAGTAAGTCGGATCCCAGAACGCTGCACGTTAAAAATTTGGATATAGCGATGGCGAAGAGGGAGAAAGCCAGTTGTTCTGATGGTGTGGCCGCCAACTCTTCGGATTATTCAGCAGCTAGTGGAGTGGGCAAGCCGAATGTGAGAATGGTGAGTGTCAAACTGTTGAAGACGGCGTTGAAGAACAGTGAAATACTCAGTCCTGACGTAGTGGTTTATTTATGCATCACGGTAATCTGAAGAGACTAGTGCCATTAATGGAAGAATGACATCAAGAACAAAAAGTCTTCAAAGAAATCATTAAAGAAAATATAAATTCTCAATCCATCGTCCAAGGCCCTGAACTCCGGGCTTTCACATGAGAACTGTAACCCCCTTCATCCGTATTCAGGTCATCGTATGTCAGAAGTATACAGCCTTCCCAAAAATCACAAGCCAAGCCGAACATTCCTCTTCGTCCCATTGCGTCCACATGTGGGGACCAGAGACGGCGCTTTTACTTCTGCCGTATTCCATACACAAGTGATCCAGCTTTTTCACAACCCATGGCTTTTACTTCTGCCGTATTTCATGCACAAGTAATCCAGCTTCCTTCACTCAATTTATGAGCCTGTTGACATGTAATGCGAAGGTGGAGGCCGTAGCAGACTGGACATGGCTGACAGTTTTGAATTCAGGTATAAGCTTACATGCACGATGTAGGAGCAATTTTGCGTGCAATGCTGATTTTCTAATATTTGAAGTCAACTTAAGGCCTAGCTCCACAGATAGAATATTTTTCATTAGCACGGTCACCAGCGTTTCGCTATGCATCTCTGGCTTACCACTATGTCTGCCCATCAGGCAGACACAGTGGTAAGCCAAGTGGATCTAATTTCCAATCATTTACCCCCCCCCCCCCCCCTCGATCTTCCCACTATCTAGGAAACATTGGGTTAAATCCGGAGAAACAATGCTGTTACAAGCATCTGTACATGATAAACAATTTTTATTGTTCTATCCCCAACCGATTTTGTGAAATTTTACTCCTGACAGCAGGGGTCATCATTGCGCTTTTTGCACCAACTCTATCCGGGGAGGGCTAGGTGAACATGACACCCTCATTTTGGTTAGATATAGGTTCTTGTTGGGAGGCTGCTGCGTTGCAAAAATATAGTGTAACAAACCTTTCGTAACCAAAGGCAGCCTGAATCCTTGAATCTACATCCACCTCCGCTTAAGATGAGACGTGAACACAATTGTAAGCACACATATATTTTCAGCAGGTCTCAATTTGATTTGAGGTAGAAAGTGATGAAACCAGCAGCACATCCTCAAATTGAGGCGTCAATTCGACCACTGAAATCGGTACATGCATGCTTATATGTTTGTATTTTCTTGTATCCCTATGATCTCTGTTGAATGTCTGCCCATGAAAGTTTGTTCAGTTGCACTAACAGGTGGACAAGTGGAAAATGCAAAGATCCTGTACAGTTTCTGGCATGGAGAGCTGCAACAGATCCCGCCATCTCCAGATGATGCCAAGTCGTTGGGGCCACCAACACCAGACCGGTCAATTTCTCTTTTGAGCACCGTAGATGGTTACCATCAGGAAACTAAGACATAACGTGGCGAGCTAGCGCTATTAGATTTACGACAGGTCGATACATTTCGTCCAACGAGTCCACACAGAACTCGAAACGCAGCGGCTCGGCGCGTTGCTCGGCGGCCAGTGACATCGACAGAAATAATCAGGTGTTTCTCGCACAGAGCAGGCAAGCACGGCACAGGTAGGCCTGTCACAGCTACTCCAACTGCGGGAAGCCCGAGGCAGTAATCGCTGTCACATGACGTGCATCGGGAGTAGGATCCCGGAATGCCTTTCTGGTGGGGTGTGCAGAGGTAAGAAAGGTTGAAAGGATGTCGAGACGATATCAAAACGGACATTGAAAAAGCATCTTCATGGTTGAAATGATAGTATGTGGGCAGAACATAGAGTGACGTCTGTATTTTTCGCTGAACTTCTTGTTAAGGTGCATAAATTTATTTATAGTCTGAGGCCAGTTAAAAAAGAATTATCGCCGCCCTTGCCAAAAAATAACTCCCACCAAAACATTCCTCTCCTTACTGAGGTTTGTAAACGGTACTGACACCCGACGTAAATTTCACTGGCAACAACTTTTCTAGATTCGAAATCAGCTGTTGCTTATCAGAAGTACCAGATGCTATCATACCGCAAATATCTTTTTATTTTTACGATAGTCGATTATGCCCATTGAGAACGAAAAATAGCTCTTGTTGTTAAAAATTAGGTTAAGCAAGTGTCTTATGCGTGTAATTTGTTGTTTTTGTATTGCAGTAACATTTTAACCTCTATAGTCAAAACAAATTTCTACCCGAGCAATAGGCAGTGATCAAAGGCAAACAGGAAATTACAGCTCAGAGTGCAAAAGTTTTGCGGTTCTGACTAGCTGAATAAGACATAAAGTATTCCAAGTTGCGTAAAAATATTATATTCATGGTTATGTCGAGCGGAAATAAAGTGAGTGCAGTATGCAACTCATTGGTATAACCCATTACGGAGGCACATGTCAGATCTGAATAAAGTAGTACTGCTTGGGTAGACGCTCAGACGTTATGGTCGCTGTTCCGCCCATCTTTGCAGGAAGTTATGTGTTAAACTCAGAGCTGCCTGAACAAAGTAATTGGGGCAAGGGAGATAGCATCGTGTGAGAAGGTTAGCCCCCGTCTAAGAGAGACTAGGGATGGGCATGCCCGGCCGCCCCCCCCCCCCCGCTCTCTGTTTGCTAGTTATAAGTGAATACTCAAACACGAGCATATCACAGGTAATTCAATGTAAACAGGAAATGAATACATAGACTAAAGTAGCAAGTTATTACCACATAGACGAGATATTGTGTACAAAAGGAGGGGAAATGGCGTTTAAATTATGGAACCATGCGGAAAGGTACCTACCCACCACTAATAACTGAATTGCTATCGCATATGCACCCCATCCCCCCACCCTGCCCGATTCATCTCCTGGTTTAATGACGCCGCTGGCAACCTCACGTATAAATACTACTGACAACTGCTATTTGTCGCGTATAAACACTACCGACACCTGCTTTTTAACACGCGCCCGGGCGGTCGGTTGCACACCCTTCGCTCAGGTGGGGGGTCAATTTCTAAGCATTAAAATAAGCAGTTCAACGGGCCTGTTCAGATACCTATCCGCTGAAGTATTGTGTTGTTCCCTTTTCCTTGCAACTAGAAACATTACGAATGCTTCAGGTCAGCATTTATGATTTCAGATCCTGGTTACCACCCAAACATGGGCGATGAGTCGGGGAAGGAAGGCGGGGGGGGGGGGGGGGGAGAGCAGGGAGAACTGCCGCACAAATAAGGTCAACTTTTGACATCAACTTCTTCCTCCCCTCATCTAGCATTAGGGAAGAGGTTCCACTGTTACGCCTCACCCCCCCCCCCCCCTCCGTGTCTTACCGTACCACAAGCAGCAAGATGTAGGAACGTGGGTAACGCTGTAATACATCCAGTATCTAGCAATACCACTAATATTTATAAATCGAGACTCAGCCGTAAGCTGTAGCATGCTGCTGAATCCTGAACAATGTTTTCAGCGAATTTCCTTGACGTGTATCCTTCTGCGTCTTACGCGCATGAGACAGAACCCAAACACTACATTGACATCCCGGAGCATGAAATACGCGGCAGGCCCTTATGAATAGCCCGTTGTTGCCTGATGTTGACACCACCATCAACCAGGTGGGAACAAAATGATATAAGTTACGCAATGAAGATGCATGCACCCCAAAGCTTGGTTTCTGAGCTATTGCAAACTGGGTAGGGGCATTCTGATAAAAGTACGTTGGTCCTGTTAAAAAAATGCAACGATGAGGTGGAATTTTGTATCGGCCCATTTTCTACAATAAATGCGCATTTACTATTGCGCTTCTTGCCGCACATTTCGTTTATAAAACTCGATAGAGGAAAATCGCTCTCGACAGCGGAAAATTTTTCAGAGGAGTTGCTCTGAGCTTTTTGAAGCTCGGAGGAGGAAAATATGAAAAAATCCATCCGTTGACGGCAATTTTTTTGGTCAGAAAACTGACCTGTGGTACTCAAAATGCGCCGAAAGAGTCCTTACGACAACGCATTTGTCACTAATTCTGTATCCTTTTCTTTTCCAAACCGCCACCAAAACACCACCACGATGTCAAATTTCACGTCAGTTTCTTCCGCTGATGGAAAATGGCGGGATCATGATCCTGAATCCTGAGGCGAGTTTTATAAACAATTATCGTCAACGGATGGTTTTTTTTGGATTTCACTGCTCAGAGTTTTATAAAGCTCGCGGCAAAACATTCTTCTCCACACAATTCCTTTGCTGTCGGGAGCGATTTTCCATCATCAAGTTTTATAAACACAACGTGCGGCGAGAACCTCAATGATAAATGCGCAGTTATTGTAAGAAATGGGTCGATAAAATCCCACCTCATCATCGCGTTTTGTTTTTAAAGAAGACCGACAACGTTTTATCAGAATGTGCCCTCATTGGGTTGTAAGGGCCCAGCAGCCTAGTTTCACGGTGTATGCATCTTCATTAATCAACTTGTATCGTTCTGTTCCCACGTGGTCGATGGCGAAGTCAACATCAGGCTACAACGGTCTATTCACTAGGACCTGCAGCGTTCATCGTGCTTCAAGATGCTTATGTGTTGTTTTGGTTCTACCGCATGCGTGTAGGACGCGGCCGCATATAAGTCAAGGAAATTCGCAGTAAACATTGTGCAGGATTCAGCATTGTGCTATAGCTTGCAGGTTGAGGCTCGATTTATAAATACCCGCGGTATTGCTGGATGTATCACGGCCTCATCCACATTCCAGCACCTCGCTGCTTGTAAGGCGCGGGGAGCGGGGGGGGGGGGGGGGGGGAGGGCGAAGCAGTAGAACCTTTGTCTAGATGCCAGAGGGAGGAGGAGGAGGCAGTTAATGTCAGAAGCTGCTCTTATTTGTGCGGCAATTCTTCCTCCCCCCTCCCCCTAATTCATCGCCCATGCTTGGGTGGCAACCAGTGATCTGATATCATAAATGAGTACCTGAAGGATCCATATCATTTCTAATAACAGGGGAAATAGGAACAACACAGTGCTTCATTGGACGGGTATCTTAACAGGCCCTCTGAACTACTCATTTTATATTATTAAACCGGAGTGAAGGTCTTCTTTTTATGTGCAATTTAAATGTCATTTCCTATTTATATCCCTGGCTGCGATCGCCGTGATATATTCATGAACCGTGTATGCTTTCCCCCTCGTTCTGTGAAGTTAGTGGTTTATTTAATGATAGGCCCCTCCATCCAGCCTGTCCACCTCTGCACCCCTTGGCAACAGTAATGATTTTAATAGTTTCCGTGACAAAATTTCCTTTTGCCCCCCCCCCCCCCCCCACTCCCTCCTTAACCCCTGGCACACCAGATAGCCTCGTTCACCTGTGCGCTGAATAAGTTGTGGCGATACCGCGAATAATGGCTGCATTCATTCAGATTTGCCCGCATGTGCTGAAGTGCCTTTTCCAAATATGCATAACTGTACTGCTCACCCTATGGTATAAGATAGTAACATACCAAGCAAAAAGGAGAGGAGAGGGGGCAAAGTCTACGTCCAGATCAAAGCAGTTAAGTCAATGCACATCTCCCCTTTGTAAAATTTCCATGCATGCAATGACACGTAATACAATGAGAACATGCTAAGGCTGCGGCCGATTTCCAATCGTTTCATTGACAGCTTATTTTACTGCTGATGATGCTAAGATTGTTGTTGCAGGGTATAATTCGACATGACACCTTGCCCCTCCGATATTTAGCGGTTAGCCGCAAGGCAATTTACTAAAATACTGGCGTTCGCATCAAGCTTCATCCCTCCCCCTTACGAACCCGGCTGTGCCCCTGTTTTCCATGATTTTTGAATGATGTTCGCTGCGGACTCCCCGGCAATATTGTGGGTCGCGGATCTCTTGAGGCTGCACGTGGGACTAGAAGACCAGGACACTGGCTTTGCATGATACTTATGATACCCTAGTTTTGTGTTTCACTCGTGGGTTTTTGAGGTACTGTAATTAATCAGGTGTAAGTCCCCACCTTTTTGTTTCCTATTCAATGACGGGCTCTGTTGTTTCCTATTCAATTACGAGCTCGAGGTGTTACATTTTTGCACCAAGGTAAGTTTGTGCCTGGGAAATCGTGGGGAGAATGATACCCATGGACTTGCCTTGGTGGGTGGGTGCCGTGTAGGCACGCACCGAACAGTGAAATATTTGCGCGTGGGTTGTAAGCAGTGTCATGAAGCCAGGGGATGAATCGGGCAGGACGGGGACGAAGGGGGTGCGTGTGCCATGGCAGTTCAGTCATTGATAGTGGGTAGGTCCCTTACCGCATGCCTTCCATAATTCTATCGCCATTTCCCCTCATTTTGTGCACAATATTTCGCCAATCTGATAATAACTGGGCAATACATTCAAAGCATGCATTTCCTTGTTTTCGTGACTTGCTTGTGATATGCTTGTGGTTGAATATTCCCTTATAGCCAGTGAACTGAAGGGGGGGGGGGGGGCATGACCATCCCCTAGCCTCCCCTAACGGGGGTTGAGCCTCTCACACGAATTCATCTGCCGCGCTCCAATTGCTTTGTTCAGGCAAGTCTGAGATTCTTCAACACATAGCAAAGGAGGGGCGGCCAGAACAGCGACCATAATGTTTAAGCTCCTACCCATGCAGTAATATTTTATTCTGATGCGATATGTGCCTCAGTAATGGATTTTACCGATGCGTTACGTGCAACACGTACTTTATCTCTGCTCAGCACAACCATGAATGTTTTTGGCTTTTTTACGCCACTTAGAATGCTTCATACCTGATACAACTAGTCAGAAAACGCAAAAGTTTCGCACGCAAAGCTATATCTTCCTGTGCACCTTTGACCACTGCCTACCGCCCGGGCAGAACTTTGTTTTGGATATAAAGGTTAAATTGGTATTGCAACACAAACACGACAAGTTACACGCATATGGCACTTGTTGAACCTAATTTGTAACAACAAAAGCTCTTTTCGCTCTCAATGAGCAAAGTGGACCACCGTAAAAATGAAAAGATGTGTGCGATACGATAGCATGTTGTACTTCTGGTTAGCAGCAGCTGATTGTGAGTCTAGAAAGGCGTCGCCAGTGAAATTTACGTCGGGTGTCAGGACCATTTATGAAACTTGGTAGGGGAGGGAAAGTTTTTTGTTGGAGTTATTTTTGTTGCCAAGCAGCGGCGTTTATTTTTCTATAAAACTGGCCTCAAGTAATCAATTAATGCTACGAATCTTTTACCAGGCACCAAATGCCTAACCAAACATCATGTTGCAGTGCTTTGCTTAAATTGGTGAGCGCCAAATAATCGGCATGTGGCCAATACGAGATCCGTTTTTCTAAGAAAATTGTCTTACAAATGTTAAAGAGGTACTAAATAGTCAGAATGTCATAAACGCGTCTTTTCTGTAAACGAAGATATAGGTGCATGTTAACGTCAAATCCAAATACAGAACTAGATGATAACCACATCACCGTCTTTGGCCCTTTTTATCGGTCACCGCCATAAATAACCCAAGATTTGAGCTCCGTTCTCTAAAAAGCAATGATAAACGGCTTTACGTGGCTGTTAAAGTTTCCCACAATCCGCCACGTGGAGGCCACCACAACAAGTTGCGTCTACTTTCGACTAGACCTCTATGTGAGAGCAAAGCGACACTGGCACAGGAAAGAGAATAGATCGACCAATACTGATCTTTCATATCGGATAATACGCCAGGCATCTTTCTTTGTATAGAACGCCACCGCTACTAAGGGCTGCACAAGAGAGAAGGACGAGCCAGAAGGCCTCGATTATCCATATGGTGCCGCATAGCGGCACCGTATGGATACGAGCGCAATGTGGACGCAGCTGTTCGCCACAGAACGCAAGCCAGTCTGCCGCTGCCAGAAGCTGGTCCACTAGCCAAGAGATGCAAATAATGGCACCTGAGATGGACGGAGAAGCTAAGAAAACAAACGCACACGAGTGGATGAAAACTTACGAGAAAGCACACGTATATGAGAGGACAACCTATTTGTATGCACTTTGCACTTTTTTGTAGGAGTGGGATGACTACCAACGGGGCCGACGCCATTCGCGGATATCTTAACACGCGACCAGGTGGTCGGCCAGATACCCTTCGCTCGGCTGGGGGGGGGGGGGAGGGGGGTCAATTTGATCCCCCTCTGAGATCTCGCGAACTAAGAAAGTTAGAAACACCAAATTTACAGGGCGTATTGACCTGTACGTGAACTCACTTAGGTCAAAGTTTCAGGTTCCTAGCTCATGACCTTCTGGTCAAAAAAGGTCAAACAAGGTTAAGTTCCAGGTTGATCTCCAAAGTGCCCCCGGATCCTAGATAACCGCTTCTAAGCAAAAGATCGCATTCTCGTTCAAGGTCAGTGACCTTGTTTGACCTTTTAAAGGTCAAGCTGACTTAAAGCATGCAAGATTGCTTTCAGTTTTGCATTTCACTAAACGACAAAGATAACGCTAGGCAGTATGTTCCTAAAACAAAATGTTGACCTGGGTCATTTTAGGTCAATGACCTATTATGACCTCCAAGAAGTCCATGGAAGATGTAATATGCATTTCCTGCTATCATTAAACTCGAAATGAGCACCAGAAACTATCCCATACAGCAAGCCCTAGAGTGACAAATCAGGTTGGTTTTGACCGTGGTGTGACCTTCATACCTGACCTTAGGTCAATTTAATTTGATCATTCAACTGTTGTGTTGCCTAAGAAAGCATCCCAGGCGTGTATGGCTTCCTCAAACACTCCGTTGTCGGATCAGATTGAAGGATTCCCTAGAATTTGCCTTCGCCGAAACCATGGTCTGAATTTGACCTGCCATAGGTCAGCAACCTTACAAAGGACATCTAAATTTTTGATGCCAAACGATCCACTATTCAATTGTCTACAGCTATGCCAAATGTGGCGCGGCTACACCGCGCCGTTCGAAAACCATTCTGGAAAAACCTTCGGGATGGGTTAATTTGACCCCTTCCCCACCCGAGCGCGTGTTAAGGCAACGCACGGCAGATGAGTGGCGCTGTTGCTGGCGGTCAGCCACTGGCCCCGCACATCGTTTACAGCTCCAACCAACAACGTCGACAGTCCTGAAGTTCTTGACGTCCAGCAGCTACGAACACTACATTAGCCTACATGGTTGATAATGATCAAAAACATTATTCCTTACGGCTGCTAATTGCTGCATTTTTTGTGTGCCGCCACGCATGGTTGAAATACAACAGCTGAAGTCTGTCGAAACGCGTTGCCCTAGGGACGTGCGCAAAATTTCACAGGTTGGGAAGGCCTTAACGTAAAAAATAACTGAACTCAAGCGTCGTGCGTTGCAGGTGCACATAAGCTCTTGCCGGGCCTAGCATCGGTAATCTTTTTCGCTTTACGTGTTTATTCGGATTTTTTTTTTTGCTGTCAACGGTGAGCTGTGGCTTATTGATTTCAAGATACTAAATACGTTTTGTTCGATGTAAATGCAGTTGCTCCTGACCATGAATTTATAGGCTGTTAGGCACAACATTGTGCACTTCACTTTAAAGTACAGCAATACATTGCGGGTTTGTTGTGTGATGTGACTTGCATTCAGCAATTGATCTAACCAGAAATTCATTGCACCTTTTTCGAGATAGCAGACAAATCACTTGCAAATAAACTCATGGTGACATTATGCACCAAATCATGCAGATCAGATGACGTAGATTGAGGCTCCGCCTACCCATGATGCATTGCGTTGCATGCAAACTTGTATCGCAAACAAATTTGCATAAGCTTTGACTGCATTTTGGTCTGGGATCACACCCTGAACAACATACACTGGCAGCAAAAAATGCACGATTCTATCTCATAAATGTATGCTACAGAACTAACTGTTGCCAGTATGGAAACTGCATGGAACGTTACCTGGGTAGACGAGGAAATCTTACCTCTTTCATACCGACACAACAAAGGTGCTATTCATACAAAGTTATTGTCATAATCAAGTGCGCATTCATGTAATTACCTACAGGGATGCTTCAATAAAAACGTCATTAGCCGGTGTTCCAAAATTTGTTTTTGGTACGATGTGCGGATGTAAAAAAGCTTGAAGGGCTGTCAATATCTGATATCAAAGTGGCCTTGGAAAAAGTAACTTCACCGATGAAATGGACAGACACATAAACAAAGGACACATATGGACGTCTGTATTGTTCGTTGGACTTCTTGTAGAGACCATATGTTGTCTTATCACCATCCGTCCAGGCATATATTTATAAATAGCAGGCATATGTATATATATATATATATATATATATATATATATATATATATATACACATATATGTACACATATATGTAGATGGTCTGATATTCAATATGCAGCAAAGGCGGTTTCTGGATGGTCATTTGTCACTAATACTGGATCGTTTTCCTTTCCAGACCACCACCAAAATACCATCGCATCAGATTCTTCCTGTGAAAAAGACTGGCGAATTCCTGGTCCTGAAACCTCATCATCTTTGAAGCAGTGTTTATGATGCTCCATTTACATACATAATGTCTTGAAACCGTTGTCCTGTTTTTGCTAGACGATGACGTCCCTCTGTCTATTCGCCAATAACCTTTGTTACTTGGGTCGAGGTGAAAAAGGACGAATTATTGATTAATGCTACAGCTCATATAGCAGGCACCAAATGCTCAACGAGACAATGCTTTTCAGTGCTTAGCTTAATTTGGTGAGCACTGAATAATCGGCATGTGACCAATGTAACGTCCTGACTGAAGAAAACTGTCTTAACAGATGAAAGAGGTACCGAGTAATCGGTATTCCCTCAACACATTTTTTCACAACCAAAGGTAAAGGTGCATGCGAATGTCAAATCAAAATCCAGAACTAGATGCTAAAGACCTCACTGTCTTTGGTCATGTGTATAGGTCACAGCCATGAATATCTAAAGGTCTGAGCTCTGCTCCGTTGAAAACATGTATAAACGACTTTGCGTAGCTGTAAAGTTTCCCGCAATTCGCCACGAGGAGGCCGCCACAACGGACTACGTCTGCCTTCCATAAGTCAGGGAGGAACCACGCCGACACAGCAAACAAATAGATCTGTGTCAATCTATCATATCCGACAGCACGTCAAGCACATTTTCGCCGAATACAGCGGCACCGCTCCTAAGGGCTGCACGTGGCACGAGCGGACGAGGCTGAGAGGCCTCGATGATCCATGCAATGCTGCACAGCGGTTATGCACGAGTGCAATGTGGATGCCGCTACTAGCTCCAGCACCCAAATCAGTCTACCGCCGCCAGCAGCTGGCCCACTAGCCAAGAGATTCAAGTAATAACATCTGAGATCGGGCGGAAGGGCTTGGAAAACAAGCGCACACAAGTGGATGAAAACTTACGAGAAAACACAAGTTCATGAGAAAACAACCTGTTCTTTATGCACTTTTCACTTTTTTTGCGTGCCGAAAGACGCCTCTCAATGACAAAAAACCTGCCCGCTCTTGGAATTTCTGCCTCTTTAGGGGAAACAATGTTGATGCTTCCAAATCCAAAACCGTACTCCCCAAGTAGTACTAGTCATACGAGCCGTACTGGCAAAGTCACGTTTGGCATGCCACCTGATGCCACTCTTAGCGCACCGGGTTATCCATCTGACTGAACTTGATTCATTATTCGGCATGCCTTCATTTCATGCGACAATATAGAAAAGCACACAGTCCGCAGTAGCCCTACTCAAGGGTATGAATATAAGGATAGTGCGAGGTGGTATTCATTCAGTGTGGAGGCAGCACAACCCAGATGTCACCGTCTCCTTTCCGGTGTTTCTCCCTGAACGCCATATGGAAGGCTGTCGCAGTGATATGGGAACCTGACCTAGCACGTACCATTACCGGATCCAGAACATTCGGCAAACATTCGGATTGTACTGGCCAGGGCTAAAAAGATCAGACCAGAGCGACGCCGCCTGTTGGCTAATCAGAAACGCACAGAGCTGGCCCTGACTTATCTATGACGTAAAACGTGCAGCCATAGCGGGACTGGACAGAAATTGAAGAAAAAAACAGTGCATCAATGTCACGATCAGATAGAGCTGCGCCAGACTGAACCGGAACGGGCCAGAAAAGGACATATCCAGAAAAAACCTAACTGGACTAAGCCGAGCCAAACCAAACCAAGCCAAACCAAGCCAAACAAAACAAAACCACACCCGCATCGAGCGAAACCGAACCGAGCCGAACCTAGATCAGAGCGTGTGAGCCCGAACCCCACAAGACAGAACAAGACAAGGCAACGCCAGAAAAGGACAGCACATGCCAACACAACAGAAGACTAGACCAGATAGGGCCGGGCCAGGGGCCCGTCCTGTCTGTCCTGCCTTGTGCTGTCCCACCCACCCAGTTCTGTCCTGTCCTGAGCCTTGCTCTTACATCATTCCTACGCTGTCTACCTCCATTTCCGCTTCGGTCCACTACCGTCTGATCTAGGATGATTTTGGTCCGTTCAAGTCCATTGCGGTGCGGTGTGATTTGCCTTCTGTCATGGATCTGTTTGCTTTGTCCTGTCCTGTCCTATTCATCTCTGGTTGTACAGTTATTTTCGATCCACTCAGGGCAGTTCGCGTTCTGTGGGTCTATTATCTGGCTTGTCTCTGGTCTGTTCTGGATGTTCTATGTCCGTCCATGGTTTGTGCTTGGTGTACCTTTAGTACTGCATATGGCACTGGCGCATTTGCAGCCCTCAGGAGAAACTCCTCGTTACGTGCGTAGTGTGGGTCACGCAATAGAAAAACGAGCGGCTTGTTTGTGGACCAGAATTATCCGAAGTGAAGTATAATGTGAAATAAGCCATAATCAGCATCAAATAATGATGTCGCCGAGTAAACCATGAGAACCAAGGAACTTACAAGTAAGGACAACGCAGCTGCTTATTTAGTTGTCTTTGGGATAATATGCCACCACTGTCTCCACCCTTGTTTACCCAGTCTAGCTCCAGTACCTCAGAGTTGCAGCCACATGCAAGCTTCGAGTGACGTTGCCTCTCCATGGTCGCAGACCGGGCGCGGCCTCAGCCAGCGGCAGAGGGCGGCCGAGCACTACCGAGCCGAATTCGCCATGCGCGGTCCGCTGCTGCTGGCCTGGACCACGGCGCTGCTGGTGCTTGCCGCCGCCGACTCCGGCGCCGGCAAGCGCTTCGACTGCCAGGTCTTCTGCAAGTCGACCGGTTTCAGCGGCGTGGTCGGCGGCTGCCGCTGTAGCTTCACACTGTTCACTTCCAAGCGAGACCAGTCGCGGTAGGTGCCGAGTCGCTGCCTCGCTTCAGAGACTGACGTGTTGGCCCTCAGCGCCATAATGTGTTATCTCCCCGCACGGCCGGCGCCAGGCACGCAAGCCCACTCGCATAGATAACGTCGATTTGTCTCTCCCGTCGAAAAAAGGTCCAGGGGTTCACTGGCTTCACAAATTCGCAGCAGACTGCGTTCGCTGGTCGGCAGATGACAGGACCTGATGGCATTGGTCGGTGGGTGGCGGGACCTAATGACATTGGCTGTGACGGGGGTGATCGATGGCTTGTCTCTCGGATCATCGGAGCAATAAAGTGTTTAGCCTGATGAGTTCCGAGCGGAGCCGCCTTTGCGGACAGAGGGTGGCTGGTCCTGTTTCATTCAGAAGTTTTTAGTCGCGCGGCCAGTGGCGAACTTGTTAATGTCGGATATCGGTCAACTTCAACGATCTGGTTTCGTACTTATTTTCTCGTCATCAGTATAGGTATTGTCTGCAGGCGCTGGACTGGAACGACGGCATGGTGCAACGTGCACATGACAACATGATGTTTTATGAAGTCAATGTCGGTAGAGGTAGTAACGGTGTGAAATGTCCTCGCATTGACGTCTCTTGAATAATTCCGAATTTTGATGTCGGATTTTGTTTCTTTGGACTACACATCCGCTGTCTTTTTTGTTTGAACTTCCCTTTTTTGATTTTATTCCTGTTGACGTTCTGTTCCCTAGCATTTTCATTCCACTCCCTGTTATTCTCAATTCACTTGGCAGACCCGGGCCAATACCTGATGGCAGCCTCATCATGCTGTCTATTTCTAATTTCGGACAGCATGTGTCTCTGGGGACAAGACAAGACAATCCGACTTTGGGATTTCAATTGCGCGCATCTATTATCACAGGGTTCGACGTCGTTGCGCTTACAATGTGATTGCGCACTCAGGGACCACAAACTCAGCGAGCTGACACAGAGATTCGAATCTGCGTGTGCGGCTACGATCACGAACCTTCTTTCAGTAACCAACTTCTAGACTGGGGCGACGTGTGTTCGCCATTGTAAGATGGTCGGGTGGAAGCACGCCGCAAGGATGCCTGCGTAAACGCCGCGTGAAACGTCAGGCGCGCAGCCAGCAAGTTCGTTCGGGGCCCATTGGTTGTCCGGGCCCCTTTCCAAGTGGGCCCCCTGGGAAGTCTGTCCTACAATCGCATTTCTTCCGGGGCTGTGGGCATCTTTGTCGTAGGTCCCCATGATGCGATGCCCGAAATGCTGGAGCAGCATTCAATGCATATGCCCAGCAAAGCCATTGAGATGCGCGACGAACCTACTCGACATTTTTTACAGACGGATCTACATGTGCTTGGCTTCCAGTTTTGGTTCCTGGACCCCACTGGTTTCTTTGACGAAACAAAACCCAGGATCCTGGTTCCCACTGTTTTTTTTAGATATTGTTGTTAACAAAACAATCCTTGGATCGCGGTTTCTGCTGGGTGTTCCGACAAACCAAGATCCTGGATCTAGGTTCTCACTGGTTCTTTCGACAAAACAAAACTCTGGACCCTGCTTCCCACCGAATCCTTTGAAAACGGCCAAACCCAGGATTAAGCTTCTCTATGGTCCTTTGGCACACCCTGGGCCGCGTGGTTCCTGGTTGTCATTGGTTCCTTTAAAAGCACTGGACTGTGAGTACTCGTGGTTACTGATTTTTCAAAAGTACATAACCTTGACTCATGGTTCCCAGCCACAAAGGCATGCAAGTCACACAGGACAATCGAAACCTTTTTCTTTTACATTTATTACCAGTCATACACCACCGACAAGACAACAAATCGGCATGACCTGATACCACCAATGCGACTATTGAAGCTTAATTGCTGGTCATATATCATTTGCCTATAGCTGAGAAGTGAAAGTCACACACATGAAACTCACACACGACAAGCAGTCAAACAGCATGCGTTATAGCACAATGGTAACCACTACAGCTGTACTGTTAGCTGAATATCATTGCCTGCAACTTAGAGGCGAGTGTTTGATAGCTAAAACTGTGACCTGGATGATTTACCTATTTGCAATACAAAACAGTTAAGCCATACACCATACATACGTGAAACAATTGGCATGGCTTGACACCACCACTTTAACTGAGAAAGCTTTCCCGTTAGGTGAAAATGATTGCCTGGCATTCGCAAAGCGATACCTGACAGCTAAAGCCATTGTGGTCATCATTGCTGATGTCGGACGCAAAACAGGCAAGGTCATCACGGGGTCAAGGCTGAGATTCCTCGTGGGTAAAATATCGGCACAGTCATTTCCTCAAACGTCATATTACCTTGGATGTACAGGAAAAAACACCGTAGTAATGAGGAAAGAATGAATAAAGTTCCCCGATTTGGGTGATAAAGGCGGGCATCGATAGCGAGCCATTCAGCCGGGAAAAACAGTGTTGAGATGAGAGAGACGACATTAATAAGAAATGCTGGAAGAAGTAAAGGCGGCTCCAGCCCGCGCGTTCCGTCTGGAGCCGTCAATATAGAGAACTATATATAGTTCAGGTGCTTAGCGTGAACCTGATTGGAGCGAGAGACGATTTCCGCTCCGGTGATATGTTGTTTACTGGGGAGGAAATGTCCTATAGCAACGTCCGGTCTTTCTGGACAGACAGCTCTAGCGTCGGGAGAACAGTGAAGTGGTGGATGTGGGGAGGTCTTGTGCAGCGTTGGATGTGTACACTGATAGTGGGGCTGGCTTTGTGCATGTGTATGATTTCTGGTAACATGACAGGTTGCGCAGTATGGAACGGGAGGGATAAAAGAATAAAACGCGGGTTTCATGAAGAGGGAGCCGCAGTTTTTGCCTGCGGGAGAGCCGGAACATGTCCGTGTCAACCAGCAGGTTGTCCACTGGTAATGCCTGAAGAACATTTTTTTACAGCCTCAGGGTAAGGCCGATATATATATATATATATATATATATATATATATATATATATATGTACATATATATACACTGGAAGTTCAAATTAGTATATATATATATATATATATCATAAAGCAGGAGCGCACAGTGGTCCACGATGGACTAAATCGGTGTAGTATAACGGGTTAGAAGGGTTTGCCGATTATCACCTCTAACACGTCCTAAAATACATGTGGGGGTACCAAGCTGGCGTGAACTGAGATGTCGAAGGTCTTCAAATTCCGGATGAAACGCGCGACGTGGCATCGAAACATAGGTCAGGACAGGGCATAAGTATTGGTGGTTCTAAATATGGGCTGTGGTCATGCGGTCGTTAATATATCACTTATTGCAAACATTAACAGTACAGCTTCCTCACCAAGTGAGTCAATTTACCTTAGGATGGGGCGGGTTGTCTCATTTGAATGGGGTTTATTGGAAAGACATTTACCAAAAGCAAAGACGTGCGTTCCAAAACTTCACTACTTCCTAGAAAATTATAGCTGTATACAGATATAAGAATCTTAGTTATTCACTTTCGCAGTCCTTGAAAGTTGTTGCGTAACATTTGACCTAAGATCGCGATTTTGTTTGCAACCTTAACCTAAGGCCACGCAGGTTCCGAAACCGTAGCTGTCGCTTCATGGAGAATCGGAAAATATAGTTTGATGGGTTTACCACTTTTCACGACTGAGAATAACGGGCTAGAAACAGCCCATTCCCATGCTACCTTTGACTTATCTAGAATATACCTTTTTAGACCTTGATCTGATCAAATTAAAATCGTCATGTTTGGCTTTAAACGCTGCTTAAACGCTGCTTTAACTTAAGACAGCAATTTTGGGAAAATGTGTGATAATATATAAAGCCATGAGAGCGCAAAAGTTAGCCATGGGTGGGTCCATCTCACAATTAATTCTCTCATTTCAAGTGAACGAGCATGCCTTTCCATTCGGCAGCCACCTTAAAGCAAGATGTTTCGTTTCAGCAAATAGATTTCATTGGTTACGGAACCGTCCTTCAGAATTCAACACCGACCGCTTGGCTCTTTGCTCTTGACGCCGGGCAAGGTAGGACAGCAGCAGCAACACACATAGCATAGGGCAAAACAATAAGCATGACGGGGCCGAGGACAGAACAGGACCAAGAAGGCAGGACAGAGGACAGAGCGATACCGAGGACAACCTAGGACGAGCCAAAGGACAATGCAGGATGAAGGTGGGACAGGGCGCAGCAGTTAACAGTACAGCCGGAGGACAGGCTGCTTTGGACAGGGACAAAGTATAGGGGCGGGGGACCGAGGGCAGGACCGGCCGAAAAGACAGAGAACAAAGCAAGGCAAGACAGGTCTTGCCCTGATTAGCTTGAGACCGGTCCTGTCCGGCCTTACTCTAACCTGTCCTCGTGCCTACCCTCCCCTGTCGCTTTATGCCGTTGCCCTGGTTTGCCGTGCCGCGCCGCGCCGTACCGTGCCGTGCCGTGCCGTGTCGTACCGTACCGTACCGTACCGTAACGTGCTCTGCTCTGCTCTGCTCTGTTCTGCTCTGCTCTGCTTTGCCCAGCCCTGCCCTGCCCTGCCGCGCGCCGCCCCGTACCGTCCCGTTGCATAAATATTGTAGTGTAGGTAATATCGGCTATGAATAGGGGTCATTTGCATTTCAACGGTGGAGGCAATGATGGTTTTCAACAGCGGAGGCAATTAAGTTTCTAAGCACCAATTTTTCGGGGAGCACTGAAGCGCTTATGAGTGTTGGTAGCAGAAGTAATGTCGTGTATAGGTAATGACCGTAGACGTTTTTGCAGCATACGTTATCACGAAAATAAGGTTTGAAGCACTGTCGTGTAACACTATTGTCGCGTAGATCTCACGAGAATACACGTTTTTTGCAGTACAAATGATGATGGTGTACGGTTTCGAAGCATAACTTTACCTTACCATCTAGCCCTAATCCTGTTCATAAGGACAATGTCCATAAAAGCAATGCCGCGGCACTCCTGTCCGTAGAAGTCTTACCGGGGCACTAATATCGTGGATCATGGTTGGAGGGCAGATGAGCGGCGGTTTTCGATACAGCCGATGGCTGATGCTGTCTTCGAATCGCGGGTTGCCCTACTCACACTTCCCACCAGCGCTTGGGGTGACGGACATCGGGGCATCAATTTGCAGTCCATGTTCCTCGGCCGCGTCTGGTGGCGAACCTCCAAGTTTTTACCTCCCGCAGCCGGACGTAGCCATGTACAACTTTCATCCTTAAACAGTCAAGGCCTACTACTTGCGTCATTTCCGTTTTCCGACGATAAGAAAAGGTCTCGAAACGCTAGAAGGTATGGATGTTTACGACTATACGAGTGATTTTGTACACTATTTTATCCTAACGGCACTGCTAGGTCGAAAGCTCGGAACCTGAAAGGATTTACTAGGAAGTTTGCTAATGCGAAATCGGCGGCCGTTTTTAAGCAGACATGCTTAAAGAAATTATATATATATATATATATATATATATATATATATATATATATATATATATATATTAGAACATTTCCTGATATTTAAAAGCAGTAAATACTTGATGGCACGGAGGGCCGGCGCTGTCATTTATGTAATTCGTCAACGTTTTGCCACACCGTGTATGGCCATCAGGGCAAGTCACCTTTGTGATCACACTTAAGCTGTGACCGTTGCCATGACTGACGATATCGGTTAAATGTATTTATGTTTAATTATAACTGCATTATTCTGCTCTTGTACTGACGATGATGCCTAATGTATCGAAACGTTGACAAATTACATATGCGATAGGATATATGACATATATGACATATATGACGTTGACAAATTACATATACGATTACATATATGATATTACATATATGACTGCTTTGGGAATGGGGAACGAGTATCCTTGAACCGCTAGCTAGCTTAAGAGAGAGAGAGAGAGAGAGAGAGAGAGAGAGAGAGAGAGAGAGAGAGAGAGAGAGAGAGAGAGAGAGAGAGAGAGAGAGAGAGAGAGAGGAGAGAGAGAGAGAGAGAGAGAGAGAGAGAGAGAGAGAGAGAGAGAGAGAGAGAGAGAGAGAGAGAGAGAGAGAGAGAGAGAGAGAGAGAGAGAGAGAGAGAGAGAGAGAGAGAGAGAGAGAGAGAGAGAGAGAGAGAGAGAGAGAGAGAGAGAGAGAGAGAGAGAGAGAGAGAGAGAGAGAGAGAGAGAGAGAGAGAGATTCTATTAAGCTAGCTAGCGGTTCAAGGACACTCGTTCCCCATTCCCAAAGCAGTGTAAGACGGTCGGACGGGAAACATTCGAATATGGCAAAATATGAGGCATTTTCTGCGAGACATAATCATTGGTAAAGTATCAGTTGACATATCATGCATTCGAATATCTGATTATGTTACAACACGCATGCAAGCACACGCACATCGCTTTTCTAGTCAGTTTAACACTAGAGAAAGTTAACGACGTCGAATCACCCTGTTGTCATTGGTTAGCTGAACAGGTCCAAAGTACTGCATGACCTCACCTATTTGTTTAGGTTAAGCGTTCTCTTTGTGATTAGGATGGCTTCAAGAAGTTGTTGACGGCGTTTGTTTGGACAGAATTTCAGAATGATTGTGGGTGCCCTTTAGTTGGTTTTGGTCCGCCCTCAGGCTGTTTTTCATTACACGGCAGCTAGGTGTTCTGCTCTTGTAACAAATACTTAGCCTTAGGTAGATGTTCTCTTCAGTCATTGTCATATTCGTCCTGATAATTGTCTCCAAAACCTTTTTATCCACCTTTTATGAGGGTAACATTCGATTTAAAAAAGAGTTGAAGGGCTGGTTTCTTGCCGAGTGGTATCTGGTTTTGTCGATTCAAAGTGGACTGAATCTCTTCGTCAATCGTGCTGTTAGGATGGCCATTATCAACGAGTAATTGCCGGCACCGTTGAAGTTCATGGTGCGTGATGAACCAGCTGGAGCGATTTTTAGGCGCGTTGTACACACGAACGGGTAAAGGCCGTGCGTTCTCTGGGCATTCTCTAGCCGCATTTTAGTTACGCCAACATCAGTAGGATTACGATGCACTTTCGGAACGAAAGACCCGCTACTCGCATCCACATCGATGTCAAGAAATGGTAAATGGTTGCTGACGCTCAGGTCAGTTGTAAATCGTAATGACAATTGCTACTGCAATTTGGCCCGCAGTTGGTGAAGGCGAGCTTCGTCTCTGATATCCACAAATATGTCGTCGACTTACCTGCGGTATATGTGTAGTTTAAGGTTGAGATTTTTGAGGGCATGGTTCTTCAGCTAACACATGTGCATGCAGCGATCAAGGCCAAGAAAAACACAGTTGTCAAGGCATTCATAGCTGGCGTTTGTGAGCGCGATTTCCAGACGTAGCGGCCGGCTCTCATTGCATGTTGTGCAAGGTACGATGACGTAATAAGACCATGACATATTGAGGAGCATATTTACTAAACAGAGAACTGTGCTGTTTAGAGCAGTCTTTTCAACTTAGAAAGTGTGCCATTAGTTACGAGTGAGGATGCTTTATCATATCTGCTTGCCTCAATATCTTCAAATGCTAAGCATTTCCTTTAATAGCGAATTCTGACTGACCAGATTGCACTGTTTTATTCTCTGATTACTTTCGTCGGTTAAAAAACAGCGAATTTGGGCTGAAGGTCACTAGGAATCATTATCAAAACCAAAGTACTCGCTGTTTGACAATTCTCTGATCATAGAATTAACATGAAAAGGCTTACATCATTTCGCACTTTCTTTGTTGGAGGCGTTGACCTTATTGTGGCCTACGGACCGCACTGAAGAGCGCATATCAATGCAATTGGCCCAACACGACCGCGTCCTCTGTTCCAGGATGGTGACGTCACACTTCCGACCGTCAAAGCCGACTCTGAACGTCCCGCCATTGGTTCGGCGGCTGCTCTCGCGCTCTGCACTGCGGCGCAGCCTGGGTGAGCCCTCAGGGGGCGCCAGCGTTGAAGGCAGGGAGGACATGGTGTTCGACAATAGCTTCTACATCTAGATGGACGAGGGGGCGCTGTCGATGCCAGCTGTTTCGTCGATGTCAGACGCTTCTAGGGCTAGGCAGTGACAGTATCCCTTGCAGCAATGCTGCAAGGGATACTGTCTTAAAGCATGAGATCCTGTGATGGTATTTTCGGAAATTGAGGCTGCGCGGACGGGCTCAAAACGCCAATTGTTTTCTAATTAAATGGCTGAGAGACCAGCAAGGCAGTTTCAGAGCGGGGCTTGGTCACTTAACGTGGCAGGGGGAAAAGCCATTAACTTCCATTGATATCCAGGCAGAGGAAAAAGTGGCTGTTTTCTATCTGCCTGAACAGGGACAATGGCTCATATGATTTCCTCTGACTGTGAAGGCAGGGGAGGGGTAATAGCTGTCATTTCTCCATCGCGAACATCTTGGTGGCTATCGTCTTGAGGGCACTGTGGCTTACTGATTTCTGTTCGAAGGAGACACTGTTGACGTCCACTCGTACGTGATGTCCGGATCTCCGACATCTGTCTGATAGGCCAGTGAACGCTTTCCCTCGCTTTGACTTGGCTGGGCTGCTGTCATTTCACCATTTGCAGGGGCAGTGACTGCCGTCATTTCCGGGTGCAAAGTGACTGACATCCATCTGTCTTCAGAAACGGTGACTGACCTTTTGTTTGGGATGACTTAGTAACTGACATCGTTCTGTCTGCGCAGACAGTGACTGACTTTATTCTGGTCAGGGCGTCAAGGTGGCTCAATGTTTCGTTCTAGTCAACGATGACTTAACTCGCTCTGCTTGGCATGGCTAAAAGGCTTGCTCAGTTTCTCTCTGCTCGAGACGGCTACGTGGCTGACGTTTCTTCTTTGAGTGACCTCGATCACCTGAATGACCTCGATCACCCTATGTTCGGAGTGGCAGTGTGACCGACATTCCTCTGCTCGGCTGACGGAGTGACTGATGCTCTCTTGCCTTGGGTTCTGGTCCCCACTCGCTCTCTTGAGGGACATTGACCTTTCGACACCGTGTGGCGGAAGCGTATGTACTGCAGTCACATGTCTCCTGTGGGCTGCAGTCACCTGTGAGGTGCAGTTACCTGTCTGCAGTTACCTCTCTATGCCCTCCAGAACGACGTGTTTAACATTGACAATAAAGACGATTGCTACGGTATACGCTGGGTTTTACTCACGACGGGTCTTCTTGGAATGATTCCATAATATAATGAGAAGCATCCAGATTACTCACAGAAAACATGATGCGCAACAAATCTGTTTTGGAGATTGAGGACCTCTTTGAGGCAGCAAAATTTGTTTTTGTGTGAACGGGTGCATTGTCGTTACGCTTGGAATACAAAAATTGGCATAACTTCATCAGCATGTAATTTCATCCGGATGTGGGTAGCTTTCTGGATAGAGAGGCTCCTTTGCCTTTGCCTAAATCATCATTGCAGAGACGGAAGGGCATGCAGGTATATTTATGTAAAGGACAAACGATCCGCAAATAAGAATACCAGCAAAAAAGCCGGTGATATCCATGCCGATTCATTCGTGTGGAAGTCGCTGATCTCAAAACACTGCTGTTACCGCTTGCCGTTTTGGCCGTTTTTGGATCTCTTGGGGTTAAATTATCCGTGTTTGTGAGCATCGTTACATGTTTTTCTCTGTTCAGACAATTACTGAGCCCTGCCGTGTTTTGAGCGAAGTACAACAGTGCACTGAGGCTACGAAAAGATGAGAAGCTCGATTCCAGTGCAGTGATGCTGACCATTGTACGAGAGACGCAACCCAAATATTTTCAGAAACATCATCGTGGAGTGAGCTTCGAGGTCTCCATAAACTTAAGATAATAAGAGAATTGCGCTTTTATTGTGGTGTTCTTAGCATCACCGGTGCTCGGTGGTGCACTTCAATGCAAATGCCCTCTTGTAAAAGGCGTTGAACACCAAAAACTATGAAGATTTGTAGCTGTGTAACACTTTCCGTCCCCACAGATATGCATTCATAAGTGCGCAAAAGTGGTGCGCATACATTGTTTATCGAAGCGACGCGAGATGGTTGTTAAAGCAAATAAATGTTCAAGGGGTGTTGCGCAATTGTAAAGGTTTTTGAACTGAAATAACCGTCTTGAAGGTATTTGGTGCAGTTCACAGCCCTGCACCTGAGTGACCCCACAGCCCTGCACCTGAGTGACCCTATCCCAAGGTCACTCAGCCATGCGTGCCACTCCAGAAACGTCATTCAAATGATGCCACTCCACTGGCTATGCGGCGTTCCGAGCCAGCAAGAATACAGTTGTCGAGCCGTGCATGCGTGGCGTTCGTGAGCACGTTTTTCAAATATAGCAAACTTCGATTGGCTCTCAATCAATGCATTGAAATCATTGAAAGCTCCAACACAAATCACGTTGCGAGCTACATAACACAAGAAGCTGGACAAGAGTTCTAGTTATTACAGAAATAAGGCTTGTTCAGCAACACACCGAGTACCGCCACGGCTACCTCCCAGCAAGTTGAACTTATACAAGTAGAAATGTAATTTTACAAAATAAACTTGAGTGGGGGGGGGGGGGGGGCGGAACGGTCGAAAATGGCCTAATCTGGTCTCAACATATACCAACAAATGGGTTTCTCCCCAGATTTCACCCACTTTCTTCCAAGAAATGGAAGGGAGCTGGAGCACCATTTAAGAAGGGGGGGGGGGGGGGGGGGGCTCTAACGCCGTGCAAATACTCCATGACGCAATCAAGCAATGACGCATTAAATGTCGTAATTAAAAAATGGCGATAGGTTGTTGTCTAAAACAGTTTTTCACTTTTCTTTTTCTGTAACTATAACTATGTATATATATATATATGCATATATATATATATATATATATATATATATATATATATATATAACTACATAACTATACAACTATACTATAATAGCTATAAATGAGCTTTTTTTGTCATATCGGATGTTTGTTTCAACATCATCGAATGTGAAGCATTCCCTTCAAGCATAACCCGCGGTTGCACGGTTTTTAATGGTTAGTTTTTATCGCAAGTGAAAATCAGTCAGAAAAATAAAATTACGGGACGCCATCATTTCCAAAATGTTTTACATTAAGAAAGCGGTTTTGAAGGTTATTCAGTGCATTTCACGACCACGCCATTTTAAGACTTAAAGCCCTGTTGTTTCCAATTTCGCGCGGACTATTTTAAGGTTACCTGTTATGATAGCAGCGTTGTTTTTGAGCAGTTGCTCACCGCGCAGGGAATTTTGGTGGTGTGTGCGACAATTGCGCCCACTTTCTTTGGTAGCACTGGCACCTGAACCAACGTTGAATGCGCGCCAGGCTTGAAAATACACCATCTGTCGGGATGTGGACCGAGTTGCGTGTGCGTGGAGGACGGCTGTGGGTCAGTGCTCGGAACTGAGGCAGTTGAGCTTGCCACAGAGTTAATTGAAGTAGCTAAGTCCTCTTGGTCGGATATGAGAGCTGCCCATGATTGCACCCATTGCTGTCGTCGAATTTAAACTTGTACATAAGTTTTGGTGTTTTGTTGTGGATTCGCTATCAATTTAAGGCTGAAGGTGTATGAATGGGATACAAAACATATCAAAGCTTTGAAGAAATTGAGAACTTCAGCCGAGGATACGAAGCTCGTCAATAAGCTGAAAGAGTTTATCCACCTGGAAGGTGATTATAACGTTGATGATTTTGCCATAGCAGTGGCCCAGGCCAAGCGACATGAAGCTGAGTCGAAGGATATGCAACAGCAGTTGTGTGCACATGATGTTTTGTGTGGTAAAGAAGGTTCTAGTCACCTTGATGATTTGTTTGCCCCGATATTCAAGAGCAAGCGGGTATTGACTTGCCTGGAACAGTCAAAGGAAGTTCAGGGTACGAAAGTGAACCTTAATATCATGATGATTAAGTTTGATGGGGACTTAATGAAGTGGTCAGAGTTTTGAAGCGTTTATGAGGTGTCGGTTTACACAAACAAGAATTACTCAAGTGTAGAAAGGTTCGTTTATTTGAGAGGTGTGCTTTGTGGTTGTGCACTGAAAGCAATTGAAAGTATACCAGTGAGTAAGGAAGGCTACAAGCTTGCAATCAAGATACTCACTGAGCGATATTGTCAGGAGGACCGGAGGAGGGAGGCCCTGATGAAGAGGCTGATAGATATCTCACCAGTGACAAATGATAGGGACCTAGTGTCACTACGTGCGCGAGTTGATGGTCTTACTGCTTCTGTCCGAGGGATGGAGCGTGTGATTGTAACCTCGGACCTGTTCGAACATCTGCTAATTCCCATGATCCTGGATAAGATTCCGGAGTCCTAAAGATGTCAGTGGCTAAGACTGAAGATAGGAAGCAGCATGGAAAATTTCCTCAGCTTCCTGCAGGAGATGGCTGTCCATTAGCAAGCATCCAGGGCTGGGCAGTAGTTATCTGGGACAGCAGGTTACCAAACCAGACCAATTGGTCCAGCAACCGTGAGTGAACTTCTGGCGCACTAGGAAGGAGGCTTGTATGCTAGCCAGGGTAGCCAGCTGGAGCGTTGTGCCAGATTTCGTGAAGACTGGACTTATGCTGCCTGCCATGCTAGAAGACATGGACTCCTGGCGTGCAATGTGTATAAGAGGCAAGCTGGAAGTGGGAGATGGGAGACTATTAAGAGAGCTGGAATGTGCTTTAAATGTATTGGCCCCCACCATGTCTGGGCATGTAACAGCATGAATTGTCCCGCATGCGGAAGACCCTACCACACCAGCCTGCATCACAGCTCTGCGTCATCATGGCAGCAACCACCACCTGACAGGGGTGGTCGCTCCGCAGCAGCATCTCACCAGGCAGCACTTGCTTATGCTGTATCTGCGGGAGTTGAGCCCTCCTATGGTGCTTTTGCTGCCCCTGCTGATGCCAATACTGAGCCCCTGCAGCATGCTTCGCTTGTTTTAGGCGTAGACCCAGCGCGGCCAGAACAGCTAGTCAGCCCACCTGGCAGTCGGCCAATCTTCGCCTCTGGTTCTAGGCTAGGCAGTAATGTGACCGCGTGCGATAGCCCATGTTTTGTGCAAACGGCTCTGATGGAGGCGTCTGGACCAAGAGGATCCTGTATGCTGAGGGTCTTGCTGGATAGTGGGTCTGATGCGTCTTACGTCAGATCATCAGTGGCGAAACTGCTTGGCCTATTCCTTGGTTGGGACGAGGACGTTTGCCTGTATGGTATTTCAAGAAAGGGGTGAGGAGCCACGTGAGTACCAGAAAGTGCAAATGCTTCTCATGGGTCGTCATGGCGAAGACCCTTATGCGTTCACATTTTGGAAGACTGACCGTCTTTGCTCTCAACCCATCCCCCCGCTCGGCCACCGTCAGTGTTCCTTGAATCGCGCCTGCTGCTGGCGGACGACTTCGCAGGTGGTCCTGCGGATGTGTTGATTGGAGCGGACCAACTCTACATTGTTTTACTGTGGGACCAGATCTCGTTGGCGGTGAATCTCCTCGCAAAAGAGACCGTATGTGGCTACGTCATCCATGGACAAGAGGGCGGTGCCGTCACCCCACAGCTTGTCCGCTATGCCTACCGATGCTGTCGCCATATGGAGAATGTCGAACAAATGCGAACCTTGAACTCAAGTCGGGCTCACTGGCCCTGTGTTGAAGGACACCTCAAGCTCCAATCCAACATGCAACGAGGAGGACCACCGGCACGAGATGAGCCTGTTGTGGACTTCCGATG